>NW_028185284.1:1928517-1985478 GCF_003343005.1 Rhea americana
TGCTTACCCTGCTTTGAGCAGGAGGTTGGAGTGCAGTCTAGAGACCTCCATTCCAGCGTGAATTATTCTATCACCCTGTAATTTCCCTGGATACTCTTAATATAATGGTTGCTCTTATTTGTAGGAATACATCTGAAAACAAGCTTCCTATGGTGGTATCTGGGAAGAAATGATCACGGCAGTTGAAAACGGTAAAAGTTGGTAGGGCAGATACAGGTCTGTGACACTCTCCGTTCTGTTAGGCTCCCTTTCCGCTTCATTTCTGTCTGTTTATGTCTTATCTCTTTCTATTCTCTCCTTTACTTTCTGTAAGAAACTAAGAGAATACTATTTTTYCCCCCCCTTGGAAGACATCAAAAACACATTCTAAAGTAGTCTTCATTTTTGCAGCTTTTTCAAATCTATTACAGCACAACAAAAATGAGGAAAGGCATTTCAGCCGAAAAAACTCTGACACAGGACTTTAGGACAAATTAACATCTTTCTGGTAATAATATATGAATGAAAGGCAAAGAAGTGAAGCACTGATGACTCTGCCAAAATTACTAATAGTCATCTAGGCWCCAGGTACCCAGAAGAAAAAAAAAATTAAAAAGCAATAAATGCTGTGCCCTTATTCCTACTACGATTTCAATGGCCAAAGAAACACATTACATTTCCAGTAAAATATTCTGCTTAAAGTCCAGCTATYCCAAAGTTGTGGCTGAACAGACATTTTCTTGCAAGCTATTCAATACAATCTATACTACAGGAAGCAACCCGCGATTTCATAATGTTACCTGACTAAAAGCATGAAGAACTTGAGTTACTTCTTGTGAATAAGGACACTCAGAATAGTTTTCTTCATCCCAACGTCCAGTTCGATTACATTTACGCCATGCCTTAGAGTCTTCTGCTCCATTGTGAAAGGCAATGGGGTTAAATGAATACTGAAGACAGGGATGGTAGGCAGTTATCCCAGCCAAAGTTTTGGGCCATCTATGAACAACATGATAATATAAAAAATCAGTGTGGAACATCTTATTTAAAGGCAACTTACAGGGTACTATATGCAGAATGTTTGAGAAAAATGTGGTAATGCTTTATTACAAATTATTTTGCTTTATAATAAACTACTTTGTTTCCTTGGAAAATGACAAAACTATGCAGGCTTTAGTCTGGCTAATGACACATTAATTCTGCATTAATTCTAGGAAGGTGTTTGCTGCTAAAGAAATAAAAAAGTAAATGACATTTTCCTTACATTCATTTTTGCAGACTGCAAAAAGCAGAACARAAAGTCCATCAAGCATAAAACAACTATTATTAAAATCTATAAAAAGTAAACGTTCCAAAATGTACATGACAATCTCTGTCTCACATTTTGACCCAATGCCACAAAGCCCTCTTGGCCACAAAGATTTATCTAGTGTGACGCTAAACCAGTCTTTGAGGACCAAGAGTAAGATAAGAGAAGCCAGGAAGGACTGTTCTACTTAGCTAGCGGGTCTACTATCGGGTATTCTTGTTCTCTGTATCTGCTGCATTCTCYAGAACTGCACAGTGGGGACCTGTTTCTCTTGGTACCATACCCATTGCCTTTTCCAGAGAAGTATGGACAAGGCAGGGTGGGTAATTAGGAGGAATCAGACAAAAATAGAAGTGTATCATCAGCAAGTTTCCAGGTGCCCATACCATGTCTGGAAAGGATGTGGTTCTTACTTTAATTGCACTGATGTAATGACTGAAACCAAGCAATCATAAAAATGTTCTGCCTACCAGTGAAACAGAAGCCACATCTTGACAATCAACTTGACTCAAAAATACATATTTGCCCCTGTCAGTTGTAAGATGCAGATTCATTTAGACTTAATAACCTGTCAGGTTTTAGGATAGGTATATTTTCTTAATTTCCAACGAAGAAAAGGCAAGAAGAAAAATATTTTCATTTGTCGTAGCTGTCACTGGAATAATTCATTATGTGATGTAAAAACAGCTGATGCAAAATGAAACACGAAAGGAGTTTCATGAAAAATTGAAACATATACCATATTATTGTATTTTCCTTTTGTCTCTCGGCTGAAATACTATTTTCAGTAAAAGATTTGCATTAATCAAATTGGGCTACATGGTAGCACCTTATCTCAAAATTAAAACTAAAGAGGCAATTCTGAAACCAAGGTGCACAGGTAGTAGCATCTGGCCTTTATGATTAGAAATGCTAGGACATGACATCTCTGTTTGGATTTCAGAATACAGTGAGGCAAAAAACAGTTTATAGTGAGCAGAAGAACAAAATATGAGCAAAATATGGTCACTGTATAGAATATCTTTCAGTATATAAGGTCAGTTTATTCTGACTCACACACAGTGCATAATTCTTACTGCAGCTGTGCAAKTATAAATACCACCTAGGCTGGTCAACTACAAAAATCATGCTTCCATAATACTTAATGGGTTTTTTATTCCTTTTTTTTTACACAATAAAAGAACTGTTCTTTTTAGCTTTCCTTTTGTGGTTCAGCTCTTTCTACTTATGTACTTGCTATGTTATCAGAACTTCAAAGACCTTTCTTAAAAAAAATTATGGGTGTGAGATAGCTGCATCTCTGAGGATAAATCTTTGGAATAGTTTCAAGTGCTAATGCTAAGTTTTAGCCTGCTAAATTCTCTGTAATTTTAAATTCATTCCCCTCAAATGTCAGAAGAATCTATGGACTCAGCATCCTTTTGATATATGTTTTAAAAATAAATTTGTATGGACTCCTGGAAAGATAGTCAATAAGGAGAGAAATGTGCCCTCCTGCTCTTCTGATTTATATAAAATGACAAAATGCCCCTAGTGTTAGTTTGTGCAGTCTGAGGATTTATATATTTCTTATTTATAAAGAAAAGGATGTCATTTTATGGCTAGAACATGGACTTCATAAAGTTGTCATCTAAAAGATTCACTGTATGTTATCTGATAGGATGTATATATTTTTAAAAGATCTAATTAAAATGCATTTAAACACAACCGTTACGGTAAACACAATGACAGCTTTGCCATGACAAAAAAACAAATCTCTATCTAAGATTTTCAAAAATCTCTAATGGATTAAATATATGTTCAGCAATTCTGTTATGCTCACTGGAACTGAGGTTAACACATAGTAAGTTAGCTTTGTGGCACTGAAAAAACATGTGAGTGGGTTTCTCCTCACTTCTTGTAGCTTTATTCCTAGCTTATCAAAAATAAGAATCTTTATCAAGAGACCCTTGAAAGAGTCTTAAAGATAAACTGAAAATGAAGAGAGGCATCTGAGTCAGAAGCATTTGCAGGAAGTTCTGATGTTTAACAGGAAAACTCTCTCTCTGTTCTACTTTTCCTCCAATCAACTATTCTCATTATTATTCACTTGGTAACAAATTACCTTCTTGATTTCTCAATGAGAATGCTGCCATACATTAGTGTTACTGTAGAGCAGGTACTGATATTTTGCTTAAGAGCTTTATATGTATCATGAAGAGCCAGTTGAACACAAGACCAAATTTTACTGAATTCTTGACTTTCTTCAATTTATGGGGTTTTAAAATGAAATAACCTCCCCCCCAACATATGGTGATAAAAGTAAAGATGAAATAAAACTTGCATTAAGTCAACAATACTGTGCAGACAATAAGATTTATAAAGCAGGACTGGTGTGTTCTCTTATTATGCTATATATTGGGGGAACTGTGTGTGTCCTGAAGCTCATCTCAAACAACCCATTTTTTACTGAATTGTTTTCACTTACTATTTTGATCCTCAGTGAAATATTTTTGTTTTATGTTATTTTTTACTTCTAGCATCAACTGACCAAAACTAGCAGAACTGGAATAGATTAGAAAAGGTTTAATCTTCTAATGCTCTTACGCAGTGTTCTTATGTTCTGTACGTTAGAAAAGACAACTTAGTTTTGAATTCTCTCTCATTTAACTATAATGAGTTTACACCTTTTGAAATCTTCCTTAATCTCTCACTGAGGAATGAAAAGGAGAATTCCCAGACTGTTAAAACCCACTGCTGCTCTTGAAGCACTAGCTACCATCTCTCACAATAATCGCACAGGACTCCCCCTTCCTACTGCACAACCTGGAAACGACAGGTAAAATTAGTGACTCTTACAGTAGACACGGAAGTATCATCTAACCACGGTTACGGTGCATATCTATGTTAATATATGAAACAAACTATGAAACCAGAAAATCATACCTGAAGTCACCCTTATTGTTGATTACTCGTTCTGCAGGGCAGTAGGGTGCAGCTGTCTCGAGTACCACAATCTCTACTTGTTTAGTGCTATTTCCATAGGAATTGTTGACTAGACATTCCCAGACTCCATTTGCATCAATGTCAATGCTGGATAGGATAAGCTCACTGCAAAAATRAAAGATTAACTACTGAGTATACTTTATTATACAGAGATTAAAACATTGGTTTCCTGATACATATTAAATTTTCTTCAGAGCTTTTCTATGAAAATRTACAAATGGGTTTGGCCTATGCTATCATAGGGACAAACAATACGCAATAGTTTGGTATCAAGATTTTAGTGAYACCACCTTGGATGGACCACTCACGTCACGAGCAGCTATGACGTGGATTGGAAATCGTCACAAAAGAATATCACGTATGTATCAATCCCTGTTCTCCTTTCCCCAAATATTTTAAGATGTTGTTTCGGTTGCTTAACAGAGCAGTGAAAATCAGAAATGCATTTCAAGTTGACAACACAACCTCAATCCATCCAACGTGCATCCCTTCAGCTGCGACTGCAGCTCCTGGGGCACTGTGAAAGCAGCATCTGCTGCTCCTGTGGCAGCATGCAGCAAACCTTCTAGATTAGTTGGTGACTTTGAAAGCCTTATATAATTTTTCTGAAGAATGCAAAATGAGATGAGACAAATGCTGATACTTCTTTTAGTATTCTGCTGCTCACAGAATTYTTTCATAGTTTCCCCCTAACAAATATGGAGTTATTAAGATCAAAAAAATGAGGTTGCAAAAACTCTTTACAATGACAGTTGGACAAGTTAAATATAGAGACATTCCCTGGCTTCCCTTACAATGCAAACATTGTGCATTGCTGAACCACACCAGTATGTTGGCTGCCTATGCTAAATACTCTACATAGAGTTAGTGAGGGAGGAAATAATTTCAGAAAAATCTAAAATTGCCTAGAACTGTTCTGGTTAGTATTTTCTATATATTTTAAATCAATAGAGCAGCTTTCCTTCATCAAATGGATGAAGCCCAGGTCCAAATGAAGCCAATAAACRTTTAGTTTTTCAATTGACTTCAGCATGGACAGAATTTCATCCAATTATTGTAACTCTATAGATCTCACATTAAAAAATAATGCTAGCTACTGCATTTTAAGAAACTAATATATTAGATCTTAAATCTGCCACTTGCCCAAAAATAAATTTAACTGCAGTTTTTAAAGTACAGCTTTTAAAAGTAGTTGGGAAAGGAAAAAAGGTAGTAATTATCTGAAATTTTTACTTTGCTTTGCACAAATGGCTGGTCTTTGAATGTGCCTTGCGGCTTACATGATCAGAAATCATGTGRGAAGAATCGGGGTGCAGTTAGAGTGGAGAAGGTACGTAAAAACAATTACAGAATTTAGATGTTATTAAATTGTTTTCAAACCTATATTAAAACAAAATCTTAAAAAWTTCCTTTTGAGGCCTTTGGCATTTTTGTAAAGAGCCTGACATTTTATAAGATGTATATAGAAAAAGTGTACATATTTCTAACATTCTTCTGTTTAAAATTTCTCTAAAAGCTTCATCCTCTTCCAGTTCAAATCTTTGTTAATGAGATATGCATGTCTATTAGCTTTGCTACATGAAAGGATGTGATCTCCTTGCATATAAACTTCTGACATGTATATGAAAGTAGACCACAACCAAGGTAAGAAGTGATCAGACAGCTGCTTATGTAATATTCCCTTTGAAAAATACATACAGTGAAGGATGATTTTCTTGGCAATATATTACAGGGCCATTATCTGGATACCCAGAAAATAAGCACCTATAGTAAACAGCTTTTGATTAAAGTTAAAATGCTTCTGTCTTTTTGTGTAATTCTGTGAAAATTTAGCCAAATTTGTCATTAAGCAGTAACTTTAAAAATCGCACACTGCTCCGATTTAATCTGGCTTTGAGCTCTAAGYAGCTTGGAACCCCAAATTTCATTTTTACAACAAATTCGAACATGTTTTTATTGCAGGGAACACAGTACACAGGAAAAGTATTACTGGCCATTCTCTAGCAGAGTTACTGAAATTTTTCATGTCAACGGAAGCAACTGATCCGTTAAGTCTTAGATGAGAGAGCCCTATAACAGCAGCCTCCTAGCTATCTCATAAAGCATCTTTTTACATTCAGGTAGAAGTAATTCAGAGAAATTAGCCAGCTGATAAAGATTCTCAAAAATAAATCTTCAGTTTCACATGTCACAACAGTCTTACATCATCTTTATAGACAGCTAAGAATGACGATATTCCTAGCGCTTACAAAAACAATTACCTGGAAAAGCTATTTTTCACTGAATCAATAGGGAGCATAAAAAATTCACCTGTGGTATCAAGACACAGTGACTTCCCAACTGAATGGAATGTATGATAGATGCACTGATCTTTTGATATACTTACTGCTGAAGTATTTATAGCCACAGTTAACACTACAAATTTGATAAAGCAGAGAACCATAGTGATTTTAAATAAATACTGGAGATAGAAAGGAAGGGAATACTTGGGCATATTATCAATTTTATGGGTAAACAATATGAAGATAAACAAATACGAAGAAAAGGTTATATTTTCCATTCTTTTAAATGGTTGGAATGTGTTCTGGTGCAAATTTATCTGCCCCTATGCGGAACTGTCAACTAATTAAATGAAGTCACACAGACAGATATTTACTGCTATAACGTTGTTCCTTCTGTTAGAAACTCAGTAATGAATGCTGGTTCAAGTTCTCCAAGATGATGAGTAAATTCCCACATTTACACTTTTAATTTTCTATGACCCTTCCTTCAGATGTTGAAGGAAAGTTAGTCAGAATAGGGTTACACTATATAAAAGAAGCTGCGTAACGACTGGAGCATGGAATTGTCTTCTGAATTGCCATCTGGGCAATGCATTCATTTATGCTTCTCTAGCAATATTTTGGACAGCAAGTCCAATGGTGAAACTGTTCATTTTTTTGCCAGCTGGATATGACAAAGGATAAGTTGATCTTATACTCCTGGAGAATTTGGAGGACTGGATTAAGCAAAGAAATGAAAGATGTGAAATTCTTAAAAAGAGCAGTCAACYTGATCTCTTATATTTTCTCCACCTGTAATCCTTGGCAACCTCACTGTCCTGGCAGACTTAAAGGAAAAGCGAGGAGGGCTACRCAGAACTTTAAATCTTTTTATAAAACTTTCAAGTAGGTAATTTAGATATTTTAAGTGTTGGCACTATTACAATAGCATGCTCAGAAGTTGCAGTATTTTTCTGATCCTTAGCAGAAAGGTGTTCTTGATCTTTTCTGAGGTGTGGCAACAAGTCTTGGTGAAAGCTAAGAAGTCTCCTGTCATGTGAGATCACGGCATGATTATGAGTCTTAGTAGCACAACCGAAGTAAGAGAGGATGGCACCTTTGGCTGTGATTTACTTTTGTAAACTCCTGTCTCACAGAAGCTAATAAATGTCAGGCTATGAATGCAAAGATCTGGCCACACTATGGAGTGTTCCCAAGAATGGAGTATGAGACAGAGTTTCTACCTCAGTCATCACACCCCTGTATATTAGCAATCATATCCCACTCCTTGGAGGGATGTTAATTCCTATTTTTGTGAAAAGTTATGACCTATCAAGAGCCAAAGTCAGACATTCATGAGATGATGTCAAAGCAAAGTGAAGAATCCTGTCTGACCAGCTGCCTGATGAGAACAAAAAAGATGACTAGCAAGCTTTTTTTTTTTTCTTTTTGGAATTGTACTAGCCTTCTCAGTAAACCAAAGAACACTGAATGGAAGAAAGACAAGATACCTTTTTCTTCTTTGTACTGGAATATTACCATTCACAAAATTTCCCTTTTCAAATGTGATGATTGTCACGTTGGAAATATAATCAAAATGTACAGCTGATGCAATTGCACGAAGTCATTATAATATTTAATGGAACCCTGTGGCATTGGTCATTACAAAGAGAGGAAACAATACAGGTGGAAGTCATAGCCATGTAATCAAGTAAACTGTGGCAAAAGATTTCTGTTTGAGGCATACTTTTTCTCTGCTACAGCTATGCAYAGCTAATGAGACAATCAAAAGTAGGTCTCATTATGCAAAGTTACTCATCCACGTCCTAAAGTAATACCTTAGTGACATTCACTGTATGTCCCAGCAGCCATTTACATGCCAGGAAAGAGAGTAACCAATAGAGAGGAGACTAAAACCTTTCTCCTGGAAAGCGGATTAAAATACTAAGTTGAAGTTGGACTTGATTTCCTGTAGGTCTCTGGAAGAACCAATCTCTGTTCTAAGAAAAAAAAATAAAAATTAACAATAATATTCAGATTTCATCATATTCTTTTTCAGACAGATAGACAGAAAGTGCTTTTCTACAGTACAGGCAGAAGGCTTGCATAACCTGCATCTAACCCAAACTACCTTAAATTATTAATACTAACACAGAATTTAAAAAGAGGAGTGTCAGTCTCCAGAGTACACTGCTGCCTAGAATGATGCCTTTCACAGAGGATATAAGGTTAAAACATGGAAAATGAAGAGAAAACATGTAAATCTAGGCACTTCAACTGGACTGAAAATGCTAGTTTGATCTCTCTAACAAAATCACTTATTTACCCATGAAAGAAATAATTTTAGAATGCTGAAGGTCTTTAAAGAAAGTTTGTGTACAGGAAACAGCAAGAGAAAAGGAAGATTAAAATAAGCACTCATTTTATGTCTAGCAAACACTTTCAGGTGTAATCAATTTGTCACAGACAGAGCAAATTCAATACCATTTTTTCTGATCAAATATAAAAACAATGATAACATCATTTAATTTCATTGGTAGCCATCCAAGGCACTTAGAAAGTGCCTTAAGTTACTTCTACCATAATTTATCTAGTGCCTTATTTGTTCCTGTCAGCGACCACGACAACATTTGTTCCAGTCAGGACCATGACAACAGGTGGACTTGACTTCAGTGATGTCAGTGGAAAGGAGCTAATTTTAATGACAATATATTGACAGAAAATATAAGCTACCAACTTTCAAAATGGGTGGAAAGACCTGCAGGCCAATTTGTAAAACATCTCACATTATTTTTATTTCTATTGCTAAAATTAAATTGACTAAAATGTCAGTGGTTAAAAATATTGTCACAGGCTGGTATTATCTATTTGTTATGTAAACACCTGCCTAACAGTGAGATATATTTTCCACAAGTGGATGTCAAAGAATCTGTGACCTGCAATTACATACAATCAAATTGTGTCTTTAAAATGAGAAAATAAATAATAATAATACCAGAGTGACTGCACAGTGGCATTTTCAGAGGAGGAGTCAGAAATCTGCTATGTCCTGACGAGCTACACAACATACTACAGTAAGTTTTGTTTCTCCCTCAAGTTTGTCAGGCAGAGACCAGGTACGGTGGATGCTTCACCCAAGAGCGTGCTGAAAGGTGTTTGAATCTGTCCTCATACTCCCAAGTCTGCGGGTCAATATACGTCAYCTCAGCTAGCAGGGAACGTAAAGTAGGAGGAAAAGGCACCAACAGCTCTGCAACACTCCAAGCCTTCTCCTGCTGGGGTAATCTTCAGGCAAGTGGCATGGCTGTGACACCACTGTGTGCTATAAAGCTATCTGAACAGGACACACCTGGGCCAGGGCTCATTTAAAGGACTTCATGAATCAGTTGACGTATCACTGAGCTGTTTTGTCACTTGGTGAAAGATTTGGGGATGTCCACATGTGTTTATTGTTATTAATTTTGTTCCAACAGCAAACCACTTGACTGCAGGCTGCGGTCAACTGCAGTCTTCTGGGGAAACGCTGCTACACCTGCTCTATGCCTTTCATTTGCCCTCAAGTATTCTGTGCACTGCGAAGATATATCTAGAGAAAGCTCTATTTCATTAGCATAGCTCTTGTGATCTCCACACTAGCAGAGGTTCTTAGACAAAAATAACACTGTGACAATCAGTCCAACAGTCAAAATTGCATTAAAAGCTTTTTAAGTAAAATATTTCCCAGATGATTCAGAAGTGTTAAGGTCCTTAAAACAATTCTTGATTATTTGATTACATGTCACTGAGACTACCCAAAAAAAGTGCTACAGTTCACTACGTTAATTTTAAAATTTGAAATTATTTGTGAAATGCACAACATGAAATTTGAAGTTATTTGTGAAATGCACAACACTGACAGAATCTGGGTTCTCTGCCAGAGTCAGTGATGATGTTACAAATATAGCAATTATTTCTTTAATGAATATTCTATGGGATAAGGTCCCCGGATATTTGGTCTATAACATTGACCTGCTTTATTTGTTGAGCTAGGAGACATTTGGGAAGAACAGACAAGGAGGGAAGACAAAACAGAGGCTTAGATAAGGACTTTGGGGGCAATCTGTATTCTGCCTCTAGTACGGTGTAGCTGTATTCCAGCAGCATAAACTTTGTTTTGTGATGATCATGAATTACCCAATCAAGGGGGGRAAAAAATATGATTCTTTTATCTTGCCAGGAAGAAGGCGAGGAGAGGTAGGGACCTAGTTTTATTGAATTCTAGCATTATAATGGTTTTGTATACGTCCATCAGGAAAATGTCCTACAGCATGCTCTCTATGCTGAAYAGATTGAAATACATGAAAAGTAATGATTAATTCAGCTATTTGTAACTTTAAATATTTTTAATGTTTTGCTTTACAGATACAGTTTACTCATCTGGGGACACTGACCTGAGAGAAAAGTGCAAGTCTGAGTAGAGTCTGGGCATAAGTCAGAATTGCTGTGATAATCACAGCTGATGCACAGGACTACAAACAACAGCCTGGACTGTGAGAAAGTATATAATTATACCTTAACACTGGTGTTGATTTGACAGGAAAAGTAATTTAAAAATTCCTGCCCGGGGATGTTCAGTCCAAACCCCCTGCTGTAGTGCAGCATCTCCTTAGCTGTAGATCTGGAACTGTTTGAAGGGCCACATTAAAATCATTCTGGCCTTAAAAATCAAAGCAAAACTCCACCGATTCCCCCTTCAGTTAAGGTTCAAACTTTTGGTCTTAACACCAGTCATTTAAGAGGTATGGCTATATGGGCCTATACAGAGCTATGGGAAATAGGCAGGGATGGAAATGAGAGTTCAGAATTTAGTGCTAGGCATGTTCTTAATCTGATCTCAATATTAATACAGGATCTCTTGATCCTGTTTGAAATTTCCTCTCAAGGAGGACTCCATCAAAATATTTTTACAGTTGTAAATTATTACTTTTCTGGTGTTTTTTTAAATTCTATCAGCCAAAAACACTAACATATCTTTCTGCTCAAAATATCTATTTCTCAATCACGCTTCAATAAGCAGTTCCTCCAGTTAAGCACACAGTTTTTATGCCAGAGCACAATTCTTATCTAATTGTCTATTCTTTTATAGTGGTAGAGGATATCATACTTGCTGCTTTTACTTCTCATAGGATTAGCATACTTTCCACAGGTTATATTTTAAATTATTCCTCAAACTGATTAATAATAAAGCTGTCACTGGGTTTTAGTCAGCTAATTCAAATTATTTTAGAAAGAAGGCTGCAATTTATTAATCCTCCAAATTAGTTTGCATAAAGAATCTCTCAATCTCTAATAATCAAACCCTTAGTCTGTGCCTTTCACAATATTCTGCAAAAACTTTAAACATTTTCCTCCTTTTGAAATATGAGAACTTGCTGGTAAAAGACATGTTTCACTTCTCCTTTGCTGCCTACACTGCCTGGAGTAGACTATAGACCCTTAACTGCAGGGTTTAAAGTAATCTCAAAACAATAAAGAGGCATTGATTTACAATTTAAATGGTTATTTTCCTTCATTTCTTTCCTAACTGCTTAACCACCAAGGGTCAGATAGAGTCAATTAGGTGCACCAACAAAATACCAGTACTAAACAATTTCTACTGATTTCCCCTGGCCTCTCAGCACGAACCTCAGCTGCTCATCCTTCTCTAAACGGTCGTGAAAGCAGAACACAAAGTCCTTGTAAAATACCTGCAGTCTGAATCAGATTATTTGGTCTACTTCTTGCACCTGTTTTTTCTTTTTTCAATCTTGAGTAAAGTAAATATCCAATATTTTGCCAGGATTTAGCATTCATTTGCTCTTCTAATTGTGCAACCAACCTAGCAATGTATTCACCATCAACACACCATTTTCAAACTGCTCTTGTTAACCTAGTATCAGTCCAAACCACCACTGCTGGCYTCACATCTCTTCCAGATGTACTCTTTCCACAAACTGTTAAGAGAGTTCAGGGGTCATTTGGCTTCTTTCCACAAAAAACAGGGGAAAAATTCCTGCCTYTCTCTCAAAATTTTTGCAAGTCTTTTGCTTTTTTTTCTTATTTGGTTTGACTGCCTGGATCAAAAACTTGTCATGATATTGTCAGCTTCTGAAATCTGTTTTTATTCGTATTCATTTCTTTCACTAACCATATCTCAACCTTTCCTTACTTTTTTAATGAAACCCTTTGTCTCRGTCAAATAGTGTACTAAAAGTTGCACTGATAATTTAAGACATTTAAAACTTATTAGTTGAGCTCAAAGAAATCTTTAGATTACCAACATTATAATCATGATTTTTAATCCACAATATTGCATTACATTTATTTCTCTCYCAGTTTCTTTATTATTATAGTACAAGGAGATCATGATTTGAAGATCTTTGCCATCAGACATTTATTTTGCAAAGAGAAGCTGCGATTTTTCACATAATCATATACCTCTAAAAGCAGTTTTAGGAAATCAATATATTTGTATTATGAAATATAAAGACAATTGGCTTTAAAATGAGTTTTCTTACTTCTTGTAGGATCATTTGAAGGATCAAATGCAATTCTGCATTCTGTTATCTCAAACACTTGTTATTTGTCTCACTATTCTCTTTTGACCACCTCGCACTGGCAAGCCACTACTGTCAAAGTGCTATATGCTTAAGAAAATGCACTATATGCTTAAAACACCCAGATTCTCAAGCTTATCTCTTATTTGTTAATATTTTTTAAGACCTGCATTTTGGCAGCCATACTTAAAAGACTAAAATACTTAGGACACACTTTAAAAGAAAAAGCATTATTTGCAGTGCATCACAGTTGAGTCCCATTTCCAGTGGCAAATTCAACTACAAAACCTAACAAAACATTATATGCMAATAACTTATCTTATGCTGGCACCTGCTATCTTAGGTTTAGTTAACAGCACGTTAGTTTCTCCATTAGTAGCACTCCTTTWTATGAGTTCTTAACTTTCTGCGCAGTTTAATGTTTTCAAAAAGAGCACTCGCAAACGGTAATTGTCCCAGAGCAGCCATTAGAGCTGTCAGAGAAATAAGCGCTGCTAAACACTCTACACAAGTATTTACAGAGTAGAAATAAAAGGACTCTAAAATAGTTGTTACGGTCCATTAGGTAAATAAACAACTTCCTGAAAATGAAAGTTTCTTACTGCTGAGGAATTGCTTGATTCATAAAACTAAAATGTATAATTTTTATTTCAATATTCTAATAACTGTCCTGCCAGTCTCTCCAAATGATAAAGACGAACAGTAAGGAAGCTGGGAAAGATGCTGCGAAAAATAATGTGATGTACGTCTCCTCTGTGGCTTCATGCATATGGACAGTTTCAGCGCCCCTTCTTGTGACCAAGCTGATAATGGAATATTTTAATCTCAAAAAATTAGGCTGTCTTCATACACACACAAGTAACAATTTCAGCTAGATCCATTCACRTATGATAGGAAATTAGTTCAATACTACAATTACCTTTTCAAGTATGACTATGACATTTAAACACAGGCATAATGACTAGAAGTTCAACATGAGCAAAATCAAATATTATTATCATTGGCAAGAAATGGTAAATGTGAGCTAGCAGCAGAATTGAAAACACCTTTTCAAAATCTCTTGTAAGGGAATAGTCTTTGCCAAGAAAAATGTCACAGGCCGGAACACAGTTCAAAACTTTGGTTTAATTATTGCAACAAAAACGTTTATTTTAGTTTATTCTGCTTTATCATAGGAGACAAAAAATACACATTTGGATATTTTATCCTTCTACAGTGCCAGTTAATAAAATAGAAGGGTTTAGTATGATATTTATGTTGTAAATCCATGTCCAGAAATATCTGGGGCTACCCAATAAAATAACCATCTAAAAATGTTTGAATAAGCAGCTTTTGGAACAAAACTACACCTTTGTCTAAAACTAGCTTCAGAAATCTTGGAATTGTTAAGCAGCAAAAGCTAAAGTCTGCCCTTCAGTGCAAYTGCAGAAGGCCACAGAGAGTCGAGATTTGCTGGAGAGGGTAGRTATCAGAGGGCAAAATGTAACACTGTAAGAACTAATTTTAAATCACGTATTTTTATTCCAAATCTTATGCTTAGCATATGATAAGAGAGGCAGACTCTCCTCAAAGAGACATAATCTTTCTAATGTTTCACAGTGCCTCATACAACTGAGGCTTCCTTAGAAACCATCACCAATTACTCAGTATGTAATAAGCATGTTATTACATATTATTTTAACATAAAACAATAATAACTAATATGAGCAGAATTACAGTACACATGTTCATAAAGATGGGATTAAAATTAAGAAATGCTGAACAAACTTTTTAGAATTTTAAGTTGGTCAATTTTTTCTCATTTTCAACATGCAGAGACAATGCATCTTATAAAAAATTTTAAATTTTTATTTCATAAAAAAATARTAATTGACTTAAAAATAGTATGCCTTTTGAAGGCTACTTTACAAAGCTGATCTCTCAAGCATCTTTAAAACCAGTGCCTTCAGAAAATTTGTTATGATCAGCCTCTTGACCAAGGCAGAGTCACACTTGAACATYTGCATTGTTGACTGGAGAAGGACCATGCTGTACAACAGCAGTATCACAGTGCTGATGCACTACTAAATCATGAAATTAATTACCTAGCTGAAATAAATGAGTAATGAAAATGCTTTAAGATTTTAAATAGCTGCTTAAATTTTGAGGTTTTACTCTGAAAATTTTTGCCTCATATTTACAGTTTTTATCACATAGCTCAAACAAGTTAAAGAAATTTTCTATTCTATAACTGCAAATACCATCATACATTTGGAGAACATTCTTTTTAAATTCCAGGTCCCAATACATACTGCAACATGGGCATTAAGGTCACCTATTTAACGGTAAGCTAAAAGAGGCAGGTAGAAGATCAGTAATCCTTATTAAAATAACACTATGGTAGACAATTACTTTTATAATSTGGCAAAAATTAAGCAATGTTAAATAAAATTCAGTTAATATTTATAAACTAACTTCTTAAACAGGATAGCAATTCTGAGAATCTTTCAGTGTATTACTATGCTCTCTTTATAAATTGCTCATATAGTGCAAAACATAATTCAGTCGAGTATAATGAGGTGATTAACAGTATGTCTTTTAATTTTGATACCATGGAAATAAGAAGAACTTGCTCTAATTTAAGTGATTTGGCAGCTATATAATAGCTCATGCACTTGTCATTACCATACTAATTAATCTAATAGTCTTTTTCATTACCCACTACAGCCCTATGTATTTGTGTTACAAGAAAGCCAGTAGCTATGCAAACAGGTCCGATCCATACCTCTAGATCTATAAGACACCAAAAGGAGTCAAATAGTGAACAGACAAAATAAAAATCAATGAAGGCGAGACACCCTAGTGGAGAGAAAATATTTTGACTCCTGAACTTTTATATGGTAGTTCAAGAAGCATTTCAGGTCAATTGTATTAATAGAAAATGGTTGAGTGGGAAGAAGTTAATGATCTAGAGCTAATTAGCACTGCTATTTTCATTCCATATTCTACATGGGGAAATGCAGAACACAGATACAGGCTCTTACTTTTTTTTTGATGGAAATTGACTGAGGACAAAAGCATGTTTGCAAAAGCTTAGCAGTTTTTAGTGAAAAAACAGGCCTCTATGATGAAAGCCAAAAATAAATATAGAAATTAATAATAATTTAAACTATTAAATAAGTTTAAAAAGGGAAAATGTGAATCAAAAGAGAACTCTATGGTCACTGCCAAAGAACATTTATATTAGTTGTTATTTCTGAAAGATGTTTTATACTATGAACCTTATGTCTATTCTACTTCATTCCCCTTGCATTTTTTCATACCAGCAGAGGTTTCTGTATGTCTCTCTCTTATGCATCCATAGACCCCCTTACATACCAATGGGGAAAGTCACAGACTGTTGACAAAGGTTTTAGTAAGAAACAGACATGTGATTATCTAACTAAAAAGATATGGGACTTAGTATTGGAGTTTACAAAAATAAATCTGAGCCTTTTTAATCAACAGTTCTTCACAGATGGATTACACGTCAGTCTTCTAGATGGTGCCACGAAGAAGCAGTTTGGCTGGAATCCACGTTTCCTCTATGCTACTGAAGTTATTCTAACTTCACTCCTTCTTCACTACTTAGCGTGCAGGAAACCCTATCTTTACCTGTCTCATACCASTATTTGCTCAGATCTGAATATTCATACAAAATAAATACAATTTGGAATCACACCTATTTGCAGTCATGAAAAATCCATCCCCATAGGTGTTAAGATTCAAACGTGTGACAGTGGCGCTTCAAGTAACCACTGATGCATGTTTTAATGAGGCTTATTGCACATTCACCTTGTCTGCAAGCATGAATACTGCGAGGGAGGTGTATACATTACCGCGTAATTAAGCAGCAGTCATGAATGATGCTCTCCTCCACAAATATGCCACTCTCTTCATCTGTTTCAATAAGATGACCGGCATGGTACCAATGTACTTGGGTAGTATTGTCAACATATGTCGCCGTGCACTGAAATGGCAAGCGGTCTCCRTGAAAAACCACTTGTCTTTGTGATGGGATCAGTTCAAAAAGAGGAAGCTCCAAAGGTCCAGCTGCAGGGCAAAGAAGAAAAAAAGGAAAAAAAAAGATTGCCTTTCTTACTTAGGAATAGCAAACTGCCTGTCATATGCCTTTTCAAATTAACTGTGCTTTTAACAGCCACTCTTCTTTTGAACTTCACATAATACAAATATTTGTAAGATTTGTACTCTATAGTGTAGCAATATCGAAGACAATTATGGGTTCTACAATATCACTTTTTTCCAGAAAAGATGAAAATTTTGTGCACAGAACAGAGMGCACAATCAATCAGCTCATCTCCAATTCTTTGATGAAACAAAAAGAAAAAAACACATCCAAACCCCCAAACCACTAGCTACATGCCAGGTGAACTGTGCACCCATCAAGCACTGAACAGATTTCTTTTGATTTCTCCAGAAAATAGATCTGAATCATTTAATTGTTTCACGGAATGATGTGAGCTCATACCTTGCTTCTGCACTTCCTTTAACTAAAGGTGATGGCTGCCTAGAAAAGCTGCTAAATCTTCTAAGATGCCTAGCTGATTTTGTCTGGTTGTGCTGTTAACTTCACTAATTGCACAGAACTCTAGCCTCCTACACCTTAATATTAAAAGTGCTAATATAAAATACATACCCACAAAATACTTCCTTAAATCTGATCATTTTGTCAGCTCCAGAGATCACATTTCTTTCACTGGCTTGAGCACAGATAATTACAAGTTAAGAAAATTAAGAAAATACTACAGAAAATAGGTTTCATGGAATAGYTGYGGTTGGAAGGGATCTCTGGAGATATCCAGTTCAATTTCTCTGCTCAAATAAAGGTGAACTAAAGTGGGAGCCTTTATTACGGAGGTATTAAAAAAGAAAAAAAGCCTTCCAAGTAAAGAAAAACCTACCCTTACCAGTACAGGTACAATATAAATCTCTAAGACTATTTCACYGTCAGTACGAAATTTTCCGCTGTGCTACAGAATGGAAATTATTCACTTAGGAGAGCCTAAGCTATCTCATATGCCTTGGATGTAGCCACTGGTAAGGCTAATAACAAAAATTGAACCGAATCCAAACTTTCCCTCAAGTTCAATTGCCCCTATGATTTCTTATTTCACTGTCCCCAGTATTTCCTTCCACCTCTTCCACAAGTCATCTTCACTCTCTGGCTATCTACTCAACATTAAATATCTATCTAAATATTCCTTTCCACTTCTAATTAGTCCAGTACTTTTCACCACCTTGATGTTAATTTGATCTCTCTTTGGTATTGTTAATTACATTTCATCTGTTCAATAGAAAAATATACTGTCCCCAAGAAATACCCTAATAAGAACAGTGCATATTCTTGTGAAAAACAGCTGCTATCATCACTTTGCATATACAAGTGCTTAAGCATGACTAAAAAGAAAAAAAAAAGTAATATTGTAAGTTTGGAAGGAATGTGTATTTTTAGGACTACAGGAAGCCTCCTAATTTCACAGGTTTGACACTGATTGAWGGCCATATCCCTTATGACTGAATCTCTACAGTTTTTGTTTTCTTCTGTTTGTACTCCTAGATCCTGAACTACACTAATACTGTGTCTGTAAAATATTTTCTGTGCATGGTGAGATTAATGCTATTTCTTTAAAAGTAGTGTTCTAGAAATGGTAATTGAAACAGAAAGAATCTCCATCTGCAGAAAAAAATCGGAGATCATCCTCTGCAGAGATAAAGAAAAGCTTTATTTTCTTGCTTCTCACATAGACTCTCTTTAGACATGAGAAGACAATTACTACCTGCCATGCTTTCTTTTCACCACACAAAATTCTAATAGTAATAAAAATAGTGAAGACATAATCTGTGACCGATGAACACCCTAACATGTACTTCTTGCACAATAATTTCTAAAATACCACCTTTTCACCCCTGCCTACAATGTCAAAACAACTGACTGAGCCTCAGCCACTTTACACCAGGTCACTTCATAACTGCAATCTCATCTTAAAGGAAATGYCCCTTGGAAATCCTCTCAGCTTGATGTGTAAAAAAAGTTTTYAAGCTTCTTTTCCCTTTTCTTCTTATGTTTTCTTTTAAAGCCCTCTCATCATTAATATCAATCTAGCCTACAGGTTGGAAAGGTCACCCTTCCAAATTTGTACCACTAGTGCCCATCTCAAACATCTATTTTTCTGACAAGTACTTTAACATTTTTTTCATTTCACTGCTCACCATTTTATCTTCCTTAAAGTCTCTCCTCAGAAGCCTCCTTTGCCCATAATAAATACAGATGAACGTAACCCTGCCTAACTAGATTGCGAGCCATAATCACTAGTTCCAGAATTGCTAAAATTTGTGGACAATCAATCGTGCTTGTTCCTCTCCTTACTCTGCATCCCACCCTAACATCCGTCTTTATGTCATTCAGATGTCTTTGGAACTGTTAAATTGCATTTATAAAGATAGCTTTGGGCCCTTGATGTTAYTGGGGAATTTAAATGTTAAATAATACGTATATATAACATGTAGCAGGAATGTTGGCCAGCTTAACATGAAGGATTTGCACATGAGTAAATACGTGGTATTGCTGTCTAGGGAGTAACACAGAGAGGATTAAGGGAACGTTTAGTACGGCTCACTACAGCGGTCTGCTGTGACTATAAAAGACTGGCCTCAGCTATCCCTTCTTACTAGCGTATACATCTTGTCACTTGTCTACTGATTGTGCCTGCTGTTTCTGGACATGGATATGATCTTTAACTAAATGAAGAGAAAGAAAAGCAGACTAACACCTTATGATAGATGCATGATTGACCCCATCATTTACATAAAGTTATCACTAGAAGATGGAAAAAAACATCTTTCTCCAGATGACTACAATTTCTGTGTTGCTTTATCAAGTCAATTATGGAATAAAGGCATAAGTTACAGTGTCGAATTTAGCTAAAAATTGATCGAATGATCTGTTTTCCTGGCCAAATTCAAATCCCTCTGACCAAAAATTATGAAAATGGAGTCCAGAAAAATTAAACTGTCACAACCACAACAGCAATATATGGTAATAGCAGAAATATGATATTTTTCATGAATATAGTCATTTCTAACTGAGGATACTGTACCTTGTCAAATGTAAGTTTTTGCTCCTGCAATGAATGACATGCTGTGTCATGAGGCTATAAAGTAGTAGAGTGCAAAACAGAGCATCAGTATTTCTTAAGCTAAAAGTAACATGTTTGGCATAYGAGTCTTTTGTAAGGGTAAGACTCTGAATTTATCTCTGCCTTTACAGTTGGTCTTTGAGGCTCTTCAGCTACCAYTTGTCGTTCAGCCTTGGGAGTCAGGTCAAACCCAGAAATGGAGTAAGAATGAAGCGTTCTGTGCAGATTTCTAACTTAATGATCAGAAGCAAATGACATTCTTTTCAGTGCAGGATACCAAAAAGGAGAAAATGATCTTTTGATTGACATCAACACACCAGAAATCTGCTCAATTTTTTCTTTGCAAATCTGTGTAAGTGCCAATAAAAATGCCAAGTGAATGAAACATACTATCGGCCTTCTGAGCAGCTGAACTCTTTCAGAATGTATATACTTGGTTTCAACAAACTGACTAATTCTGCAAACTCATTTTAAAACTAAAYTGCTAAATTTCAAAGGATTATGTTATTTTCAGAGCATGGAAGGTGCATTTAAGCACTGCTACAAAACATCTGCYTTTAATGTGTGTGATGCCTACGAAATAATGATTACTAGAGTTAATCTTCTGTTGTTTTCCAGTGATAATCATGATTTAAATGACTGAGGCTGATTCTGCAACTATTACTCATGCAAAAGTCCCAGCTGACTTCAGTGACACAGTTCACAGATATAAGGATTAATTACATAAATAAGAGTTTCAGGATTAGGGCCAATATCCTTTRTCCAGAATGGCTATAAAATGATTGCATAGTTCCATCAGCATCAGTTGGAAATACTTATCTTAAATCCATAATCCAACAAGCTTTCAAATTCAGAATAAAAATAAAAGTATTTACTAATTCTGTACTCACGTTTTCAAACCTGGATTTGAGAATAAAGTAAAAAGTGGGAAAGACAGAGATTTTGAAAGTATTTTAAACAATTTAGCATTGATTTGACAGTACTTGAAATACAGCAGCTCTGACAGTCATATGCTGACATCAGAGAAACTTATTCATTGATCACGTGATTACCAAAGATCAAACAAATATGTAAGATCTCTGTTGCCCATATACGTATACAACAATGTTGCACACAAATGTCAGTGTTACTGCTGAGCTTTATAATGCAACTGTCTTATAAGATTAAAAATAATTTACAGTACACTCCCATATCTTGAGAGGGGGATTATTTTTGAAATTGAAATATATTCCAAGATTCTCCTTCCAAGCCAACATACTCTGCTGCCCTCAAGTTTAGAGTCAGCATCATCATCTGCAAGAGAGAGGTGTGAATCTCCTATAGACATTTAGATCAAGGGCTGCTCAAGTATTTTACAGTCATTACCTATCTTCTCTCTCTAGTCAGCACTAAACCATGATTGCAGCAGAGCACCACAGGAATCACTGATTGCAGCATGAATCTAAAGGTCTAACCTCTCATTACAATAATTACATCTTTTTTTTTTCTCTCTCACTTCTCAGCAGAAAAGGGTTTTGTTGACTGAAGGCCAGATTCTTTATGTTATCCCATCATGTATTTCAGATTAGCTGTAGACTAGAATACCAAGCACAGATGGAGGAGGAATCAGGTTACACAAATACCACTGAATTAGAATATCACTTAAGAGCTCTTTTCTCAGAAAGTACATCCATGAACATTTTAATGCCTGCAATGCCCAAAATGTATATAAAATTGAATAATAAAATTGGATTCTAATAATCATTAGCTAAAATATGAAAAACAGCAAGATACACTAATGCTCTGGTGGTATGTCCAAATGTGAAATCCTTCAGTAAATCTGTAGGCCTTAAAAAATAATTTATGACACGCACTTTAAATACCTTCTGCTGCTCTTCTTATACCTCATCCCTAAAGCTTTTAAAAACAGTTCTATTTTCCATCTCATTTYGGCCTTCTTTTCTGTTTATTGTGTTAAAAAATGGAAAGGACAAGAATGTGAAGGAAATACTAAAGCTGGACATACACGAAAGATGAGAGCCTGTAAAAGACATCACATGCAATGCATCTCTCTACCCTGTGTTTTAGTTACATTTTAAATAGAACCCTTCTTACGTGATCCCATTTGAAATGTGTGCACTTGTAATGAACAGACATGGCTGTTTTCTGGATGAGTGATGAAAAGCAAAAGAATAAGCACAACAGAGAGAACACKCATTAGATATAAAGAGCTTTTCTAAACTCAACAGCAAGTTGGCCAGTCATTAGCCAAAGTGGCCAACTCAAGACATCAGAGACGTGATCAGAGGAAATGAAACTATGTCCGATCTCCAAGCAGATTTGTTGCATTTTCTCTGGCACAAGCTACGTATAGCCTGAGCAGCATAACCCTCTTGTAGTAAAAAGCTATTAAATGCAGAATCTTGGTTACTGCACAAGAGCACTCTGCTGCTCAGCTTACCATCAAGTATTGCACAACTTCCTGTAATACGTTTTCCGGGTGCTATTTCCTGCCTTTGTCTGATATCGATAGCTGTCCTACAAGCACAAAGGGGAAAATCCAGCTTGCCCATACGTCAGCGCAATTTTACAAGACTCATGTCTCAGGATATAACATTGACTTCTGCCTCTCTCTTGGGAGAAAATGCACTTTGCTTCAGAGTAACACAAGCTTTAGGGACAGAAAAAACAGAGGTTGGCATTTTGCTTCTTGTTAATCACTTGATTTATTGTATTGCCAATGGGCTTTTTATTTGAACGGAGTGTGCCTACTGAGTGCGGCACATCCTGCTGACAAAAGTGTGAGTTAGAGCTCTAATATTTGTATACAATCTCAGTGGGACAGAAATGCGCATGGAAAGCACAGCAAGGGAAGCTAGAAGTGAGGACAAAGTAAAGGAACAAGTCCAATAAAAAAGACAGTTGAAAATTTGAAGGAAAATGAGGAAAAACAATTTGAAAAAATATTAGTTTAAAATCTGAATTGCTGAGGAAGCAAATTACGTTTATTGATATTGACTGAATAGAATTGAAGAAAACAGTGATCTGAATTGCTTTGGAGGCCAGTTTTGCCAAGAAGGGGAGGTGCCAGTAAACCAAGACCAATTTCTGTATTGCAGTACTTGCTGAGAATAACAAAAGGTCTGGTGTAGAAGGTCACAAATGCCAAGGAAGTCAAGAATGAATAGAGAACTGGAGCCACGGTTAAAAAGCTGCAATCACAGTCTTGGATGACAGCCCCACAGTCCCACAGCCCCACCAAAAAATACTCAGATTCCATAACTTCTCAGAGTTATTTAATTAAAATAAGCTATACCTGTGCAAAACCTAAGGAAGGTGGAAAACTGCAAGCAAAAGTGCATTCAAACCTAGTCACTTTTTGTAAATCCAAGTCATATATATTTCAATATATAGTATGTCATATTTGTGGAAGTAGTTTTTCCAAAATTTGTAAGTCCAAGTGAAAATAAATGATCAGTTTTGTACTACATTTAGGGACCAGTGCGTGTTCTGTCCATTACATCCACTTTGATTGAGGGAGCAGTGAAAAAACCTTCTCATTTACTGACAACAGTAGTGATTTCCTGCTAATAGTAGTGATTTACTTGTAGGCAAATAGAGGTAGAGAAATATAGAGGTAGCAGGTTTTACTCCATAGCATTTAACATAAATACCAAATATCATCATAATAATCTGTAAAGGCAACACCTGCTTAAAAACTTTCCACAATAGGAAATGCAAGATTTCAGTTCAATTAATTAATCTGTAATATTACTAGCAYGCATGCAAACTAAAATCCTGATCTTGCATTGGCATATCTAGTATAAATTTCAAAGAATGGACAAAGAGATTTTTCATAACTAATTTCTTCCTCATCAGATAGAACTGCTGCCACTTTTATTTTCTGATTTTCAATTTGTCCCCAAAAGTCTATTTTAGAAATCGGAGGTCAGTTTTTGAATGCATTTGCCACATCCTGAAACTTGAAGACTGCGACATATTGACAGCTATGACATTAGAAGATTCATCTAAAGGAAGAAATTCCTCCTAACTGGACAGACTTGAAAGCCATTACTAGAGAGACAATTTTGATGACTCAAATTTATCCTTACAGCAAGCAAGCTGGCTGGCTCACAGCTATGCGTGCTCATTACAGCTTATGATTAATAAAAATGGCTAAGTGGTGGCAAGGCTAGAGCACCTGTCTTTACAGAAGGTACTGCAGATTGGCTTTGTCCATCTGGGRCACGTGGAGGTAGCACTGCTATCTCTGAATGTTGCAGCGCCACCAGTCACCTTCTCTTTGCCTCCTCTTCCTCAGCGCACACCCGGCCCAAGGAGCCGGGTGCCACAAGCGTTACAGGAGTGACGGTGACTGCCCCTCGCTGCCCGCAGCCCAGCGGGCTGGCGGAGTACCCGTCCACGCTGCAAGAGTGCCCAACAAGAAAAGGATATAAATTGCGCTCAAAACACAGAGCAAACAAGAGTCATGTTGAAGGAAAACTTTTCCCACTCATTGCATGGAATTTTCCTTTTCCAAACTCCTCTTGGCCTAGCTGACAGTGAGCAGCAGTAACTGCAGATCAACATAGCCTTTTATTCATATTTGCATGGATAGATTAAAGTGATGTATGATGTAGGTTCCATAAAAACATGAAATATTACTATGATATACTCTACTTAATTAGAGCACAGGATGTAAAGATGGAGGCTTTACTGGGAATTTTCCCAACAAAACAATTAAGACTAATTGCAACACAGAAGAGTAAGTACTGCTTACCGCACWATATTAACATAGGTTTGGCAAAGAAGCTTAAATAATTTTATCTAGGAATTAATACTGTAACACTTTACTCAAGTTTTTTAATGTTCATGTTATCGTGTTAAATGAAAGAATATATTTTCCTGGATACGCCATGGGTCTTAGTCAGGGCTGGCTGTGCTTCCCATTGCTTTGCTCATGAACAAGATTTTGGAGATGTGCACTCAAGGCTCTGGGGGTAGAAGCTTTGAAGATTAAAGCAGCTTCTTTTTGCTGATCTCCTCCTCCCTACATTTCTTAGCTAAATTTTGCTTTAGTTATTTTACATGCTTTTTGGAAAAAGCAGGCAACTAGAATATAGAAAAATCAGTGCATCTGTACATTAAAAATCACTGATGTAACTAACTTAAAAATAAGCTACAGGAAGAAAACCAAGAGTGCATTTCCAGAATCTAAACCAGTAGAACTTCAAGGGTGAAAAATCCTATTTAACTACATTTTCATGTGTGAGCACAGATGTACACACAGATGTGATATAAAAACCTCTTTCTTTAAATTTCTCAAATGACCATTTCAAATATATATATAAAATATTTCTATTATTTTACAATTAATAGTTTTAAATGTTATTAATTTCATGTTCCCAGTCTTGCAGCAGTGTTTTAAATTACCATTGAAGAAATCAAATAATAATGTATAATACTAAATGTAGCGCACAATATTCCTTTTTTCTGGTTTGAGAATGGTCATATTTGGATGAGATACCTTGCATTTGGAGCCAAAGGTGGTTTAGTATTATTGGTTTCATACTGTCAAATGGCTAGCTGCTGAAAGCCATTAGATAGTATGTAAAATGGGCCACTTAGCTCTGGCAGAAAATGAACTTACCACATCTATCTTTGAAAGATCCAAAATTTACCGTTACATTATCTGATTTATAGACAATCTGTTACCATCCATATTTTGTTATTAAAAAGAATCCTGAATTGCTAACAATGTAAAACAGAAACAATTGCAAGAGGATTTAACTATAGCTAATTGTATCACCATTCATATCTTGCAAAGTCTAATCCTGTGAAAGGTTACTAATGTGCAAATTCCTATTTAAACATAATTAAGACCCATTCATATGATTAGGCACTCCCTGTAGAACTGGAGCTGAAGTCTTGATCCTGCATATTCTTGAAGACAATGATGCTCCGCATGAATGCGGCACGCTATCTGTAGGCTGCCAAGAAACTGCAGGATTGGAATCTAAATCTGGATAATTAATCCATCATTCTTTGTACTTGAGAGTTTGAGTTCAGTCCGTTACTACATACTGGAAAAACCCACAGTTCAATATTTACATTCTGTTAATGCAGTAAGAATGACTTGTAAATGAAGAAAGAAATGGTTGAAACTACCATCTCAAGCCCATCCCTATGTGTAAGTATATAACAAATGAGACCCAAATGTTTTTACACAGTAACAGAAATAAATGACAAAAAAATTTACCTTGTTAATTTTGAGTCAGTTTTTGTTAATGTAATAATAGCAATTTCCTTCATGTAGGAAGGAAAAATTTTAAAGACAATTCTAATGTGCAGATGCATACAATTACTGTTTTAAGACTTGAATGACAATGYAGATAATTTTTGTCACAACATGAAAAAAGCAAATTCAAATCCCATTTCTCAGCCAATATCCYTGGCACAAATTGTTTATCATTATTCGTATAAAGGCAGATAGCAAAATGATGCTGAATGCATTCTGTTGATTTCAGGATTAAATTTAAATGCTGAAAAGGACTCTTTTCAAAGATAAAATTTCACAGTATCAACCCATTTTTTTTTCTAATTTTGGCATTTTAAAAGTGCATATCTCTTCCAAAGCTCTTCCCATTACACAGTGGCAACAGACTGGGATAAAGGATGTGCAAAAACATTAGATAAAATTATAAGGACATTTCAACATAGAGTATATAAAATCATTATTCCACCATTGCTGAGAAAGCAGTTAGAGTCATCTTGTATTTTAGGAAAATATTTTAAGAAAAAGAGCTGCAAAAAAGGGAGGTACCTTATATCACAAATACATAAAGGAAAAATATTCTCCTTTTTTTCCCCCAGTGGTATTACTGTAATTGATCTAAAATGTGATGGATCTTCTGATTTTTTTGTAGTATTTTAGGTAAGACTGCATAAAGCATTCCTTATGAAAATGGGCTAGGCAGCTGCATATGGCCCAAGAGAAATATGTCCTAAAGATCTGCTGATAGTCAAGAGTGAGAAATACAGATTGGAAAATGTGATAGCAGGTAAATAATGATGAAGCAACTTCATATCTTTCTATGTAAAAATTTAAGTCTTAAAATGCTCAAGAATTATTTAAGAACAAATGTAGAAAGAGTAGATAAAGGATATAAACGTGCTTTTCTTTTTTGGTTTTGAGTCAACTTCAATGCAAAAAAAGTACAGAGTATCAGAGCAGAAAGAGCTTACTTCTCTGCTCCTTTAGACGATGAATCTTTCGGACATTCAGAGAAGAGAGGCAAACTACAAGACGAGCTGCTCAATAAGAACAAACAATTCACTAACAAATATACCCCTCCCCCTGATATTTTATTTATATTTGCTATGAAACATTAAATGAATTGTATTCCAGTATACGGAAGTCGGCAATGGTCTATCCCTTTGAGTAAGTATCCTTCCCTCAGGAGTGCCTCTCCTAAGTATATTATGCCAAAGTACATTTCAATAATATTTTATGAGATACAACATGCTATTTTCACTTATGAGCTGATACTTAGAACTGAAGTACCTTACAGAATTCAGAGACTGAATAATAATTCAAACGCTGTTGGACACTCACTTACAACTTGTAGATATTATCTTCCACTATCTATCACCTCTATTTCAGTAAGATGCATTTTTATTATTACACTTTTCTCAGTAGACAGCACTCTAAGGCATGCTAGAAATGTAATCATACAGATCTTACACAGATAAAAGCGCAATTCTGCCTTTTGTGTACTCACTCCCTGCTATTAGTAGTGAAAGTCCCTATTGGCTATTAAAGATACAAATATATTATTAAACAACTCAACTTCTCRCTACAAGCTTGATGGAAAGAGTTACAGTTTTATTCATCACAACCAAAGGGTGTACTACCACAGACAGAATATGCATTTTGTCATAATACACACTGTYGAAATAACATACCATAACAGCCCCTCCAGAGGCAAGTTAAGCACGATAGTGTTGATTTTCAYAAACTTGGAGCACCCAGTGCACCAACGGAGTTCAGTAACAGTTGCTGGATACTCACAGCTTCTGAAATACAGGCTGAAAAAGGAACGTATCTAACATTTGAGCTTCTTTTTTTTCTTTTTTTTTCTTTTTTTTGTAATTTTTGCCGTGWTACAGCTTTTTCAAAGATGTGCACGGTATAGAGGTGAATTAATAGGTTGTATGTTTTATCTTCTCTCAAGTATTGCCCTACGATCCTACGTTAAAGCAGTTCAGCATGCAAGAAGAGTCTCTCACATCCAATACAACACAGTAAATGTAGCAATGAGAAACTAAGAAAAAGTCAGGACAGAAGCTTAGTAAAGATACTGATAAGAGATTCATTTCTTCTAACAAATAGATCTTCCATGTACACAGATAAAGAAAGAGGGTGAATGTAGTTTTGGAGTCTAAATTTAGCATGTTCCTTATGAAGACTAGACACAAAGGGCTAGAAGTAGCTCTATTAACACAGACTGACAGCTATTGCAAGATTATTTTACAGAAAATGTCCACGTTGCAAATGATTTTTTAAAGGAAGACATCAACAATAGATAGCACTATTCATTAAGTAAAACAAAACACAAGTAAAATTAAAAAAAATTACAAAAAAGTACTTTCAGCCTCTACTCATTTATGTACCTACTCCTCAGAAGATAGCTCCATTTACTTCATATATTTTCCCAGAATTTCCCAAAATTCTTGGAATTTTGGAACTTTTATTCAGAGCCGCCTCCTTCTCCAATAAATGTGTTAAGTGTTTGGGGAGTCAGGTGTCACATGTTGCCAACAGTTGTCTATTTTTTGGGCACCCAAACAACAACCAAGATTTTGAGGACTCCTCACAGCCTCACAGCCTTTGTGAGCTTCCTCACAAAGGGCAAGTGATAAAGTCTCTCTTAGAGGTTCTCTGGTCAGAGATGCCTGCTCTCTACAGTGTTCAAGACTCAGGACAGAAACCTGACAAGTCTCATGTCCTGCTACACCAAGAAGTTGCCAGAGCCAAATATCCGACTAGTAGGATAGGTCCAAAAGCTTCAAGATCATTCTAGAAATGTAGAAATTTTATTTTTTAACATAATTTTATATTTTCTTACTTCTGAAGCAATAAAATATTAGTAGAGATGATAGCATTGTTCCAATTATTTATTAATGGTATCTGTAGAGAAAATCTATATGCAAAAAGCAATTACTTTAACTTGTAGGAGACCTGTACGAGAAAGACTTTTGTCCCAAGAGAATTAAGACAATTTTCTTTGTCACAAAGTGGAAATAAATAAATAGTATCAGTGTCTCAGAATACTATAACGGTATTGGTAAAAGACTGATTTGTATACTTAGATGTAGATGTTACTAATATTCTAGCATAATTCAGTAAATATTTACATCATTTTGAGCCAAATCCTTTAATCTCAAGTTTATCGATGAATATTATGTCAGTTATTTTCTAGACTTTAAATAAAATCTAAYTGAGATACACAGGGAAGTCAACTCTTTCCCACAAACATCTTCTGTTTTGATGAGTCAACATTTCCCAACAGCTAAAGGCTTCAACAGAGTTACTGGTCAATTATAATTTGCAGAACAAATGAACTTTTATTACTTAGTGCAGTTAGCTCAATAGCATCAATAAAGGTTTGAGAATGAGAACCTAAATCTAGTATCTCATCCATCAACATAAATAACTAAATCTCATCATTAAGAGCAATCATTTGTAATCCCATTACGACAAAAACTCATACAGGTCTTTACTGAATGAAAAATTTGGCCAGCAGAATCTATTTCTGGTGTTGACATGGGCAAGGGAAAATCTCAGACTGCTCTCAGACCTCAGGTGGAATCTACAGAACTGCTATTCTGGGAAATGCAATTTTCCTCCTGCAATTTGAGGAAGTCAGTGCTGGAGTCATGGAGAACCAGTAACAAGGCACTGCATGATGCCAGTTGCACCACTACTTTTCAGAACAATATTCTGTCCATACAGCAGTCCCTCAAAATTAAGGTGTAAGACTGCAATACTGGTTTTTAATCATCAAACTACTTTTCAGCTTTATTTCCAACATTGTGAAAGACTGCTTTGTAGCCTAATATTTCCGAGAATCRGAGATTTTTGTTAAAGGAGATTTAAGTAGCTCTTATAAGCTGTTAATGAAACATGTAAGCAGGTCCTTGTGAATCCCAAAACTGTAAGTTACTTACATTAACTTTTATGAAAATCCCCAAAGCAGATTTCTAAGTGTTTTCAGTGGGTGACGACTTTGGCCATATTGAGCCAATCATCACATCCATGAGAAAGATCTGCCAGGTAGAAATTTCAAAGATGAATTTTCCTTGTATCAAAATAAAAAATAACTCTAAAAAGCTCATGGCAAACTGCTTGCTGTAGCTATTCAAAAACTCTTTGACTGCCTAGTTTCCTCTTCATTCCTTTTCACATACCTTTTCAGTTCATTCTCCAACTTCCCTGAAAAGATCTTTGCCATTTCCCTTCCACCTTTTTTTCTCCCTTCATTCTTTCCTAATTTTGKGACAGTGTGATACCTTGTGATCTCTCCTACCATCTAGAAGTAAGATTAGTAAGTGCAAATACAAATGTTTGACAGTATGGCAGATATTCTAATGCAGGTGGGTTTGATGCTTAAACCACTTCTTAATATTTCCTTTAAGATTTGTTTAATTTGATTATGTCTATCTATACTTCAACACACATTACTCCTAAAAAATCTTGGTATTTGTTATCTTTTTGGTGCTAGGCAACCTTTTATTAAACCTAAGTTCAAATTAAGTTACTGAAAATGGAATTGCTAAATGTTGCAGGCACTGTGAGCTACTCAGCAGATACTACGAACACCACGAAGCGCCTGGCAGACATCRCAGGGCTGGTGGAGCACTCAGCAAATACAAGCGTTGTGAAGCTCTCTGTGGATATTAAAAGCAGTGTCAAGTTACTGGCAGTCATTATCAACCTTGTCAAGTGTTCTGCGGACATTATAAATAGCAGTTAGAGCTAGATGGATATTATAAATTCTGTATCAGAGGTGTTGTAAGGAGTGCTATTATGAATTAAAGTGTGACATTCTGAGAAACTGTAGTTTCATTTCCTSTCTAAAATTTGCAGGCTCATATTCACTGGCAACCTAGAAATACCAATTATCAGTCCTCAAATGATTCTTATGACCTCTCCAGCATTTTAAGGAGGAGGATTTTTCCTATCTGTCATGCTATCTGCTGGGTCTCTACACAATGGTGGCTTGATAATCCAGAGGTATTGCAGATTTTCAAATGTTCACTCATGTCGGCTACTGAAAATTCCTTTCCCTTCTCTCCACAAAGTTTATTCCTTATTTCTCACCAGACAAGTATCTTCCTTAAAAATTCAGCCAGTGGATTGCCCACCTCATTTCTTTCCTGAAATCCTGTGGATGGAATTCACATCCTTTTAAACCTTGTCCAACTTGTAAATATCTGAATTTGCTGTTGCTGTTAAAACTGAATTCTTGTTATGACTCCAGTCAAGCTTGATCTCCTTTCTGCTATAAATGTATTAGCAACACATATCTTTGCTCTTGTGGTTACTAGGATAAAAGTGTGACTTTCCTTTTACTTCTGTAAGATATTAGCATAGTTACTATGCCAGCAACTTTCCGGCATTCAAGAAAAGTCAAAGATTCAAAGATTCTGTGATTAATGAAGTGTGTGTGAAATTGTATTTCTGACTATGGAACGCATCAGCACAATATCTTAGCCTAGTATCATTTCTCTGCAGGATGTGATAGCTTTGAATCCTCTGTTTTGGTCTGCTCTTTGCTATATAGTGTTCATTTAAAGATACATTTTATTTACTCATACATGTTTTCTTATTTTCTTCCTCATGCCACATCCATCACGCTTGCTAGAGTGGAAAAGCTTTCTCAAAAAGTGATTTCATTTATAGATTTTCAAATAAAGCAATTGCCTAACTGAAGCTCACTGTAAAAATTCTGTTCATCCTCAGGACACAGTGGTGCATTGTACAGCACAGGTTTATAAAAATAAGAAACAAAAGAATGCAATTAGACATTTATGTCACACACTCAGACACATAACTTAAAAGGAGCTTTCTCTATATCCCTTTAGGAATCCATGTTTTCATGCAGTATGCAACACAGAGCTTCCGTCATGGATTAATGTTTCAGATCATAATTAYATGTTATCTGATATATAGATAGGACAGTAGTGTTCTTGTGATAGATGTAATCTGGTTTATACGAAACAAGACAGGTCTATTTTTTCCTCTTTCAATCGTAGTTGTATTTTCTGTGCAGTATAACTAGATTTCTTGTGCCTGTAAGAAAGTCAGAGCTATTAACACATTTTGTTTGGCATCATTTTTCTTTTAACACTTTTCTCTGGAAATCCACTTCAACTCGTAATGTTAAATGAGAGTATAGCTCACCACAAATCAGCTGGTCTTCCTTCAGGTTACGAAATGAGAGTCCTTGTAAAATCCTGGGGTAAGCACAAACTGTTTCCTCTGCTATTCGAACTGAAGCATTTCTGGCCCATTGCAAGACCCATTTCAGATTACAATCGCAAATGAGTGAATCAGTATTGAAATGTCTAGAAAGGCAAAGAAAGATCACAACCGGTACACGAGCACTTGTGATAAACACATTGCTTATGTTAGATTCAAATTATTTAACTCTAACTATAGACAGGCACATAACTAATTATAAGATAAGCTGAGACAACTAAGCGACACACATTCTACCACTGCTGATGAGTTCCAAGATACTATGCTATAGTACTTGGAATATATACACATTATATACAATATAATATACGATACTATGCTATCATTCTGTTTTCAGTTACAGAACAGCATCATCATTAATAAATCAGATTCGAGTAAATGCTACTGTTGAAAGTCATATCGTAACATCTTTTTACTTATTAAAAACTCCTTTACGTTTCTGAGACCACAGAAATACTGAGAATACTCTTTTAAATCTCAGATACGTGCATGCAATATAAAAAAGTGGRAACTGTTACTATAATTGAAGGCCAAGCCTTTTCCCCCTCTGCCCCATGACAGATGCCTACGTGGCCAGCAAAGACTTTTTGGGTGTCGTCTCAGGTGAACATGCTAATGGCTAATCTAACAGCTCACAAAAACCTAATATCTTACATGCATTAGGCAATAAATAATTACTTTATATTCCAAGTTGTATACATTTGCTTGCAAAGCCCCTTCATGCTTGGTGACCAGATGAGGGTCACCAAAAAAATGAAAACTTAAAACGAAATGAAATGAAATGAAATGAAATGAAATGAAAAATTTAAAAGAATAAAAGACACCAATTAAAAATATAGTATCTTTTAAATTAGTAGTACATTGACAGAAACAATACTATTCAAATTCATATCAAGCTCTGCTATGTTTATTCTAATGTTCCTCTTAAATATTTCCAAACCGAAGACATACTTACAGTGCTTTCAGAGCTAGCAGCTCAGAAAAAAGTCCATTCATAAGACTTGAAAATATATTTCCTGATAAATTTCTAGGAAAAAAAAAATCAGTTATAACAAATAAAACAAAGCTGCTAAATGCATAACTTTCCCAATGCTACTTAAATGATTATGCTTTTTAGTAACAATAAAACCACTTGAATTTATACATTACTTTTTCACAAATTACAACAACATTTAAATGAAATCAAATCACACACTTCTAATTTTATTTTCACAGCAGATATACATATAATTTAGTCAGTCTAATAAATGGCAATATCTGTGCATATTTAACAGCAGTAATACATTCTAGAACTTAAAGAACAATATTCATATGGTGACCAGGCAATGAGACCTCTACAGTGTTTTTATAGTGTCTGTACAATGCCACTTCATGATAAAGAAACAAAAGCCGTGTCTTTCTTAATGATCCTGAGAAGAGTTCAAGCAATTCCTTCAAATAACAAATTTTCAAAGTAACTTCACAGATCAATTTTATTACAAAGGACTTCACATAAGTTTATTTTTCCCATTCTTAAACTTTTAAGACCATTTCCATTCTAGGTAGTGTTTACTGGTTTTGGTCTTGATCACAAAATGGTTTAAGCTGAACACTTGCAATATAATTTTGCCTAGTTTAACATTATTGCTGTACCGTGATCTTGACAGTATAAATGACAAATGCTTAATGTCAAGCAATACTGTCTTTTGCTATACCTGCAAACTAATCAGTGTAGTATCCAAGATTGACATTTCATATCATATGAAATACCTATTTTTGAAATATTGATACATGTTGCTTTCCACCTCTGCAGATCAACCAACGCCTRAAGCCCAAATGTCCGAATTCAAGATGGCTACAAATTTCAGTTCTCAGGCTCTTCAGTGTAGATTTGCTGTTATAAGAAAATAATTCATATTGCCAAAGAAAATGGAAGCATTCCTTCTTACATTAAAAAGGGATGTTTTTTATAATTATTGATTTCATTTTTCTTATGTCTATAAAGTAAGGAACGCCTGCTAATCTGAAGGTAAGAATTCAGACCAGGATCAACGTTCCAGCAGTGATGAATCTAACAAGCAGGAGCAGACCGGAACCAGCTTTGTAAAATAAGAAATCTGTACAGATGCACATGGATTAATGAATTCATACAAAAAAGGTGAGAAAATGTTGCAAAGTTACAAATTATTTTAACAAATTTATGGAACATTCTTGAAACAATAATTGATCTTACAGTTATATTCTAGGTAATTCTCAGAATACAAGTAATTTTTCACCACTGCAATGTTAAAAGAAAGAAAATTCAAATTTTTATGGTAGTTTAAAAGAAAACTCAGCTAACACAGAAAAATAGATTGGCTCAACAATACATTAATATTGTACGGTATCAATCCACTGAGTGAAATTGAGATGACTTGATATAATTGAGGTTTCTTAAGATTTTGTGTAGCTGTGCTCCTTTAGTATTGTTATGGTGCAAAGCTCTTGGAAATGGAAGAGCTTTCAAGTATTTCTTGAAATATGTGTAAGCCTGCGTTACTAAAATGTTCATAGCCTAAATGTGGAAATGAATGTTTGCCTGTGGCAACCTATTTCTATACTTTTGCTACTTTGGATTTATCAACAGGAACTAAAAATATTGGGCCTATCACAAAGACCTAGTTACATATTTGTTTAGAATTAAATGGATCTACTCACAGGTTTATTGGATACAAGCCCTGACCAGGCATGTGCTGAAGCAGCTCAGTGAACTGAGATCTTTAATCAGAAACTGAAAATCCTGACATTTACATTAAAGTATATCAGAAGCACTTCCACTAATATAAAAGCAGTTACAACAATATAAAGTTACGGACAGAGGAGAATCAGGCTCAGAAGGAAGGGAAAAGTAATCCACTGGGCCTTACGTGGACGGCAGCCAGGGTGCGGAAAAACAGGGAGGTTTCTTTTCTCCTCCTTGCCCAACTGCAGTACGGTAACACTGCAATTTGATGCAAATCCCAACTTTTCCCTTAAATAACCATCCAGATCTCCTATAGTAACACACACAGAATACCAAGTTTTGAGTTTGGTATTTGTGTTTGGACCAAAGGAAGGCTTTATGCCTGGTCAGTACAGTAGGAAGCACAGAAGCCTGSAGGTCATCCCCCGAGCCGATGCGGAGGGGTGCAGCAGCTGTACAGCTGCCATAACTACTAAATCTACGTACTCTTCATAGAGCCTACGGATTCCACTGTGATATCTAGTCAGCGCCGTGTTAACCTAAAAATTCTTGATTTGTGTTCCATTTATAGATTTTTGATTTCTTTCTATAGTGACAAAGAAACATATAACTCTTTTCTTCAGAAGTTTTAGCAGTGTTAGAAGAATTGAGCTCCCAAGAGCTCAAGACGGCACAAAGCCAGCAAGCCAATTTTTCATATTCTTTCACAGTTTTCTGGCCAAGATCTGTTTTGAAGTTTCCAAAAAAAATATTGTAAATTAGCAAACTAAGACCATGTTCATTGTGCTGCATAACTCAGAAAAAAAAACATTCCTATCTCCAAGAAACATATAATTACAATACAAAAGACTASATACACCATGAAACGGAGACCAAGAGGATGATACAAGACCGTACTATCTCATTTCTTCTTTCCTTTGCTTCTAGCCCACTTTGCTAAAGGAATGAGGTTGCCCCACTTCTTTTAAAGAGTTAGTTAGTGACTGTCAGGGCAGGTTTGTCTCTCTAACATTTTTGACACATGACAGCAAATATTCTATATCTTCACAATGCAACCAAATTATATTCCTCTGTATATACGAATATGCATTAATATTAGCATCAAGTAAAACTGTAACAAAGTAAAAAATTATATGCATTGTTATATTTGTAAGTTTGACACRAAAACAGAAATGAGAGATCTCTGTGATCTCTGAAGTGGGAATACCTCCCTCTTTAACAAAACCTTCAAATATGTTCCTAAACCATTTGAATAACACTCATTTCTGATGAGTTGTGAGGCCTGATATCCACAGCCAGCTGCAAATGCCTGATTCTGTTGTTCACATGCCATTCACATCCTATATTATAACACCTCCAAACCCATAGCGTTGTCAAATTCCACCATTTCAGATATCTCAAAAAGCCAGTCTAGCCTGATTTAAAATATTTGTTCTAAAAMCATGTCACTTAGTTTGCCAACATTTCAAATCTAACAAATTAATGCACTTCAAGGCTGATAGCACTTACTGTGCCATTAACTAACTCCATTAACAGAAATATGTGCTCTCTGTTATAGCAGAAGTAAACCATTTTACTCTATGTCCAAGGTCTTTGACTTATTTTTCATATACCAGATACTCTTATGCTTTTAATAGAATTAATAGAACACTTTTGCCAAAAGCTTTAATATAAATGACAGATATCATGAAATAGTCAAAGGGAGTAATGTGTCATGAAGGACAGTTTTGAGGTAGAGTACAGGTGAAAGCAGGAGTGTATAAAGTACACTGGACTCTTATGAACAGCATTAAAAAGSAAAGGCTGAATGCAGTGGTGACAGATTTATCTCCTGTGGGAAAAGCTGGGAATAGGAAGGGAAAAAATGATAAGAGAAATCTGGAGAGGGCGGGTTCCACCTGATACTTGCTTGAGGTTGCTAAAGAGGGGTCAGTTTTACTCACTACGTTACTTGCTTTGTACTTCACCTCTGGCACTGCACAAAGTGATTYGTTGTTCCATGACAGCAACAAAGTCACAAGAGAATTTATGGTATAATATTATCATAAAGCGGACTGCTGTTGATGATTCAGAGGTAGGGTGAAGTATAAATCAGATGTACTTTAATCAAACAACTATAAGTGAGGAGGAAGGCATGCTTCAATTTTTCAAAAGGAAGACTCAGCAGTAACYGCTTGTTGAAACAGGTTTAAGGTTGCAACACCTCAGAATCTGAAAGGCTAAAAATTTGGCRGACTAATCACAATGAACTCAGATATATCAGTACAGTGGTACTACCCTACTATTCCACAGTTCCTGATATTTAGATTAAATATAAACAGAAMTATAAACCCTGACTACAATCTGAGTAAAAAAAAATTGTTTTCTACATGCATCATCAAGAGGTTTAGAAAKTTTTGTGGAGTCCATATGCATGCATATTTTGAAATCAGTGCTAAGGGATATTATTAATAATTATTATTTTTTAATTCAAGAGACTTGTAGATTTTCCCATTGTAAAATAGACTGCTGAAAAGCACCCAGCCCTTCCTTAACCTCTTTGAAGAGCCTTTGCAGTATCCCTGAAAGCTCAGGCACTTCTTGTCCTTCCTTTTTYGTGAAGCATTTAGACATTCCCTCATCCTACTAAGTAAGGTACAAGCATTACATCATTTGATTAAAAATCATAGCTCATCTTGTAACAAACTTCTTAAAACCTGAATCAGGCTTACATTTTATAGGGCCAAGATCAATACTGGGTTATTTTGTTTTATCTGATATTCATGCTTGTAAACAGGGTAAGAAAACSTCTTTGTACTTCACAGAAGGCACATAAAGATTTATGTCCTGTACTCTTTCCAGTGGACTCATGGCTCTCCCTACTGGTTTTGGTAACAGCCTGCAAAGATCCTTCTGTACTTCATCTTACTAAGGTAACACAGGAGAGCTCTACATAGCTACCAAAATGAACACCTGCATAAATCAACGTACACTACTGCTTCAATAATCTAAACTTTACTTGACGGCTTTGAAACCCATTTCCAGCTATTGAACTTGTCATCTTTTTCTTACTACAGTTATCTATAACGACGTATAAAGGCTGTCCCATAACCCTTTCAGAGAATTGCTCTCTCATACTCTTGAAATTACTAGTATACACAGTTCAGAGGTAACAGCTGCAATGGAAATGTGACTTACTGTATTTTAAACATATTTGTAAAGGTTTGATTGTAAGAAATTTTGTGTATGAACTCCCAAGGGAAAAGACAGCCGGAGAGCGTTAGAAAAGTAGCAGGTGGTATCAGGCTGCAGTCACTCAACAATCACTAGTTCTTACACAACAGGCAAAATTGAGATCCCTACCCAAATATATACTAACAGCAAAAGTGTCATTATGTGAGATTTCTGAGATACAGATTGAAGAGCAAATAATAACATGAATGGTAGGRAACAGTTACTCTGGAATGTGACTGTAGTTGTGTTTCTTCACAAAATAATCACTGACTCAGCAATGGATAGCGTTACCTTTGAATTTGGTTTGGTAAGGAGAAAACTCCTTATAAAAGACTGTCGTAACGTTTGATACAGCAATCATGAACTGAGTCACTTAAAATGAAAAGGAAATGTAGACTTATCTATGACTGTGCCTTCTGATTTCCAAAGGACAAACTTTCAAAATAATAATTAAAAAAAGATTAATTAGCCAGGAACCAGTTACGTTCATGAACTTGAACGCAGGATCCTCCCAGTTTCATTAAGGCAATAGCAGAAAAGCAATTTAAAAACCAAACCAGAAAAATGAAGGGAAAGACTAAATGAATCAATAATCACAGCTTAAGATTAAAATTTCTTTTTAAGATTTAAGAAAGATCAATGAAGCACAGAGTCTGTATCAAACTGGAAAAGGTAACAAAAAACCCTATCTCAGAAGCCAGAGAGGTTGGAGAACAAGGATTGCCAAAAATCAAGATAAATTTTGGAAAGTGTAATAAAACAAAGTGCAAAAGACACTTTAACAATACAGATATTTCATAAACAAGAGGTGAGGACAACGTACCTACTAAATATAGCCCATGATTAGGATTTTTGTCTGTTCAATACAAATGATAATTTGATTATAGATATTTGTGGTTAAAAGCATACACTAATGATAATAAACTCTCCTAAGACTGATGATAGGATTCAAACTGAAAGTGCTCAGCTAAGCCTGGATGAGCAGCCTGAAAACAGTGAAAGAACTGTCAGAGGAATGAATCTAGTAGTATAGACTATACTCAGAATTCCTACAGTAACAGTGATCTGCAGAACTAGTGGAGATCCAGAAAATACCTGGGGAACTAGAGGCCTTCTAGGCTAATCCCAACCACATGAAACTACTAATATGAATGTTGATGGTACTTTCGGGCTTCTATAGCATCATAGTAGACGCATACTAAAATCAATAAATAATTTTCCTTGTCTAGAAAATTAGCAGTCTTTTCATATACTTAAATGATGCATCTTCAATAGCAGTGTATTGATTTTTTTTCCCCATTTACAATTGCCCAACATTTTCTCTATTTTTCTTTCTCTCCAAGCTCACTTGGTAACTGCTACAAATACAAGCGAGGTCAGCCTAACAGGTCTGCAATTACCAGAATCATCATTTTTTCCACTGACACATGGACATAACAACATCCATAACAGTGTGAAGAACCTAGGGCTAAGCACATTTATTTTAAGATACTGTAATGTACTAGACAGACTAGAAGGGAGGTGAGCTGAGATGTTACTGGTGTTCTGCAGAAACTGATGTATTTAACACTCTCACTAATGATTCAGGCACAGAAATGTAAGCATGTGAAAATGAAATCTGGTAATGACAAAACAAACAAATGGTGAATATTATGAAAACTATCATGTAAGAAGAACTGAATGTTCTTGAAGATCAGAGTTCTAGTAATTTCATTAAATAATATTATTCAAAGTGAAAGGTGCAACAAGAATGTCAATTCAGAATTATACTTAAGGTCTAATTCCAATTTCAACAATAAACTGGGGCCTTGGAAGAAAAATAATATGGGAAGTCCAGGATCTATAGCCAATTAGACATGGAAGTTAGAGCTAACTTGAAGAAAAGGTAAATATTTACCTAGGCTGTACAAGAACAGAGATTTCCTCTCGAGACGCAAATGSAGTACTAATGATAACCTACAAGAACCTGATGAGATTCTCTCTGGAAAAACATATTTGGAGAAGATTAACTAACCCTGGGATAGGTACAGAATTAGATTCCTAGAAKAGGCAGGGCTATGTCTAATCTGGTTTGGAAAAGGAAACTGTAAGGCTGTGGTTTGCTGAGCCCGGTGACAGCGGAGGGTTTGGCATGAGGATTGTGCTCTTTTCCTGCCACTTCCTACCTTCCATCAACCAAGGAAGTGGAGGGAGACTGCCACACTGCTGCTCGGTCTTCTTAAATGCCAGAGAAAAGGGGTATGACATCCAAACAAACGTTGTCACAGGAACAAACGTCACACACTCACTGTGAATGAATTTATGTTCTTTATTATTCACAAGACTGCAGTTCTGTATTTAACTTTTAATTAATGTTTAAGATGGAGTTTGGAAGGTTTATGAACAGGATTTTATGACATGCGTCCCTGAGAGCACATGGATTTGCATTCAATTTTCCCTGAGGTCTCTCCCAAAAGCTTGCATTATTTAAAATGGTGATTTCACCACCTCAAGCTAAGTACACTTTCTATGGAAATCCGGCTGTCTGGTCACAATCACGTTCACTGTGCTTAAAAGAAATGAAACCCAGCAACCTTCAAAAGGTGAGTTGGGCTTTTCCAGTTTGGCAGCCTGAGATGAGTAAAAGAGTATCTTGTCACTGTTCATCAACTTTCTATCATCTTTTCCCATCATCTGTTTTTATTTGTGCAATTCAGAGAAGATCTGGCAYAGTAACAGTCATTAATGAGATAAGCAAATGTGCCAGATTTCAGCATTTTACCTGGTGTCATCTTGCCCCATGACTGATCTGTCTAGAAAGATTTCCCTGGTTTTCCAAGGAAGGATGGGAGGAGGATGAAAATGAAGCATGAGATTCACCACGTATTACAAGGCTGCACAGGAACTGATTTACCATTCAGAAATGAAGGCAGATGTGGATAAAAACAGAAAGCCTTCCCAGGTCTGACCAAATGTCCATTTAAGCCATTAAAGTCATTAGACGCATTGACAAGTGGATAACAAAATGTTTTTTTCTCTGTTTATTCTCTCAGTCTCCAGCGATTTGAGGACCAGAATTTCCTGAAGCAGATATGGCTTATACGAATTCAGCAGCCCTCAAGGGTTTCCTTTTATAAACTTGTCCCTTACCCCCTTGAACTCATGCAAATTCTTGCTCACAGCATTCTCTAGCAAGGATTTCCAAGCTTTCCTTTGTCTTTTGTTAAAAAATACTTTTATGTTTCAAATCTGCTGTACAGGAGTTTCTATCAGTATTCTCTAGTTTCTGTATCATGAGAAACAACAAAAAAATGATTTCTGTTCATCTCTCTCTCTTATTCACAATTTTACTGCTTTCTATCGTACTTCTTCCTTTTCCATGAATTTTCTCTTTTCCAGACAGTAAAGTCCTAGCCAACTTGCTCATTCCTAGTACTTCTACATGCTGTATCACAACTCTGACCACTCYTTTTTGTCCTTCTCTGAACCTTTTCTAGTTYTGATAACCTTTTTGAGATGAGTAGACCAGRATTGTCAACAATATTCAAAATATAGATTCTTGGCTTTCTTCAGTAGTATAATGGATATTGTCTGCTTTGTTCTCTCTAGTAATACTCACTATCCTTTTTAAAATGGTACTGAACACTGAGCAGGTGTTTTCACAGAATTTTYCACTTTAGCCTCAGAACATCTTCCCTGTGTTTTAACTGGATCAGATTGTTTTTTCCTCCCCTGCATCCCTTAATATTTACCTACATGAAATTTCATCTGCCACGTTTCTGCACGGTCATGGAGGCCTGTACATTGCTTCGGCCCTACATAATCAGTCCTCGTCTCTAACTCCCTGATTAATGTAGTATCTTTAGCAAACTTTGTCACCACACATTTTATCCCCTTTCCAGGTCATCTGATCCTAAAACTGAACAGCTCCATTATACTATCCTACTCGTGTCTTCTCTAACTTCTCCTTTTATTACACTGATCTGATAGACTCTCTGCTATGCCTATGGACACGCAGGTTGATTGTGTTGCTCCCCACASCACATTTCAGTTCAGCTGCATGTGGGACACTAAGGAACCACAAAATACCACGACAAAGCATGTGTATGATACAGCACCTTAAATGGTCACTCTAAAATTGATATTTTTGAATCAACTGGAACTCCCTGATATTCTAAATCTTAATTGACTTAGTACTGTATATATATTTTTTCTTACTGTCTCTTCAAATATTTCTCTGATACATTTTAGTAAACAATTTTATAAATTCTAATTCATCTGTAATGGATAGAAAGAGCAATTCATCTATGTTTTAACCAGTATGAGACTCAACTTTATGAATCAATCATCATTTGTGTGCTTGACCTGCAGTTGTTTCGAACACAAGCAAACACAAACATCTTGTTCAATGTGAGACATCTTGTTCAATGTGAAAATGAAATATGTTCAATGTATTTCTTTACAGTTCTGACAGATATTTCAATTACAAACAAACATCTGTAAGAGATCAACTGATTATAATCAAAGCCTCAGAAGGATTTTTTAAAATGAAATTAGGGTTTTTTTTAATAATGAAACTTTGTTACCAACTGTCTTCAGATAAGCCACATGACAGTTCCTATTTCTCCTTTGCAAAATAAGAGTGGGGTTATACTCACAGTTTGTGAAGACTGTTAAGTCCAACAAACATTTCTGGTGTTAGGCAACCAATCCTATTATTCGAAAGATCCCTGAAACAGACAAAACAATACAACATTAATTCAGTCTTATTCGCATACATGGCCAAATATTCATAYACAGCCTCTCTAATTTTAACTGTTAAGGAGTTAGAGACCATTGAAAAACCAAACCTTTCTTGGTAGTACACCATATCTGAATTAAATAGATTTCACAACTTTGTATTAACATTATTAAGCAACATTCTGCAATCAAACATTTTACACTGAATTTCATATTAACTGCATTAAAATGTGATTACATATGGGTAGAGGTGCAAAATAAAGTAGAAATGCTCTTCCGCATAAAGAATTGTCTTTATTGAGTTACTAGCACCTGTTTATTTAATCATGAAAAATAATATGTATTTTGTAATTTGTYGTGTGCAATATCCAGTGAAGACTGATTTTCACCATTTACCTCATCGCATAGACAGCATTCTTTCCTGCTGAAGAAATCACAGAAACAAGGGGGCAATTCATTTTTTAGTCAGTAGGAAAGGTTAGTCTTGAGAAACACTTGACAAGTTTTTCTAAGAGCAATGCTGTGGCTATCTCAGACCACAAATAGTGTGAGGCATTACGTTCCCTTAACTCTTGTTCACAGAAAGGTGAATGGATGTTTGCAGTGCAKTAATTCATATATACCACAAAATGTTCAGAGGTCTTTTAGAAAGAAGACAGATACACATATGAAGAACTACACTGTAGTACTTCCAGCTGTACTGCCCTGTAGTTAGTAAATATTTTAGCAAATGTTTTATTTAACATTTTTGTCGTAAAATAAATGACATTGCACTGTTCAGATTCCCTGTTTTTTCTATTGTTACATGACAGCACTAAAGTAATCAAAATAGGAAAATAATGGTTGCATTTTGAGAAATTCAGTTATTGCTTTTATGGAGACAGATCAAATTAACTAGAAAATGAAGACAGTATCTTTAGAATTCACTACAAAGACTTCTCCCACCAGACAAAGAATATGTTGTTGTACAAATAAACAATGAAATATAGCATTAGAATAGAACTATTTCTTAAACACTTGTCAGGAATACCAAACAGACAATAGAAGAAGAAAAGAGGCTGGATAGMAATATAGTGCAATAATTGCACATTAACAATTAATCTTTATGTTTTTCTAATGAAAACAACATTGTTCTACAAAAACTAAAAATATGTTAAGAGAAGCATAATTCCTCCCCCTGCCCTCCACCAGGACAAAAGGTAAATTGTAACAGGAATCCAGGATTCTTCGCTGGGTAATGCTTCACTTCCACATAAGTAAAAAAGTATCACTGTATGGAGTGTAATTTGGRCAGTAAAAGTAAACTTCATCTAAACTAATCAAAACCAGGGCATTGTTCTCAAATGTGCCACACAGTAAATCTGTATTTTTAACAAAGCAAAAGGCTACATGTGTTTTTCTTTATTTTAATTAGTGTTATTTTCATATTAAGATCTATCAAAGTGCTTGAAATCTCTGTATTGCAAAATATGTTTCCTAAAGAAATATTAGTAAAAAGAAAAGACAGTTTGCTGCATCTTCCTTGGAACTCACACATGTTATATTAAATATAATCAATTCATAATGCACAAAGCCGGCGTTCCTTATCAGGAGTAAAATGTTTGCCTTACTAATGTTGTCTTGTAAAATTGATGTTAGGGAAAACAAAACAGTTCTCTGTTGAATAAACTAGTGCCATACCATCAATGCTGCATAAATTTTCATTTTTCAACAGTTTTGTGTGCACATTTTTAGTAAACCCTTGAAATAATTCATTCTGCCATTCCAATACAAATTATCACAATCGGCTCTCCAAATCATTCATATTGTGATGCTGRCAGCCTGCCGTTTATCCACCTGACTCACCATATTCCCATCTCCTGCAGCTGCCCACACTACCTTAGCTTTGACTTTTCACAGTATCATTCATATGTGACGTACGAAAAAAGAGGAAGTGAATGTAAAGTATATTCTTAAAGTAATTACTGTGCTCAACATTCAACGTGAGTTTACACGGCATGTTTTTGTTCAGCTGCCTGCTACCCAAGAATGGTGATGGAGTGTAGAGATTTTCTTGTTTACTATGAAACTGTAACACTTTGTGCCAGCATGTGACAGCCTAATAATTAATCTACACATTGTCTCTAGATCGCTCCCAGTGCGACGTGTTCTTATTAGCAATAAGGTTTTTTGAAACCTACCATAACAAACCCCAGTAYTGCCATTCCTACTTTGCTAGTCTTGTCTTCTCACTTTTTGCCGGTGTGTTGTGACTTTCTCTCCTCTGACTTCCCTCTCGTGGCTGACCCGTGACTTCACCTGTGCAGTTTTCAGGCGTGCAGCCCGTGACTTCTGCAGGTTTCCCGTTCTTCCCACCAGAGGTCAGGGTTGTGTTATTAGAGCATGTGGCCAAAACAATAATTACCGCTCCTTCTGATTAGTACGCTGTATTATTATCTCTATATAGAGAGTGAGCAAGACAGTTTCAATCTTACTCTTACCTACATACTAAGAATGTGTATGCTGCTCAAACTCCGTCACTAGTATGTCATAGGTTTTSTACCCAAATGCACTTAAACACGTTGGTTGGTATTAGAAAATACTGCTACCTATATGGTGGGAGATGGAAGTCTTTCACTGATGCTGTATGATGTCCACTGTACAGAGCAGTTAGGGAACTAAACCTCAGAGCAAAAAGGCAGCAGGATTTGTAAATTTGTTTTCCTGTGGATTTATATTCCTTCTCATCTAAATCTTACCAGAGCACTAAAATAATTCCTGTTTTCTTACAGGTCTCATCCGACATGAGACAGCACAAACAACAGCTAGACTGACTTCCGCCATGTACTAGTGGCCAAGCTGGCTAGTACATTTGGATGCTGCCATTTAGAGTAACAGATTTTTGAAAAAAGAAAAGCTGTTCTTGCTTTTCCTTCAGGTTCAGAAGAAATAAGGAAGATCCGTAGCCAGTGTTAATTATAAGAACCCCTTTCCCCTTCCCAGCACTGTGGGATCTTAATAACTTTTATGTTTTTTCCCATTTTCAAATGTAGCTTAAAATCAGTCATTGCCTTCAAAAATACTATGAGAGAATTTCCAAAGAGAGGAATGAAAGGATGATGGGCAGAGATTGCACAAGTCTTGTTTCCTTAGAAAATCATTCTTTAACTAAAACATACTAAGCAGAGTGAATTTAATAGGTAAGAGAACGATAAATTCTTCAACATGTAAGTTTTCCTCCTAAGATATTACTTTTTACAGACCAAGCCTATGATAAAAGTAAAGAAGATCTAGCATACTTAAAAAACTTACTATAGCAAAAATGGTGTTTCCTCTTATTTAAACCACTAGGTTTTATTTCTGCTTAATTTCTGTAGAAATAAATTGTCTGCTAGGTTATAACTCATGTATGTTTTAAAGCTTTCTAGATGTACTTGTTAGGACATTTACTAGAAACAAACTGGTAATTTTAAATGTACTAATAACATTCCAAAAAAAGAAAGATAAGCAAAAGTCCTGGTAAATTTAGAAAGTACAGTGTATGTTTTTCTATTCTATAGCCAGTGTCCTTATGTTATTATTCCTTGGTGGCATATTTGAGTTCCCCAAGGACAGAAATGTTCATACAAACCCAATTTTCAGGATAATTCAAATAGAATTAATACTTACAGGCGCTTCAGTTCTGAAAGTCCATGAAAGGCCCCAGGCTCAATTGTGCTAATTAAGTTATTCTTCAGATCGCTAGAGAAACATAATAGGAGGAGCAATTAATTATCACTTTTACATACGGTACTTCTGTTACATATGAAAAGTGTGAAATGTAATGCAATTTTAGCCTTTGTCTTAACTAATGAATTTATTTTAAATAGTAATACCAGAAACATTACATCACTTGCAGTTTCTGAAAACATATTTTTCTAAGAAGATTAAGGTTAGGCATTAAAAAACAGTCTGTTAATTAAAATGGTTTGTTTTAATACTTATCCTATTTGTAATTTCCAAAATGAGCTTGCCAGCCATTCTTGCCTCAGGAAAGGCAAGGTTTTAATCAATGAGTGAATAAAATAATTGGGTCAGCAAAGCAAGAGCATGTTAGTTTGCTTATTCATTGTTCCGTGCACTTTACACTTATTAAATTTCTCATTCCCACCTAATGCAGGCAAAGCAGCTGGCATATGAGACATAAAGGGAGAGATCTGCTTTCCGTCGTGGCATATACACAGTTTCTCGTATTTGGCAGATAGGTGCTTCATTTTGCACTTGGTGGCAACCCAGAGGATCAGCTGCTGTACAGATAYAGAGTATTTCACTAGCATTAATAAGCTCATTCGCTCTTGGCACAGTGCTCGGGGCCATGACACTGCTCTCAGTTCAGTCCCCACAGAGATTTACTATTGAATTGTCTTAAGACTCTTCATGATGTGAACGCTGAGGAAGTCCTTTTAGTGCCATTAGGTAAGCAGGCCTAGGAGGTAACTGCTGCGTATTCTTGCAGAGTCAGTGTTCATCTTCAACAGTTTGCAATTCATAGGGAATGACTGGTGCTCAGTAACATCACCGGGTTTCTCAGACTGGCCACTTCCAGTATATTAGAGCACACACACACACTGACTCTACCAAAGTATGGACGCATCAACAGCATGAGTCTCCTTATTTATAACTTTCTATTTTACTGCAGATAAAATGCATACTAGGTGAAATCTGGGTCCCACTGAGATGTGGCTGCCTTCAAAATGGCAAGGTTTCATTCCAGATGTCTGGTCCACACTAGGATATATATGAATTTCAAAGTTAAATTGATTCCAAATCATAAATAAATATCTTTGTATATTGCTAGTCTGTATTTTGCTAGTCATTTTGCAGATCTTTGAAATACTATTTGTTATATGTCAAAACTGCTTTATTTTAGTGATGACTTTGATGAGTGTTCTCTCTAGCAAAGTTCTCAGTCAGACACGCAAAAGATCAAATCACATAACACTTAAAATCCTTAAGAAGGTGACAAGACATCTTGACTTCTATGTACAAGTTTTATCTTTATATATAAAGAAATGCAGAGCTATGAATACACAGCAGAATGAGACTACAGTTTTGATGGAAAAAACCTTTAAGTCCTTACCATCTCAGCTTGAAAAGTGTGTCTAGACAGTCAGTCACTGAAGTTGTAAAAAAATTAGCTGTAGACTAGGTTCGAGATAATCACAGTATTTGTTAAGGATTACCAAGGTCAAAGTTTATGCAGCATACTCTTCAAGGTGTGATACACATCTAAGAACTGAACACTTCCATATTTATACCATTATTCACAAATACACTATTTAGGGTTAACTATAATTCATTTTTAAGAATATTTTTTTTCATCAATTATTTTTTGCTATGCACAGAGCAAGGAAGTGGTAAGACTGAAATTTCTGTAGAACTTAACATGAAAATTTATTAACAGAGCTGCAAGTAGAATCTTGAAAATGAACATTTGCTGACATTGCTTATTATTAATCCAGAAAAGCTACTTAACTAAAAATGATATTTGAGTAAATTGAAATCTCACTGAACTGTAATTTTTAACTGAACAATCTGCATTTTGTTTTCACGCCTGTGTTCACAAAAATGATCGTGTATCGCAATGTCACCTATCCGATACGTTTAGATTAGCTTTCAGTCTTTGTTCTAGTTTGCTCTACGGTGCTTTCATCATGAGTACGTTTCACCTGATGTTGTGACATTACTGGGAAAAAAACAAAAGAAAGGTGAGAAGGGAACTATGTATTTAAAACTGCAATCAGTAGGCTATACTTTGAGTCTTTCTAGAACACAAGTACTGCAAAGCCATACAGGTTTACTTATTAATAGGTTCTACGATTACTTAATCTGAAGTAACAAGGATCCGTAAAGCAACGAAACATATTAGCTAATTTGCTAGCCATGTCTTTCTAAAAGCCAGTAGTTTAGTTTCTTACTGTTTTTTCCTTAGTTTAAGATATTTTATAGTTCCTATTTTCAGTAACTACTTTAACTGATAACCACTATCCAGTTCATTATACAAATAAAACACACTAACTCAATAACATATCTCAGCCCAACAGAAATATTACAGTATTACAAGACGCATTAAAAATGCACTGATCTATTCCAGTTGATCCAGCACTGACATAACTTCTAAATAATGATGCATGAATTCATGCATGTATGAATTTCAGGAATATGTATTACATGGCATAGGTCTGTCCTATTTGCTTGAGCTGCTGTGGCTGTGCCTTGCTAGTTGCTAAGCCAGTAAAAAGCATAAAACCCCAGAAATGTTTCTTTTTCCCTGCTGCTGTGCAATACAGAGGTACGTGTGCCTGCACTGCTCCGGAAAGGGAAAAAGCCCATAAAATTCACCAGGGCCTGAGAAAACCAACAGGGAGAGCAAAAGGGTGCACAGAGGAGGGAAGAGAGAAAAAGAACTGTCAGTCAAGAGACAGATCCAGGGGGCAGCAAGGGGCATAGCTTGGGGAAGGACCTAGATGTCAATTTAAATATTAAGGAGAAAGTTACAGTCAATAACTAATTTTAGGCACAGGTCTAAGTTCTCTCTTGTGCAAATCAAGTAAGCACAGTTACAACAGCAGCAGAAATAGAGGCGTAGAGATTTGTGCTCGAGTGGCTTCTCAGGGACCATCTGGCCAAGGGATGTAAGAAGTCCCAGCGGGCAACAGGGAGGAATTATGGTCTCCAGTTGTCTTCTTGCCACTACTCTGCCCTCTCCTGCTTACCTAGCCCAGACAGGGCAGTTTTCTTCCCTTCTGTGTGACATACTGGTTTTGGATAAAGGTGCCAGGAGTTGATACAATTACAAGTGAAATACAGCTGATGGCATTTGGTATCAACAAAACACATTGTAAAGTTTTCTTTTGGTCTCTATTTGGTCAGGAAGTTGTGACAATTGCTTTAGAGAGCTAACTCACACCTGCCCCTACGTTCCCATTAAAAAAAAAAAAAAAAAAGTCAGTACAAAACCACTGCAGTCTCTGCATCCTCCCCCAAAGTCCGATCAACCTGCAAACACAAACTGGTGTCTTTGTTAAAGACTAATCAGTATGATCATATTTTACTTTGATGGTTTAGGATCATTCAYTGTGTGTGTCAGCCCAAGCCTCATTTCTTTTAGCACCCATATATCCATACTAAACCATGCGGTCTAGCTTTGGCACTGTTCATACCAACCATCAGGGCCTAGTTTTCCCTGGGCAACATGACTGACTGACTACACCCTCATGAATGAAACTTAAATCCTTTTGCTTGCAGAAAATGTTAAATATATGATGACTCAGGTAGGAATCTGCAGAAATAAGCCTGACTGGAAAAGGAGGAAAGGACACTGTTCTCTTTTGCATGGACTTCTGCATTCTTAAAGCTTCTTTTATTTATTTATCTATTTATTTTTAACACCAGCCCACCAGTGTAGACACTAAGATCTATATTGATTCATTTCATGTTTTACACTGGAATACATCTCAAAAACACTTTGAGGCCTAGTCAGCACAAATATCCACATATTAGGCAGGGAAAACTGACAGTAACCCATATACCAATTAGACATATTCTGTGTTAATTGCCAACCCATCTAAGAGCACTTGCAGGTTGCAATTAGATGAAGTGATCATCTCTTATGGCCAACAGCTCAGGACAACTATAAAAGAATCTGTATGAGCGGCAGATTGTTGGCAGGTGAGTTTTAATGCCAGTCAAAACAATCAGGCAAGTAAAAGGTTTTGGATCTCTATGTCCTAGTTTATCAAAACTCTGCTCTGTTTCCTCATAACTTGTAACAGCATAGGAAAAAACAGTGCAATCCAAAACTATCATCTGGAGGAATAAAAAAGCCCAGGGTAATGTTAGTGGAAGCCAGGCCGTTGCAAGGAAAAGCGTCAATCAATTGCAGTGTCCCAAACAAGCTAAGTCATCTGGTCTCCTTATTTTGGAAATTACATTTAAATTCGGTAGGTCATTTTAGTAAGGATAGTCTCAGAAAATTGTACATGATTACGCTACCCACAATCCTGGCACTTTCTTGGTAATAAGTATTACTCCATAACGATTCCATATACTTCTAGCTTAACATAATAGGTGTGTTTTCTTCTCTGTCTCTTTTTAAAGACCCCTGTCCCTCTCTGAAGACTAAAATGTGATGAAAATAAATAAAATGAGTAAAATTGTTAATCACTTACAATTCTTGTTTCTATACTAGAATAATCTGTTTTCTTGCTTCCCACTTCTATTTTTTTTTTTTTTTTTTTTACAAAATTAGTGTCACTGAAATACTAAAGTAGCATTTCTCATTTTTTAATTTACCAAAGAGTTTGTTACATTGAAGACTTATAGCAATGAGCATCAACTTTCACTGAACTAAATAAAGAAACCAGGGTAAATTTGGTTGTATGTTTACATTTTTTTCCCAAGAACTACTGCTGAGGCTTGGCAAAAGGTCATGATCCGTGGCATGCAAAGCAAGAGCCCAGGCTGGGCCACACACATGCACGTACACACACATACTATGCAAGTGATTTTGTCATCAACAGAAAAAAAAAGAACGAACCCCAGAATCACAGTATTGAATGACCATAGCAGGACCCAGTTAAAAAAAAAAATATGAAAAAGCATTTTATAACTAACATTTATGGTTTTGCATCATTTCTGACGGAGCATTCTAACTTAAAGTATCTATTCTGAATCTGAATGACGTGTCATTAGTGGTGTGGGTGTATGTATCTAGTGGCATGACCCGAAAATAAACCAAAACCAAACTTCTGTTACAATTACAGATAGATGGAAACTACGTGAAGCTAGCTCTAGTTGAAATAACTGCAGCATTTATACTGAGGCTGCACAGCTGATGCAAAAAGTTACTACAATATGTACTGAAATGTTATGTTTGCCCTAATCTTATTAAAGCTGTTAGGTGTAAGTACTCTGATCTTACTAGACATGAATAGGAAACAGAACAACACAGAACAGACTCTGTTATCATTAAAAATAATCCAAAATGGTTAGTATAAGTTACCAGAGGAGTGTTTCCTTTTCACTTACAAGTCTGAACTTACATAAATTACATATAATAAACATTTGGCACTATCTTCCTACCACCATGTATGTAATTTGCCTGTGTATGCAAGTAACAGTCCACAAGTGAAAATGTACAAGAACTTTTACTAAATACCACAAGCTGCTGAGCGTTTAATCACCTTGCACATTAATCTTTTAACTTTTTTACTTACTAATAGCACTAAAAAGGAGTTACTTCAACAAAGACAGCTAACTTAAGGAGGGGAAATCTGTGTTTGAAATACTCATTTCTTGATAGCTTAGCTGAGATAGAAATGAAATGTGAGAAGGCGGCTACTAATGGGACTTTATAAGAACATTTAATAGCTATTCCAGGCCTCTCGGCTCTTACATACCTTCTGTAGCCAAATCTCTGATTACCTAAATATGTTCTTGAGATTCTTGATGCTTCAGGTTCACAGTATGCATTCATATAGTAGAACATATTGTGGGAAAATTATTAAAATATAGACATTCCATTAACAAAAGAATCAATTTATCTTAAACTACATGCAAACATTTGGGGCATTTTGTACTAAAATATATGCCTTCAGACACTGCAGACTCTTCCCCCTATTGCCACTCCATGTACTGTAGATATTCTGAATACATATTCATAACAAGAATGTTCAACTAATTCCAGTACTTCGTTCAAATTCCTGACATTGATACATCTTTTATAAAAAATTATAGGTTGTACCAAGAGGACATCTGTGTTTAGAAAGCTGTCATTATGGTGCTGCAAACTTTCCAAAAAAGCTCTGAGAAGAGCAATCAGTTGTTGAGCAGATGCCAAATACCAGTGAAATATGACTGGCTTTCCACATTTTGCATATTACTATGAAACAACAACAGAAAAAAATATATGGTCACATCTTCCACTTCTTTCTTATGCAAAACGTTTCAATTAAATGGAAGTTTTACCCAATAAATGAAGGCAGAATCAAGACCCTTAAAAAAGATACACTTTTAAAACCTCGTCATGATCATGGTAGGAAACTGGCATAGCCAATGATGAAAGACCACATTTAATACACCTCCTGCAGTCGTAATATTGATTGTCAGGGTTAGCAGTCTTGGATACAGGAACAAAGAATTAAGACGATATTGGAAAAATATGTATGAAGACATTTTAAACACATCTTTCTGTACAGGAGCCAGTGACTCATTGCTTATTATACTCTGATGCTCTGGATATTGTGAAAACATATTTTCACCTCCACTGCTGGTGACTGTATTGCTAATCACACACTGGAGACACAGAAACAGGCAGATGTCTTGATGTAAGTTATATCCATTATTTGATATCATCATCAATAACTAAAGTACACAATGTTCCTATGAAACTCCTGAGCTCTTATTGTTGTTTGCTGTTTTCCATGATAGAAGTGGATGTTTAATCTACTTTCCGGACTTGGAAAAGTTATGACTGTGTTGAGGTTAAGTTCCAAGAGAGACAGATAAATCCTTATTTAGATTAAAAGCATTCCCACAAGATACTAAGTACATAGAAAATAATTGTGCTTTGCAGACACAGAAGCTAGACAGTGGTGACAGTGGTGCTGGGGAGGTAGGGGTTTTGTTTTGTTTTTAACATATTGATGCTCTCCTTGACTATGCTTTTCCCCTTAGCTTTCTTTTAGTAAAAAAAAAGTCTCACCCAAATCATGACCCATTACTGGTTGACTACCTAGGACAGAACAACCTGAAGAAGAGGCAAAAAGATACCTGCTGCTTCCTGAAGGTACGATCAGAAGTTTCAAACCTGTCATTTTTGATGGCAATAAAGATGTATAGAACAACAAAATGGTCACTGCATAAACTGATACTATTTTATTCAACGATGATGACTCATTGGCAGCAAGTGTGCTTCGGTAACTTTGCAGCTTTCATCATTTAGGAATGGAACAAGTCTAAAAACGTTAAACAAGTGTCAACAATCGTAGCTGAAAAAGGGCAGAGGTAAACGCTTCCTCACTCAAAGTCCTCAAAGAATGTTACAGCGTATTCATTCTAATTGTAATAATAATATAGCAAGAACATAAAGTTTGTAGAACTACACAAAATCACAGCATTTTAATTGAAGGAGCAATATACCAAAGAAGCAAAGGTGAGCAAAAAGCTTGGTAAAATAGGACAGACATTCAGAGAAATGTTTTTGTTGAACATTTCTCTACACGTATGTATCAGAAAATAACATTTTCTAGTTTGCATATTTTTAATGATTAATTTACCCTGTATAAATTCTACTTGAGTTCTAAATACAATGCCAATCAATCAAAATTTGCAACAAGGATGCAAAAAGTTTAGTATCTACCTTTAGTTTAACATTTTGTGATCGATGGCTCAAAATGAAATGCAGTTTCTAATAAAGAAAAACCACTGAGGCTTTTCCAGATATTTACGTAAGCTCTAAAAGCTACCGGCTGCGCGCGTGCAGAAGCACTGCCTCACCAGCCGGAGCGCGGTACCTCGGAGAGCCTAGACGGAAGAGCGGTGCCGCGCGGCAGAAGGAGCCCAGGATGAGCTCCGCAGGGCGGGAGCGCGAGCGAGGTCAGAAGCGTTACCTGCCCAGAGAAGCACCTGAGGTGCATCTCGACCTACCCAGCTTTGCAGGCGACGCTGCGGGACCAGCTCTGTGAGCGCTGACGCAGAGGGAGAGACCTGGCATAAAGCCGACCACGGCCGCAGAAGCAGCGTCTATCCGTAACCATATCCTTGCGGGCCATTTTTAAAAGGTTTGTCAGCTCTGTGAGCAACCTTGCACCCGTCAGGTGTTTCCCTCCCCGACAGCCCTATGCTGGCCCCCTCCGGGATTTACCCTTCAGAAAGACGCAGCGAGSGCCGGGGGCCTGGCTGGCTCTGCACGGAAACCTTTGGTGGCTGCAAAGAGCCAGAGGCTTCCTTAACTCTTACACGCACTGGGATTTCCCTGTGCGCTCCTGCCTTGCAGGCAGTTCGACACGGGTTAGGGCTCTTGACACGGGCTCTTTGACAACGGCTGATCGTCGAGGTGGGAGGAAAAAAAAAAAAATCAGTTCTGAGCAGAACTCTAACATGTGAGAAAACTATTTGCACAGAAAGCAGAGAAGTAGGGCARAAGTATCCTCAGCATTTTTTTCCTTCATAACAAATTTTTTTTTTAAAGAAGTACATAGACCAAATGAAATGTAAAATAAATACAGAGAAAGYAAGAGTTAGCTTCTGCTGGAAAAGATTTAACCCCACTATAAGAATTGTTATTCCATATTCTAAGACTGCATTTATTTGCCTATTACACATTTCCAGCAACATATATTTAATATTCTTTGGTCAAATTTCAAACTTTGAGTCACTCTTTAACAACATAATCACATTTTTTCATATGGGATATTARGAATTCATTTTATATTTTCAGAAGTATATCTGAATTCATTTTCCACAATAACTAGAGAGATAGGCATTTTATACTAAATTAACAGAAGTATTAGGATAATGAACTTGAGTTTTGTTTTCCTTTAAGCTATGAGACATCTAAAACATACAAATTACTGTATCATGGAAATTTCTTTTTWATATTATGGTATTTTCTTTTTTAAGGAAAAGCTAGATTCTTCCTCTATTATTGAACCACTACTAACTTGGAAGAATATAAGCGACTCTTTATTGACATGGAATTCAAACTTCAGAGAAATATTGTCTTCTGTGGCTTAAAACATCCAAAGAAAAGAAGAAAGAATTCCACTCTTATCCGTAAGGGAAAGACAAGCATTTTTGCAGATGACCCCTAAATAATCTTAGGGTAGTTCTAGGCCAAAAATAAGATACTTCACTAAACTGATATAATAAAAATCATCTTTCCTATAATGTTTATTTACCCTAATGACTTCGTAATACAGTAGAAAACTTCTAAAAATTAACTAACATGATTCAATTATAAAATATCAAAAATGACCTCCCTCTTTCAGCCCATATACTGTTTCTGTGTATGCTTCTGTTTCATTAAAAAAAGTAAGAATTCATCTTAACAAACAGTATCACAAAACCATAGTCACCTACTGCATACAAAATATGGCGAGAGCTGCAGTCGTTCATTAATTGGTGATGGGAGGTAGACGGGGGAGCACTGCAGTATCCTCACTATCCCCCTCATCGATCTCCAGGAATAAACAAACTCAGAACAGGTCTTCATGATTGCCCAGACAATCCCAGGGGTTGGGACAATCTCTGGATTCTTTCTAGCATCAATGAGAGCAGAAGGCTTTTCCAGAAAAGCAAAAAGTAATTACGATTGTTCTGGTGTTGGCTGAATAAAATGAACAGTAATTACACGGAAATCCTGTAAAGTTTAAGTGTTCAACAGTGAAGTAAGAAGTGGTTTAAGGCATAATATGGGAGAATTGTCTATAAGCTTTTTAGCTCAGAGGAATTCTTTTTTTTTTTTTCCAAAGAAAGTGACTCACAAGTCACAGGACCAGA
>NW_028185284.1:1985499-2056438 GCF_003343005.1 Rhea americana
AAAAAAGTGGTCTAGGAATCCTTTCCCTTGAAGCCTCTGTTTATACAAACTCTGCCTTTGGAAATAACTTAGGCAAGTCTAAATAATTTAAAAAACAGCCACGAGTGTTAATAAGGCAGCATGAAGAACGGTCTTCTCCTGCAGCAACTGCGATTAATGAGTTCCCCATTCAAATACCCTGAAGAACTTCCATGACTATTTTCCCTGCACAGATTTTACATTTGCACATTCTTGGTGCTTGCCAGAAATTTTAGATTTTTTTTCCTGAAATTTCATATGAAATATAGATGAGTGATAGAGAAAACAAGATGACTGAAAATACGCGCAGTTCCTACACATTCCTTAAACTCATACCATATATTTTATAGGCCACACATGCCTACTTTTGAGATTTTCAAGTAAAAATTATTTTGGATTTTCTTCTGCCTCAGAAGTGCCATGAGACTGATCTTTATTTCAAAACAAACCTCTCCCATTAAAGATAATAAAAAGTTGCTATATTCTTTTAAAAACCCATGTCTGTTGGTCTCACTTGAAATATGCTCTTTCAATCATTTCTCTGCTTTGTTGTTTTCTCCCCTCTATTGTTTCAGGTAAAGTTACAGCTTTTAAAATAAATTTTCTTCTACTAAAATAAATTTTCAAGTTATTCAGCACTAGATTATGAAAAGATTATTAAAAAAAAAACCACCACAGCAGTAATAACATACAACTGGGCCACAGGAAACACCCACAGGTCTTCATGCCTTGAAAGCATACCAAGAAAATAAATAAAAATTGGAAGGGAAGCAGGAAAAAAGGATGCAGAGAGAGGAGGAGAGCAGCTCTGCCAGGGAGCGTTAACGCTGAACGCYGTTGGGATGTTTCGTACTGTTAGATACCTGTTCCTTTCAGCATCTTCTCACTATGTAGTAGCAATAAAATCGCTCTGCCCTCCTTGCTGTTTCTTACCTTCCTTCGTTATCTCCCTGCTCCGACTTTCTTTGCATCAAGTCCCCCGAGCAACAGATAATCCCACTTAAAGGGTCATGTTCATATATGATAAATTCTAATATACCTATTTCCCTAGGAAAAAAAACCTGCAGCAAAGGTGCATACTGGCACATACAGACATATTTATAAATCTGCACTTGATACATCTTAAAGGATGACAGCACCTGACACAAATCACGTGTTATCTTAACGACACCACTGTATAAAACGTCAGATGAGCACCGCGTGCAGCTGAGACGGCTGGCTGCACGTCGCACCGACTAGGCCGTCTGCAGTCCTAACAGGGAACGGGAGCCCCGATGCTTGGAAATCCAGTTATGGCACTTCCTGAAACACAGCTAAATTTCACGTGTTACATAAATTAAAAAAAAAATAACTTTACAAGTTAGCTTATATACATTCCTACCACTCCTCATTGGCAATATTGGATTTTTATATAGAACTTGTGTTACATAACTTTTCCCCACTATCATATAGATATGCAATGCCATCACAAATCTATTAATGAATGATGTTACAACAGACACAATTTTAGATACAGTCAATCAGTTTGTTCAACTATACAAGTAATCAATTATACTGCAAAATAATTGTTTAAATAATGTCTTATGAGCATGTGTTCAAGGAACACTCCTAAGAAACATTACAAGTTTCATATCTGCATTTTAAGATGCATCTAAAATAATGTATAATCCTTCCACCTATAAGATTTATCTAAATGAATACACCAGTACATTAGCCTAAGGTAGGAAAGCAGCTATAGTTAACCTAGAGGAGTCAGTATGTATTTAATTGCATACGTACTACTTAGCATATATAAGGAAAGACTTTTTCTAATTCCAAGGTGATATCAAAAGTCATTTACAAATTATGGTCTCTCATTCACGCCTACAGTTGCATAATACAACTTTCTCTCACTCCACTTCTAAACAACTCACTCACTTTTGATCATCAGTGGTTTTCCCAAAGTTTATTTCCATTTGCTTAAACTGCTATCCACCAAACTTCCAGCAGAAGTACTCATCTTCTGTCATGCTCCATACATTTTGTCTTCCTCCAACAACTATTATCTTCTGCATGTTTTTTCCATTATAAATATTTTTCCTAGATAATATTTAATATAAATATACATATTATATTCCTTCCTCCCATTTTGGACCACTCTTACCCTTTAAACCTAAAAAGACATATATGGTATGTTTTATGTTTTGTCCCTTTAGACTGAGATCTAAATGCGCCTTCAAGAAGGAAAAAACAAAAAACTGATGATACTTCTTAATATTTCTAGACAGTAGATTTACTGAACTGCAGCTTTTGACTATCACCTTCAAATATCAGTTTAACTGACCAGAAGTATAATAATCTTAATCTCGTCTGTAGCACTGTTACGAACCACTTACATATTGCRCTAATTAATATAATAAAAATGACTATGTATGAAGGCAAAAATCTCTAAGTTATATGAGAGACATAAGGAGCACAAAAATAACAGCTGTCTCACCAGTAAATCACAACGGTATGGAGAACTCTTCTGAGCATTTCAATTAAGGCTGCTACATATAATTTTTAATGATTAGTTAAGCACTGATCACGTTAAATTAGACCTTATATTCAAAATGTCTCTTGCCTCTCTTCAGGGAAGAAGCTAATTTGCACATTGGACTTTCCTCACTCCTCACAAACTACCCTTTACATTACCATAGATGAATAGGAGGTGCACTCTCAGCTTGTGTATTTTTTTCAGTCACAAATAATGTGGCCAATAGAACAACATTCATCTAATGAGAAACTTCAAAAGCACTATAACATTAATTTAAAAATCATATTCTTTTTTTGTAAAATATTTGTAATAATTCACATTGCAGCCCATAAACCTCTTAACTTATCTTCTGCAAAAGCTTCTCTTCTCAATGGCTATTTCACTTATCAAGAAAGCTGATTCTGGACACCGCTGTCTCTCTCCTCCTACTGAAAAGCTGATTTCCATTTTACATAATTGTGAAATAAAGTTCACCAGATCTATYGGTGAGATGCAGGAATTTGACCTGTTTATTAAAAGATGACTATGAGTCCCTGTAAGGTATGATCTAATATGAAAGCAGTTTATCGGGGAGTAGGTCACTCTTTGTCAGCTCTAAGGTTGATATCAAATTCAGAATTTGCCCTTTCTCCTGGGACTTGGGCTCTGCCTACAGATGACTTCAGAATGTCTGAAAATAACTCAGCTCAGCACATCAGCAACAGTTGCCAGAGAGCTCAATAAATGATGCATGTTATTCCTTAGAGGACCGATTCTTCTTTTTGTAGCTTATTTTCACATAGCCAATACTCAGACCTATAAGATCTGTTATATTTGTATCAGCAGTATCAGTAAAGAAGATAGGTCACAACTATCTGAACCATCTATGCTCATGTAAAGTATTTGCAAACCAGAACACAAACTTTTCTGAGACAAAAAGCAGAACCTAGTAATCTCATCTTTAATCAATTGAGTTGAATGGCAGAAATTGTTTTCAACACTTTTAAATACTCAAAGCATATCAAACACGGAAACAACTTAAAGCCGAATAGAATCACGGTAATGTATACTGGCCACCAGAAGCTTGGCGGTAAAAGTACTGGCCCAAATCCAAAAAAGCACTTAGGCCGTCAAAAGAGAAACTTCAGTGGAAGGTAGGTTGCAAGTCCCCAAGCACAACGAACCGCCCCCGTTCCCCTCTCATCCGTCTCGCTGGCCGCAGGTACCTCCCCGCTGTGTATCCCAGGTCCCCACGCCGAGGCCCCTTCCCGAACCCCGCAGGTTAACGGGACCCAAGCCCAGCCCAGTGCCCCAGAGCCCAGCAAAGGGACGGGGAGGTGTCGCCACCCGGCTTCCCTACGACAGCCTGGYGATCAGAGCCGAGGAAGGGGAAGACAGTTCCCGAGCCTTCCCCAACTAAGGAGCCTCGTACCTCGGTAGGACACAGAGGAGCTGAAGAAACAGACAGAAGACCCCATTCCCTAAACGGCATCACTGTATTTTATCAAATGAATGTTTACAGTGAAACCCATTTTCTCCTTGTTGATGAAATTCCCTCAGCACTTGACTGTTTCGTTTTTTTGTTTTTTTTTTTCTTTCTGGTCTCATAAATCTTAAATGCCTGACTACATATTGGCACAGATCCACCTCAGCCAGACCTACGTCCTGCAGACATAGTTAATGTCTACTAAAATGTGCTCAGGCTGGCGAGGTCAAACCTGAGTCTTTCTCTTCCTAAGCAGGTATTCTGCCCAGCAGGGCAGTAAAGACCAAAAGCATAAGTACTTTCTCTTATAACCGTGTTTTAAAAGAAAATATTGAGTCAGTTATGTCTATGAAAAGGAACAGCTGCAGAAGTGCAGAAAGGAAAGTGCAAAAAGAGTCCAGAAAGCAAAAAGTCATGACAGCCTTCAGCACTTTGGTAAGCTGTGTGGTGCCTGCTTTGTCCCTCGGCACCGTGGCTGGTTTAGATCCTCTTCCTACACACCTAATTCTCCTCGTTCACTGTACAAAGAGCTTCAGTCTTTAAAGAATAGATGAAAATTGCATTCTGAAAGCTGCTTGTGTTATTGCTGAGAACCACTAAGTCTACTGTATCTTTTTGCTGATACGAACCCTAGTGGCTTCCTCAGCTAGCAAGCTGCTAACTTTTCTGGTTATAAGGGCTGTATGTATTATTTACTACCCATTTGGCTAGGGTTTAGCTTGTTTTTAGCAGATTTCAGATGCTTTGAAATAGGCCAAGACTAGAAMCAATTTTCTCCTCAAACCAGCAAGCAAAAAATAAACAAGACAGTAGTAGCAAACCAGAGCTGCGAGCATAATTAATGTGACACATGCTCCCTTCCAATGCAGAGAGTTAAGGTATATGCTTGAGGTTTGCAACTCAAACCTCTTAAGCAGTAATGGCACAGTGCAATACCCCTAATTCCTCAGAAATGCTGCAGGCAATACCTTGAAAAATCATTATTTTTAATTTAGAGAAGACATGGAGCATAAAGCGTAATACGATTTTTTGCACTTCCTTTCCCATATAAAGTATTTTAAAATGGGTTAATTCCGGTGAACAATGTTTTCCTGTGGAACAAAACGCACTGCGCATATATTCCACCCTCATCCCTTCCCCTCYGCTGACAGTGGTGGGAAAGGGCAGCTCAGAAAAAATGTCATCCCGAATCTGTCTCCCACTCAGCACACACTAACCCAGTTCTCCGAGATCTCCTCGCAGAGTTACAGCTCACTAAATTCAGCYGAAGGATGAGAACTGAGCTGCACCACTAAATGTGCTCAGTTTGTGTTTACCAGCAAGAACACTGTATGTAGTGTTGCTTACAACATAGCCCCGTAATACGGAAGCATTCTTGTTGGCAGCTTTGACAATTTATCTATTCATATCAAAGTGAAACAGAGGCTGCTTTAAAACTGTTGCTCTACTAATGGGGAAAGAAGAATATTACAAACTATCACAGTGAAATCTCTGTTGCCATCAAAAGGTCGTTGATTCAACGGACAAACAACCTAGTGTTAATGATTTAACAAAACATTTTTCACACGGATTACATGCTCATCCATCAATGTGTAATATTTTTCACATCAGGAAAATAAAGATCATTTTCTCTTAAATGCCAATTACAATGAATGCACAATTCAAATTCAATACCTAAGTAATTACGCTTTACTAAAGGAAATGAATTACAATCACAATTAAAAAAAAGTCACCACTGAATGCAGTTAGATTAATTAAGCAGAGAGCTCTYCTAATAAAAGAAATCAATGCTGCAGATTATTTTGTTCAGCAGCCTCCCAATTTGATTACAGCTACATGCGAGCAACCTATCAGACTGGATTCCTTCACTCCCTTCAACYGGTACGCCTCTTTTTTTGAGCAAGTATGTGCTGAGAGACAGATCCTGACTTGATGGAAGTGAGAGGACTGTAAGGTCCCTAGTGCCAAGTACTGTATGAAATAAAATGAACACTACRTATTACTTCAACCAGTCAACATTTGAAAGAAAAAACTCTCATGTTATGGAAAACYGTAAAAGCAGTTACAACTGCTTACCTTACTTTTAGCGTAATTCACAAGTTGTTCAACACAAGGAAATACACTAAAAATATCTTGCTTCTGAAATTGTCAGCAAAATAAAAAAGCATATGCACATATATGTTACTGTAAGTACCCAATAACAAAAAAARGAGCTTATTTCTAACTGGAAACCTCAAAACAAACTATCCCCCAAACSTTCTAAAGAAAAACAAATGCATACAAATGTGGTAGTAACATATTAACCCCAAGTGCAAACTATTTTTTTCATCAGCATATTTGCAGTATCTTGCCYTACTACTGGTAGCACCATCGTTTTCCAAAAAACTAAAATGTGAATGATTTATCAAAACAAGTACTATCAACTGATGAAAGTGCTAATGGAAGTGTTCCTGTACAGGCCTCAAAAATACTTTGTGGATACCAAAGGCAAGATTTAAAAGTTAAAACATAGCAAAACTCATCATCATCAGACAAATTTAGCMGTTTGCATTGCAACTGTGTACGTATTTCTTCATAATTGATGATAATATACTTGTTTAATATGCATGAATGGSAGGATTTATGGTGTATTTAACTATTCATTTTATTGCTTTTAAGTGCTGGGTTGTTGACTGCTGTTATTAAACAATTGTGAGTGTTGAAAAAGTTGGCAGGTGATTTTTTTTTTTTCATGGCTCCAGTTTCATGTAAAATAGGGCTAACTATAAACAGTAATTCTAACTTTGAATCTATGTAATGTGCGGGTGACTGATTCAAAACAACATTATATAGATCCTATAAATGTAAAGCACTCCCTGACAGGCAAYCTGCAAATGCTGAGTGCAACAAATTAACATGGTAATATTCGCACATCAGTAGATTCTGGGAGAGTATAAGTTGAACCGGGCAAGAATTTCAGTACAGGATTTAAATTGTCTGTCTCTTGGCAAGATATTAGAAATAACCAATTTTTTACCTGTGATTTATTCCTGACTTTGGTAATTTGACCGTCTTCAGCATGGGAACTTTTTTCAGGAGGTATAATACTGCAAGTTATCCAGAAATTTTTGTCAGTTTAGAGTAAATTGTTGCTCTTGATTTACAGACATATTGTAGTATTACTGGTCTTACTTTTCCATGTTATCTTACTTTATCCATCTAAAATCACAGAGCTAGACATGAATAAACATTGAGACATTTTGTTAAACTGATAAATCTGACCCATTTATGCAATAAATAACATACAGAGGTTGATTTACAGAACAAYTGTAGAATTTTCATCAATAAGTTTTTGAACCGGAAGTATTCTTACTCTTCATATGTTTTTGGCTCAACAACTTGCTTCTAGGAAAAAAATGCACATATATTTTTTTATTTATGTTACAGAAGCATCCAAAGAATCTCATTCAGAGCTGGAGCTCTTTTGTGCTGCACAAACATATTTTTCCCATTCTGTATATATATAGAATGACCGGACATAAGCTCACTCATATACAGTCATTTGCAGGATCAACCACAGATGTTATGTTCTCTGCCTTAAAGAGATCAGAGTAAACTTCATAGGAGTTTTATCACTAGCCTTSGTGAGACCAGAATGAAAATGAAGCCAAAGTTCTTGCCTTACAAAYATCTGAAATACAAGAGAAGCACAAAGTAGTAGTTGAAACAAAATTTTAAAGAAAACAAAAATTTAAACAAATTAAARTTACTCAAATTGCTCTGATGTGGGGGCAATGTTCATTTTAAGCTAATTCCATAAATTGTGAACATTTGCCTAGATACAGACTTTTATAATACTGGTATTAAAAATTTCCTTGTCAACCAATCTGTTCATTCTAACTTATCTAATTTATTTATGAGACCAGTGTTCAAGGATCTGTACAAGATTTATGGGCTACTACAGTGTGAGCTCTTACCAGTAAAGTCTTAATTACTTTCAGAAAAACGGGGAATGTGATGAACATGTTTATTGTCATAACCTTTTTTCCCTCCTTTCAACTAATCAAAAATATGGCTAAAATAATTCACTAGGAAGACAAAGTACTAATAAAATCTCTACAGGACAGTAATTACCGAAGGAGATACCAGAAATTTGCAACTTTCCCAGTAGCAAAAAGGTTTGTTCCATTTCTGCAAAAAATAACCTGGCATAGACCAACATTTCTGGCATTTATAAATGTTGTCAGTGTAAGCCAGAAAACAGATAACTACTGTGTAGCATATTAAGATTCTTACTCCAGCTGGTCTTTTTTCTAAACCTTAAAAACCATTTCCAAAAATACAAAGCATTTTAAATGGGATTCAATGGTCTCTTTCTTCTTTTACATAAAATCACTCAGAAGAAGGATGTTTTCTTAAAAACAATCTGCTATCCAGGTCCACCCTCCCAGCCATGTCTCTTGGAGCTGTTCCCAARCTATCCCCAAAGCACTAGCATTTCAGCAACTGGAATGACAACTTCTTTTTAATTGTTTGAGATCCTGCAGGCTTCTATCTGAGAACAAAGCATGCACATAAAGCACATTCTATGGCCACCATTCAAGTTCTTTTGAAAATAAATGATACATTGAAACAATGTTATGCTATATAAAGCAGTCGCTCTGACATGGGGATGYTCAGCATTACACCAAATCGTTACCAAGCCTGTTTCTCACCCATACAATTGGACATATAAGAAGCATAACAAAACTTACATAAAGCAACTTTTCATTATGTCAAAGCTAAAGCATTTCGTGGAAGTAGAAAGGGACTTTACTGTGAAGAGAGAAAGATCAATTCTGTTTAGCAATAGACATACAAATTAATGAAACCAACATGAAAGTCTACTTGGMTAACTGGTAGTGATACATTTCAACATGACAAGAACAAGGGAGGATCTAATAAAGTTCAAAACAGTGCGCTTAAAGCTGTCAGAAGGAAGTACTTTAACACAATATGTAATTAACCTACAGTCTCATTACTGCAACGTWTCACTGAGGTCAAGAGCTTAGTAAGATTCACTAAAAAAACCAGGAATTACATGCTTAATGAGAATGTTCATATACACATCAGGAAGGATTTCTGAGGACACAAGRTAAAAATGAGGAGTTTCTGTTACGAATTGGTTATTCTTTAATTGCCTTTCCTGATAATTTTATAACTTTATAATACAACTGAGCTGAAATCCTGACTCAACAACATGGCTAATGGGGCCATTAACTTTAGTAGAGCAGGATGTTCAYTTCTCTTACTGGCAAGTGGCATGACACTGGAGCAATTGCACAAGTATTACGATTTAGGGTATACTGATTTTAATTCTTCCAATTAAACTAGTAAAAGCTGTGTGCAAATGCATTCAGAGCACTTTAAAACTGCCTAGCTATATGTTACTTATCTTAGTAAATTACAGAATTAAGCTAAACAAATTTAAACAATCTTTAAATGAAATAAAGTTCATATACTATAATCATTCTGAATGCCACAGCATTTCTTCCATGTAACCCTTCAACAAAAGCATTGAGGTGCAAATCTTCCCTCATTTATCTCTTATTGGTACTTTTATCTATCAATCTATCATTTTTATAGTTTTTATGAGTCAAATGGCACAAATATAATGTAAATTGGTGATAACTGATTTATAATTTAAAGCAATGGGTTTGGGACCCCTCCCTTGAGAGCTGGCATTCATTTCCCAGGCTATATAGAGAACATCACATTTATTAAATTAAGCTTTAGGCTTTCAGAAGACTTTACAAAAGGTTATGTTTGTAATCTTCAGTGTTTATTTTACTATGAAACCAACACATTCAGCAATAAGTCAGATTTATTGTGAAAATAAACACATTAGGACCTTATAAATAGCTGTTAGAAAAGTTCCGTATGGTCTGCCAAAAGCCCCAAATGATTGGTTCATGAACTTTTCCTCTGTATGCTCTAATGGCTTGAAAAAATTGTTTATTTTTGACTGGTTATGAATAGATGAGGATTATATTTCATCTACAGCCTCCATTAAAGTATCAGGATTTTGAAAACTTCTTCTAAACTTTTAAGAAACTTGCATTAAAAAAATAAACTGTTGACAATAGACATATATAATGGAATGGCAAAATGGAGTGTTATTTCAAAGTTATATTTCACAATGAGKTTCTCAATTTACCTGATTATATCCCCTCAAAAGAGAAAAAAGTGCCCAGAAATAACGCAGGACTTTCTTATGGTTTATCTAAATACACTCAATTCCTATAGCAATTGCTGCAGAACGGGATAATGCACAGAACTGTCTCTACTTCATCCAGAAGGATCTTATATTCCCTTGTAGTTTTAAGGAAGTGTGCTTTAACAAGTGGAAGAGACTTCTAGYGACAGAGCGGATGAACATGATCCATGCAGCCTTTGGGATGCAGTACCTTTATGAACTGGCTCCCTGAGAGTCACGACGTTTTCCCCTGCTTCCAGCACTTCAGCACTCTGCTGCCTGAGCAACTTGGATGTTTTCAGATCCTTCCAGCACAAAGTCTGCATGCAGACTATGGTAGTACTTCCTAAAAACGTGACGGAGGAATCTCCCTCTAAGAGAAGGTCATCTTTCTAAAATTGTGCAGAAAGATCTAAGTCCTACYCCCCAAAAAACTTAAAGAAATAGCTCTAAAATGGTTTTCGAATAGAAACCAAGTGCCATGACTTTAATAAAATTCATATCCATGTAGGCACTGTATTAAAGAAGGGTAGCGCTAGAGTAATGCTGTAGAATCATAGAATCGGTAAGGTGGGAAGGGACCTCTGGAGATCATCTAGTCCAACCTCCCTGCTCAGCAGGGTCACCTAGAMCATGTTGGACAGGGTTGCATCCAGGCAGGCCTTGAGTATCTCCAGAGAAGGAGACTCCACAACCGCTCTGGGCAACCTGTGCCAGTCTCTGGCACTTTCACAGTGAATAAATTMCCCCTCACGTTCAGGCGGAACTTCCTGTGCTTCAATTTCTGCCCACTGCCTCTTGTCCTGTCACATGGGACAACTGAAAAGAGTTTGTCCCCGTCCCCTTGACACCCTCCCTTCAGGTACTTTACACATTGATAGTGAAAGGTCAAAAAAAAAATGATTTCATGAAAATTGGAGGCTTGGTATTATTTTCTCATTCTACATGAGGAAAAAAAAATCCTTTTCCAATGTTTCTGAAGAAAAAGGGAGAGACAGGGATGCACCAAAGAACAGCTAACAGCCCAGCAGGCAGGGCATGCCCGGGCATAGGGAAGACCCACCTTTGCTTAATACAGAGAAACATCTGAACTAGACAAATGGTTCTTCAGCCTGGATCGTCAGACATGTTGTTCTTTGTATGTATAAATCAATGCTATCTGCATCAGACCAATTCTGAAGCTCAACAGTAAACACCTCAAAGTCACTTACCTCAGGTACAGCAAACAGCCTAAGCAAATCCTGTGCAATTCCAGACACCTCTCCTCTCTCAAACCCCCGAGAAGTCTCTCCCCCCAAAAGTTTCAATTAACTTCTATAAAAAAAACCTCACAACCATCTCTCTGTTTCATATGTGGGACTAACATTACCTGACCTCCATCAAAAATCAGATGACATTTCAAAAATTGAAAAAATGTTATAATTCCTCTTAAATGTGCAGAATTTAACTTCTCTCCAGTAAAAGGTTTTTTTGTTGTTGTTTGGTTAGTTCTATGTACTACAGCAGATGTACCACATTTTCTATTAGTTTCTGCCTGAATGAATAATGGAGACATGAGCACTTGTATAAACAAGGAAAGGTATTTAATGAACATATTGTACATACTAAAGAGGCTGCTTTCTGTTGGAAAGTGTAGGATGCATTCTTCCAAGTGCATGAAAATCCCATATTAATGATGCATGAGTTTTCTATGAAGTGGGCCAGACAAACTGTCAACTGCATTTAAAACATTGAATCAAATCTGAGAATTGCTCATTTCAAAAAAAAAAAAAAAAAAAAAAAAAAATCAAAATCCCAAACTGCACTGCACAGCATACAGAAAATTTCTAAAATGATAGCATTATTTTTATATACTTTTTCATTACAGATCATTTATATTTCTTTTTGAACAGTCAAGCTCGCTGTTCTCAGATGAATGTGTTCCTCTAGAACTGCAATTTCTTTCATTGTATTTTCATTCATTTTTATTCTCTTCACGAGCAACAGGGACATTTGTGAAACCAAAGAAAAGGATAGAGTAGCTGGAACCTCATATTTACAGCATATTTATAACATTTGGCATGTTGGTCACAGTCTTCCAAAAGATATTATTAGATTTGTCAGTGAGAGCCTTGCTGCTTTTTCAGAACTCTGTGGGTTCAATCTACAACGGCAAGTGCCTGGCCTTTAAATGCACCACTGCACTCAGAGCCTTGAATGAAGCACTTGGCCTTCCCGTGCAGTCAGTGCAGAAGAACTGCAAGACAGGATGACACTAAAAGTCCATCCAGCAAAGAATCCTCTAGCCAGCACTGGCCAGTAGCGGACACTCATAATAAAAGTTTATTAGGAACAGACAGGGAATGATGGCTCTCTCATGCACCTCCCCAGCTTTGGGCTGGATGTGGCACAGACGTTTTGTCAGCAGTCGTCCAGAGGAGACGACGGCGTGCCCCACTGCAGAGCTCACACAGGCAGCATGCAGACAGGCTGAGCAGAGCTAGGTGATGCAACGTGAGRTTGCTATGACTTTTCCTGTGGTTACTGGAAGACTGGAAACATGGCAGCAAGCACAGCAGGTGAGAACTGCATTGCCCCACCAGTAAGCAAYGGCCATCAGCACTTCAAACCTCCTGTATGCTGGAGGGAATTCTTATGAAGCCCCATGAAGAACTTCRGCAGCCCCCGAGCACCAGATTCATAGACAGGAGGGGCTGTACCAGCTTTGAAGAAGGCACTTTTGTGCAACCTGCTGACGTGGACTATCTAAAACTGTGACCTGAATTCGGCTAGGTAGTTTGAGASGAGCATGCCAATCAGTGGGTGTTGCGTTGAGAGGTAGCTGGGTGATGGTGACTTGTGGATTTCAGTTGCAGCGAAAGACGATGGAACCCTAGAATTAACAGCTCGTTCTCCCAAACTGTGCAAGATTGTGCAAGAAACTGTGAAAGTCTGCTCCAACAAAGCAAATAGCTTGGTTCATCAGAACGGACACAAACCATTCATTAAGCAAAATCCCCCTCACTCTGGGCTGCAGGGACAGTACTTCCCTCCTTTCATAGCCTTTAATGCTCAGCTAAGTTTGTCTAATTTTTAGCAAAGGCAAAAGGCAAGTGATGCCCTCTCCCTTCTAGTTTAAGGAACCCATATGTATATCCAACATAAAAGATCTCTCTTCTCACCTCCTCTTACACATGTCCCCCTCATCCAGGTATCTGAGATTCTCAGATTGGACTTTAACATCAAAGCTTTCCACTGTAGAATCTAACAACTCTTCAGTCAAATTATAATTGATAGTTACARCTTATCAGCAATGCATTCAACAGGACTGAGTAGCACAGAACCAAAACACTGCAGTCAAAGTTTTTTTTTTTTTTTAAGAAAAATGTGGCAAATATTTTCCTCATAGTAGATTCTCTAGCAATTATTTGATCATTATCATCAAGTAGCTCTGTATTTTAAGTCTCCAAAGTAACTTACTACAAAATTTGTAATTTGCAAGTTTACTTGTAATCTACCAAGATTGTTTGCAGAYTGCTTATACTTTAACATGAAATTGAGCAGATCTAATCTGCTGGTTAACAGAAAATGGAAAGAAAAAAATATTGCTAGATAGATATCCCTAAAATATGTGTCTCACTGAGAAAGAGYCATCAACATGCTGGAATGTACCACRGAAGCTGTTACTGAATCTAAATGAAACCATAAAAATGGAAAACAAATAAAACATTGATTAGACTTGTAAATAGTTGTTTAAAATGAGAAATTAACTAGTAGCTTGAGAGAGCAGTTCAGTAAGGTGGTAATCTGGCTTACCTATTAGCTGACACTACTGAAAACGCTTTATGCATGTTCTCAGCTAAAACTCATTTAAGATAAACAGAAGTAAAAACACAAGTTTTCAGACACAGCAGCTATAGATACGTGAGACAGCTGACATATTACTCAGCTCAATAACTCTTAAAAAATTCAAAGAGTCTATTTAAATATTTGTCTGTTCAAGCATCTCTCAAAATCAAAAAGCTCTTGTACCTCACTTCTGAAATGTAAGTTAGTAGGATAGAAATGTCTTCCAATTAAAATCTTACGATGCTTGCACATGATAAACTTGCACGTGGTTGGAGAATAACTTATCCTTACTTAACACAACATATGGACAAGCAATCAAGCAAGAGCAACCAGACACCCCAGAACAGTAATATTCTCTTCATGACTTCTCTTGCATAGGACTTTTTTGTTTCACCTTCACCAATTGCTCATTATTTTCTAGACTTGTATACATATTTTAAAATCCATGAACATGATGCATTTAAACAGCAGCCTGGTAACAGTTATTATGGTGACCTAAACAGAGAAGCAAAGAGGTTCTTCACACTAATTGAAGGGCAGCAAATGATCTTTGTTTAATTCAGATGTTTTTATTGGAAAGAGTAAGGTTCAGTGCCTCAATCATGTAGCAGCAATGTCCAGGAAACAAACTGCTAGAGGCCAATTAATCAAACAGTTATGCAGGGACAACATGACCTTTTATTTTTCAAGTATTTGAAATTATTGTTTTTAAAGACCRAATTAAAAAAATCCAATAATATACAAATACATAAAAAAGTGACCAATTGCACATACTTTATTATAAAAGGATTAGAAATGCTGTAAATTTTATACTGCTGTCTTTCATAGCCAATAATTGGCTTTCAGCTGAGAGTGAGAGACTGTCATCATTAACTGAATCCACTTTTACACAGATTAAATTGATCCAATTATAATAAACCTACTRGCATAAAAGGTGATTTTCATTGTTTCTTTCCAGTCAACCATAAGAGTAAAGGAAAGGAGACTCAATCTATTTCTACTTTAATCAATAAGCCTTTTAAATGGCACCAACTGTACTCTTGCAGGGATGCTGTTCTCTGCAGAACTGTTCTGCAGCATTACTCAGCCAGTGACCAAAAGACAATCACTAATTTTCTAAACCACACAAAGCTGTATGCCTTTTCTCTATACCACCCCCTTAGACTTCACCACCATCAGCATTCATGAAATGTAAGTAAAATCATTTACACACCTCAAAAGTTTGTACAAACAGCGAAAGCAGTAGACCTTTTCTGAGCAAATATACCAGTAACATCAAAATATATTTTAAACTTCAGCTAGTTAGGAGAGACTAAATATTGATTGACAAGAAACTATTAAATCARAATAGTTTCATTGCCAACTTTTTGTCTTTGACCTAAGCAATTTTAGTTACACACTAGTAAACAGTCATTCCGTTGTAGCCAAAATTGTAGCAAGAGACAGATAAGGAACTTATCAAGATTGGAAAGTGGCTTACTCTGCAGCTCCCTTTAGGATTTGTGCCTGAGCAAGCCACTATTTAAGGCTGGAACTTCTTTTCTAGAATATTGCATGATAGTGAAGTACATCTGCATCATCTTAAATGACTAATAGTTAAACAACCGAACTGAAAAACCCCATATAACTTGCAAGAACCAATCGGCTGCAATGTAAGTTTACCCCGTGAAACAAGCAGAACAGTTTAATATGTGCACAGCTATGCACAGTGCACTRCTTCTCAATTTATTGAATTTTAAGGAGCTAAACAGGCTATTCCACAATATAAAACTGAAAATTTAGATAGCAAGTTTGATATACATTCACTGAATAGGTTGTGAGTGTTTTCTCAGGAAAGCTACTGAAAAAGTACCTAAAGTATTCAAAATATCGTGGTTCCTGGCATTTTTGTAGGCTTGCATAAAAGAGAGGGTTACACCCGTCAGACCTCCGAAACTTGTACAGATGTTCTTAGTTCTTTCTATTTACTCAAGCCATGCCTATTACTTAATAGCAAAGATAATTTAATAGAAAGTATTTTCATGCCTTAATTACATTAGCTGAGTTCCAAAYGAATTGTTACCTTTAGGCACTACTTTTAGTCACAGACATTCGAGTTGTTTGKTTTGGTATTCTGTTTTTAAACAGGATCCCATCACATGTATAGAAATATTAATACAAAACAAAATGCAATAGAATATAATGCACTRATGCTAAGTCATTTTTATAAATATATTTAAATAAGTACCAAGTTCAACACAAAACTTTTATAGGCAATAAAGAGTGGATACACAGCATGTCTAACATACCATTCTAGTATTGCCTCTAACCTTACAGACATTTACACGTGTTATTATTGTCTTCTAATTCTGCGGTGTTTCTGTGCTTTGATGTGGACATAATCCTCTATTTTAATGTGTAATTTAATAGTGGAATGATTAGTATATGTCAGGTTTTTCAATATAAAAAAGTTGCTATAATTCTAGATAATATTCCTTTGGTCTTCTGTACGCTGAGCCAGTGCACCAAGCTAACAGGCAGCATTCTCCAAATACAATGAATCAAAATAAGAGGCTGGTAAAGGTCTGGCTACAGCTGAACATGACACAGACGAAGCCAAGACATCCGTAGTACTCAGTGCAGGAAGCAATTCAGCGCAAAATTAAGTACCCTTAATCTTGACCTTTCCACCTCTGCTGTATTTTTAGAAGGAGCAAATTTCAAATAYAATTCAATTTTTTTGGTTTAGACATAAGCACAGTCAATGGCAAATTATAAATTGTAATTTTTAAATGTGTAAAATGGATGAAAATCTATGTGGGTGGAACAACTTGTAATTAGTCAAGGTTTTAAAAAAGCAAATATATGTTGCTTAAACTGCTTCTACAGTTCCACATCTTCATATTACCCGAAACCCACAGTGCTGAAGGCTGTTAAAGCTGTGATGCAGAAAACATTTAAAAATCTCATTTGGAAGGCTCCAAATGAGCTAACTAGCAATTGCCATTCAGTTTGTCTGGAACATGCAGGTATAAAAGCATTAGGAAAAGTGAAAGTTAAACCCAAATTTCAAAAAGAGGAGTGGGCTGAAAGTGAAGGAAGAGTTTCTGAAGTAATAAAAGGTTTGGAAAGGGAAGGGAAGTAAACACTACTCAGTTAGCATCAGGTTGCCAATTGTTAATGATTTAAATTAGTGAGAGAGCAAAAGCCTGAACAATGGTGAAAAGATGAAAATTAAATCAATTATACTAAAACGGCAGAAGCAGCAAATAATCTGGCCTGATAACTGGAGAGTAAAGAATACGTTCAAAGAGACTGTGTGGCCCAGATGAAGATAGGAAGGTAAACTGGATATTAAGAAGAAAACAAGACAGACATTAAAATGATTGCCTGTGATCCATTCCAAACAAATATAAATAGAATATATTCTGGTAAAAAGTTATTCTAAAACCATCATGGTTTGTTAACAGYGATACAGTTTTGATATGGCCAGTCTTTCAGCCTATACGTCTGTTTATATTTTCCTCCAGTACTTCTGCTTCCACAAATATTTTCAAGCTACAAAGAAATAAGTCGGTTTAGACTTATTTCTAAAGAAAAAGTGATCTCAAGCCTAATCAGATGCTTTTAGAGCCCCTATGTATTACTAGTTCAGAATTATCTTCAAGACTGCTTTAACATCAGCCTGAAATATTCCATATTGTCATAGGGTAAGAATCATCAATTTATATCTGTTATTACCAGGAACTGGGATACAAAGTTCATATCAAGTGATTAAAGTCAGAATAAAACAAAACAGTCTAACAGAACTTTTGTCATATTTTCCATATTCTACACTATCAAGGATTATTTTTGCACACAGATTTTCTTCATTACTTTAACATTCTACATATATCCAACTTCCTGTTCAAAAATACAAAGTTTGGCTTAACATAGTGAGAAAACATGACATCCTAAATACGTCAAGAGGACTGTGTTGGTGAATGGCAAAAATAAGACTTGAAGCTACTGTAAATATAGTACAGCTGCAGAACAGTTTTATAACTCTGCTATAGATACAATTACCTGCTTTCAGAGCACTCACAAGTGGTACACTGCCATGCTGAGCACAACTTTTAAAGTTTGTTCCCATTAAATACATTTCTGACTGACTCAGGGTAGGTGAATTGTAATTTAAAATTGCATTAAAATGATAGAGGATAAAAGGAAGGCAAAGAACAAACTCATCAATTTTTTCCTGAAAGCTGTACTATCCAGAACATGCTTTAGTCCAAAACTTCCAGACATCCAAGAGTGTGCATAGCGGATCCAACAGTTCAGAGACACACTCAACCCCACAGCATTTGGGGTGCACAGAGGTCACCATATGCCCAGAAATGTGAATAGATTTATCACACATGCACAGATCAAAAGTGCAGCGCATGCTCACTGGATGAGCACATGCTGCAGTGCGTGGATCCATATATTGGCCTTGGTTTTCCAAAAAGAAATACAGAGCCATGCAACGTTGCTGCAGCAGAGCATCCTTCTCATTTGCACTGAGGCTTCCTTCACTACTGAAGTTTTCCATGCAGCTATCCAACCGCCACTTATGACATCTGTGGCAATGGTATTTGACATAATTTTACTATACTAAGTGTCATAAAACTATACTATAAATCCACCCTCATAAAAATAAAATACTAGTTGAGTTTTAAATATTAAAAGAAAAAAAAGCTGAAAATAACTTCTTACAGTTTTACGTTGACATTGATATGACTTGTTAAAGCAATAATGGCCATAAAACAGGATATCTATACTAATAATTGCATTGTCTTCCCCTCCTACATCTTATCTAGTTTTAAAAGGCTAATTTTACATATATATGATTACTTCCTTTTATTTATTTATTTATTTATTTTTAACAGTCCTGTTAACTGGTAAAAGAGCATATGCCAACGCAAGCTTTTTAAAGGAGCACTTAGTCATATATCTCCACTGTTCCATGACGCATGTACAACAAGCATTATACACATGCATGTGTGCACACACGCGTGCACACACACACACAATCCCAACCCTGCTAGTAATCAACTTGCTCTCCTTATCAGCTTTCGGTCAACTGAGGAAAAAAATTAGACTATAATGAATATTCAAGACTCAGTGATGATCTTGTATTAATTAGCTGCTATACTTAMTTAAGGAAACAGTAATCCCCATATCATTACACTTCTTGACCTTGAGTCAGCTCTAAGGCAGTAAAATCTGCAAGCCATATAAAAGTTTATGAAAACACCAGAAATTCCATACCACATGAAAAATCAGACTAGCAAAATATTACATATTTTAGAAGTAAATTGATGCTTGGTCTTTATCTGACATATCTTGGGCAAACATTCACTAGAACATGCCATAAGGAAAGACTGGCTGTCAAGCAACATCACCTCTAAGAAAAGGTGAGTTTTAATCAGTTACCACATCTCAGCCTCCTGTCTATAAATATCCATCTGACCAATGTGGGTCATCAAATCTGGAACAACCTCTCTAATCCAGAGCCAAGAGAACCACAGAATCTACACAGTAGGAAAATATGGATTGTACGTATAACAATTCTTCCAAGTCAGACGTCTTTGCATCGTCCTTCCCAGGACTCTGCACTTCAGAAGTGCAGAAGAGCACATACGCAGCACGGAATTCATCTCTATGCATATTTATTTTTGCTGTCACTCCACTGAAAATTTATCCTCTTGGAATAATATTTCGGAGTGCTCCCAGTTTCAACAGAGATCCAGCTCACATTATTAGCTCAATCTTTGCCCCACACCCAATGCTTACGCTGCTTCTGAACTCGGCGCTGTCAAAGCTGYATAGCTACATACATAACACTGCCGTGCTGCCGCGAATACATGCYGCACAAATAAAATAAACAAAACTGATAAACAAAAAATGTTCTTGTTCAAAGTRAGGAACATTTTCAGCGATTAGCCAAATATACTACAGGAATCCAAAAGAAGAAAAGAAAAGTTTAACTGACGAAAAATTCATGAAAACAGTTAGAATGGGAAAGCTAAGAAGGCAGAAAGAATTGTTTTCTCATTTACTTAATTATTCATAGGATTTGTTTGGATTAGCACTTTCTGAAAATCCTGGAAGCAGACTATATCTTAAAAGCAACACTTCCCCTATACATAAAACCACAGTCCAGTGACTAGCTGACTAGAGTTTACAATTATCTTACTGCGATTGTTAAACTATCACATGGCTTCATTATCGTAATGGGGAGCATAGCTCAGAGTAATATTTGGTGCTTTTTTTTCTATGTAGGTATTTGCAAAACACTAATCATTTTCCCTAAGTAACTTCTTTTTTTTTTTTTTTTTTTCTTAAGTAGAGGCAGATTTCTCAGGAGATAGAAGTACAACATCATAGCAAAAGAATTATTTCTTTAGGGAAAAGAACATGATAGATTTCATAACATTGAGGAAATGAGCATAAAAATCAATCTGTTTCCCCATATAAAACATTAAAAACAATATATTAACTTATATAATCAAGACCATCTCTGTAAACTTAATTACATGTTTGAAGCATTTTTTGAGATTCACAACATTAACACAAACCAAAATTAATGGGAACTCCACACTGTTCTTCAGTGCATCAACAGAGGAATATTACCCAATGGAATTAAGCAGTACCTATACATTTAGCATTAAAATAAAAGAAAGTGGTTAGAGAAAAACTGACACTTCATCTTATTAATAGTAGAAGCTTCATTTCTCCATTTTTCTTTAATATCTTCACAGAAAAAAAGGTGAGGGGTAATTCTTTATTTGTTAACAGTGTAACTATAAATCTGCAACACACGATTCCAGGAGAACACAATCATCAAAAGAAGGGATTGCATGCAGTGCTTCAGTGAGTAGGTCTAGAGGGGAAGAATCTTTCAGCAACTTTAACTAAAACTGAATCTGCACTGCATTCATCACTCTGTTAATGACTATAAGGAAACAAGCACACACATGTTCAGGTCTGAAGTTCTGCCGACAGATTTTTTCCTTCTTCCCTTTTCCTAACTTAGGAAAGATTCTGCTTTCCATTACTCCCAAATTGCAGTTGACTAGTAAAACAACAGAATATTGGCTGGAAGATTCGGAAGCGCGAAGTACACGTGGACCTGGTAACTTCGTCAGTACGTGAAGTAATATTAGCAGATTTCCCCATTTCCAGTTTAAAATGTTTATTTACATAATCTCTCCTGGGACATCAGYAGGGACGTGAGTGCATTGAAGGATGGCTGAGAGCACAAAACAGGTACGTGCACACGTGCCCACACTGCATTCACACACGCTTCTTCAGCTCTATTTTTTTCAAAGTCTGCATATATAGCTGGCTATATATATATGTGTGTGTGTRTATATATTATATGTGTAACTGAAAGTATTAGCCAGGCATTCTTAATGCTTATATAATCAAAGTTTACGTAATAAAATTGTAGAAAAACATTTACTCATGATGTTTTGAACATTTAAACAGGTGCTTGAAAACACACACCTTCATTACACTCACAAATTTCTAATTTTATTTCCTTGAACTCAGAGCTCCAAAACTACACTATTAAAAAAAAAGTCAGAGTTTTCATTTTTAAGAAAAGGACGTATTTTAAATTTTTTTATTTTCCACTTTATAAAACTGCACTGTAACACGAGCAAATACACAGTTGAGAAACTATTTAGGTCAAATACCTTTCTGCAGCGATGTCAACAAAAAATAGTGCTCAATATCATACAAATTAATATCAACAAAGCTGCAACTCATAACTAACAAAAAAAAGAAGACAGATTTAAAACCACCCRCTGAGTTGAAAATGTTTAAAATTACAACTATTGTACAGTATAACGAAGGATTTCACAAGCTTTATATCCTTACTGCAGACAGCTTGTACATTAAACATCTGATGATGTGAGAAAAACAGAATACACTGCCTGTGCAAAAACCTTCTGTCCAGCATGGCAACAAAAATAAATATTTCATTGAAAAAAAACGCCAAGCCTGTAAGTGAGGCTACTTTTATTACTTACACAGTATCTGCTTTATCTCTTGGGTGGCCAAATATGCACTAAGCACAAGAAAATGAAAAAGTTTTGCAAAAAAGAAGTTCTCATTGCTGTGTGTGTTGGGCTACTTGGAATATTAAGCCTTTCCTGAAAATCTGGGCTATATTTCAGTACCTTGTAAAACACTCTACATACAACCTGGCATAACATGCACTCAAGAGGGTTTGTCGCACACCAAACTCTTTGGCATTTCAAAACATTTAAAAGGCAACCTACTGACATATGACAAATTTCCATGGACAGCAGCAGCTGCATGGCCCAGTGCTGTTGCCACTATTAACCTCAGTTACAATTTGATGGCTGAATTAAGTTGTCTGCCAGCAGTTCCAGCTGGCATAATACATTACTATGTGGTGTCATGCTGTTTAGCTATGGTCAGTGTTGTGACATGCTGAGCTCCGTGTGTTTATCCTCCTCTTACAGATAAAGGATAAATACTGGAACTTCACGCAAAGTACTGATTCCTCTAAATCTTAGCCAATCCAAGCCTTATCAGTTCTAGTTTTATACAAAGTTCATCAAAATAAACTTCTGAACAAATTAAATGCTCTCCTTTCTGCACACTGTGGTATAGTCCATAACAAGAACAGGGAAAAATCACAGTTCAAAGATACAGCTAAAAGGCAAGTTGGAGCCAAAAAACGTTTCTTATTTTCTTCATGTTGCCTGACTTTCAGAGTGCTGCAAGGGCTGAAATACTCCCTGGAAGATTAGTATGAACTCCAGGTAGACTCCTGCGCGTTATTTCTGGATGACACCTAATCTTGCTTCCACAAAGCAGCGCAATCCCATTCCACCTCCAGCCTCTACGCTTCCTTAATTCCAAGTGTTRTTTCAATAGACATTTACAAAATACCAAAATGAAAATAATTTTGATTAAAGACAATCATACCCTTAAAATGACAAATGCTGCTGTTGCGGTAATGCACATCCTTTTAAAGCCCAGCCTACGGACAAGTGGTCCATCCCCAGTGTCCTGCTTTTTGAGGGTGGGCACTAGCACAAGGAGCAGGCTGCAAACCTGTTTGCCCAGTAGTGGCAATAACCAGTTTCAAACGCCAGCTTATGCTGGTTGATGGACAAAAAGGCTCAGCCAAACAGGCTAAACTATTATCACAACCTGAACCCCCTAAAATCACTAAGACACTAATAAGCATGGTCTGTTTCTCCTCTGCTATCATTTATTATGCATTTGCCATACAAAAAATGAGAACTTTAAAGCACTGTGTTTACAAGTGGTATTTAAAATCTTTGGATTTTCAAAGTGTATTATTTTCTTTCTTCACTATCCAGTTTCCTTTCCTTAAGGATAGGACATATTTTAAGGTGAACAACTTTTTGAAGTGAACACTATGAAGCATGAAGAACCTTCCTAAGAAAAGAAAATTAATAAAAAGGATGTGGCTTTACAGAGTCCTACGGTTGCTGACTGCATTCAACACACAGTTAACTCTGAAAGCAGAAAGATATTCTTTTTATTAAGCTAAGTAACTCACAATTAAATCACTTTTACTAGCGTTACAGATTTTCCTGCAAGTTCAGCTTTTTACCCCTATGCTATTTTTAATGGCATTGACCTTTATTATTTCCAATATTGAATCAAAACAATGAAGCCGTTAACTGTGCTTGCACRTGGAGTCAACAGGAAACAGCCTTGCCGCTGCCATTTCGGTGACCTCTCAAGATGCGACTGGACTCATTGCTTTTGCCTGCTCTGAAATCAGGCCTGGTTTTTCCTCCACTCCCTAATTACAGCAGTTGTAATGCAACATTATAACATTACTAACGAGCACCACTGCAACAGGGATYCTTTCTAAAAAGTTACCTTTTTTGCAGTTCCAACAAGTCTCTTTGAGCTGTTCCTTACCAGTATCAAAAGCTCAGCGAATAATCAAGAAACAAACTCTTTAGATGTGTTCTGTCATCAAAATGAGTTTTAAAAGGCATTGTGGTTGTGCTACGTGGGGCTTTTGGGGGGAGGTAGGAGGTGATGTCTTTCAAGTAAYGTGAGCAAGAGTCCTGCCCAAGCCAGCAAAATGTGTCAGGAATGCAGAACGGAGCCCTTGAGGTACCTGGGGGATGGTGAGGGAAACAAAATGAAACGTGACTGAGCTGYCTCTGTTAAAACCATCTCCTTTGTACGCACGTGAACATTTCCTCATTAAAGATTCATAAGGACTTTATAGTTTTAACGCGCACATGGCCAGTGTTAACAGTTCAATAGCCAGAACTCTTACAGAAAAGGAAAGGAGATGAGAAGAGACTTTACTCTTTTTTAACAGATTCCCATTTCACAGGAGATAGAAGCCTCTTTTTTAAAGCACTGCTGCACAGCTGCTGCAAAAGCCTGCTCTTACAAGAAAGGCCTGAACAAATAGGAAAAGAGAGAATCGGTATTTCTGTTTTAACTCATATTCACTAACCACTGCCCATTTCCTACTTCCCTATTTCTGCATTTTCTTGCCCCAACAAAGGATGAAATCACATCCCTTAGTCATACACCTTTTCCACAACGCCCAACCTCTCTGTGAGGAGTGCCCTGAAYGGCTTCTTAACTGCACTAAGGAGAAAAAGCAAAAAAATTATTAAGGAAGGGAAAGAGCTCCATCCTCCAAGTCAAAAGTTCGAATATACAAGCTCAGCACTGAGTTTCTTCAGGTCAAGCTAGGATAATTATAGCCTCAGCAGGACCTACCTGCAACCACCACTGTTTYAAGGATGCACTGATGTTTTTATGGCATTTTCCTGGCACAGGTGCTACTCCAGTCCCGCTACAGCCTGCTGAATTTTAAAGGGGGAGACATCTTTCTAGGCAGTCATAACAGCGGCATCTTCCAAGCCCTAGTAATATTTCTATCTCCTATACTGTTACTTTATTTTCTTTGAAAGGTGTAGAGCCTTTTACTGCTCTTTTCCATGCCATTTCCTCCTGCAGTCTAMATGACCCCTTTGGCTTTTCAGGAGGTTCCTTTGTTTTTCTCTTTTTGCTACAAGATCATCAGCACCTGATAAAAAGCATTGACTTTGGAGAGAAGACAGGCAGGCATCAGCAAACCTTCAGTAAACTTCCCAATCTAGTATTAGGGACAGAAGGGAGCATTAAGTTACATGTCATTAGACCTCTGGCATAGTTTTGCAAAAGCAAAGTATTGCAATGGAGAAAATTACTGTGCAAGGGTTGCCCTGCAGAGGGATTAGCATTTTTCACTTGATTTTTTTTTTTTTTTTTTTTTTTTGTGGGGGGGTTTGGACACTCCTAAATCATTTTTTTTTCCAGGATAGCATGGGCCGTTCACTGGCTGGCCAGAACCCCCCTGCAGCCTTGCAACGCGTATCAGAAGCGTGCTGTTTTCAAGCAATGTGAATTACTTCCTTATTCTCAGCCTGACGGAGCGTGTGACTCACTGCACGGTATTCTCAGTGCTCRGTCGAGGAATGAGGAACAGAAAATCAATGTCCGAACCCAGGTTTCCACCAGTACATTAGGCCAGGCCTAGCCAGCCCACTCAAATAACGCCACATGCCTGTGGTTTAAACAGATTCAGGGAGAAATTTTCTCCTCTTCGAGCAGCTGTTTGGTACCTTCCCGCCCCTCTGAGTTAGTACTGCTAACCCCATCACGTGGCCACGGGTGCTCTGTGTTTGCCTCCTCTTCCACCAGTCTAAGCTTTCCATCTCTGCTTTTTCCATCTGGAATGTTTTTTTAATCTCATCCTCCTATTTTTACCTTCACTTTTACCCTTTCCATTAATCTTAAAAGCAGAGGCCTTAGTCGTAGTGCTTTAAACCTTCCTAACAAGACTACCTTCTGCAAAGACCACCTCCACCTCCCGCGTGATGTAGCACGCATGGTCCTCATACAGGTTAATGCGCTAACAGCCTTAGTGCCRCGTCATTCCCGTACGGATGAGAAGCCTCAAGGCTGCTGGCTCTGCGTTACACCCACACCGTGCAAAAGCCTGATAACACACACRGCCTTCCCATATACTGATTTCTTATTCTATCTAGCTTTCTAAAAATGCCCAATGCCAGTGACCCTAAATTAATAAAATATTCAGCATTTTCTGTTTGACTTTCATTCCCCARAATTATTTGGCAATAAAATTCTCTATATCCCAAGATAATTATCTCACTACTGGCCTCAGGAAGAGGGAATATTTTCATAGTGAACGACTACATCTGTACTATGTCAGGCTTAGTTAGAGATTAATAATGGGTACTACTATTCTACCCATAAATTTTCATGCTTACATATTTTACAGCTGCATTAGGAGCGACAGATTAGACAGCATACATGTAATAAATGTCAGTCACAAAAGCATGCAACTTAGCTGGTAGCAGCAACAAACTTTTGGGAAGACAGCTAAGATGTAAATTTGACCAATGTAAGTTTGTTCAATTATATAGCTCAAACTAACTCAGTACAAGCCTACTTTGTTTTATCTTCTTCGTAATAAAACATGCTATAGTCCAAAATATTCTGTGGTATTAAGCAAAATTTATTCAAGTGCTTACGACCAAAACTAGCACAGGCAAAGGCAGTCAACCCGACAGCTGTAATGAAGGATACTGTAAACAGTAGAAACTGTTCTGCTTATGACATCTGGATTTTAGGGAAGAAACAAGAGGCTGTTTGATGCTTCTCAGCATCAGGTATTTAATAGCTCTCTGAGGAAAATTTCAAGGTTCCTTACAGCTACATTCTATAGTCTTATAYACATAGCAACCCTTAAAATACTACTACTTAACATTTTTTAAGGACTAAATTCAACATGAAAAAATCTATAATAAATTGTCATTTTCTTGTCTTTAATCCATCTTATCCTTAATATTTCTTAATTCATTCCATCAGAGGCGAACGTAATCATCTAGCCTGACTTGCTTATACCAAAATCAGTTACTTTTAGCAATTAATTCTTGTATTGCTAAGCTCTGATAGGTCATTCAGAACTCAAACTGGAGCTAGTTCCATAATGCAAGATCAAATTTTTATGTACATCAATATTTTTTTTGTTTCTCTTTAGTTTTCCTCCCTTTTTCTTAATTTCAAAAGTAATTGTTTTCTGCCTGATTGGCTGGCATTCAGAGATCTATTACATTTTTAAGGTAAGAAATTCATTTGTTATTAAATGTTTTGCATTAGTTCATTTACAGGCATGCTAATACCACTGATACTGTAATTCCATCATGTGCAACAATTTGGTAATCACATAGAATTGTCATACTCCAACCTCTAATTAGTGAGGCTACAATTTTTCCTTCAACTTATTTCATCCACATACACTACTGTTAATTGTAGTCCAGACCCTCGTTCTTTGAAATCATTTCCCTTATATTTTTCTTATGCATGTAAATCCAGCAAGGCAAGAATGACTTTTAGTGGAAATTTCCACTACATTTATACTTGATGCACACATATACAATGTTAATTTTATCATTTAATATAAATCTTTGTGCAAGTGTAAGGTATTATTGTTTAAAACCTTACAACTCAGCCAAACGCAAACAGATTGTTACTGAACCGCGGAACACCACATCTGAAACTCAGGGACAAACTTCTGCCAGATTTCAAGTCTGAATATTTCAAACCTGAATATAACAGTGTGGAGGGAGGGAAGGAGAAAAATCACAATTTCGTGTAATTTTTTTAAATCTTGGCCAAAATGTTTTTCTACTTGTCCTCAGAAAGAACCCAGCTGTTTTTTAGCAATTCTCTGTAATAAGTTAACCCCTAGTTTAACCTAAAATAAACCAAACAACAAGCAAAAGATCTGACAAATTATCAGCATCAGTGATAAAATATACAGAATTAGAATAATCTGCACTAAGCTTTCAGAAGGGACATGTTATATATGGAAAGAGAAAAAAGATCTCAGAGTTTTAACCTTTTAGGTGTTTCACTGAAGAAAYAGATCTCCATTTTGGAAGATTTTTTTAAAGGAGAGTTTTGTACAAATAATTTACATAATTCAAGTTATAGAACAAGGAAAGAGACACATTCCAAAATTACATTTGCTGAAGTGAGGTCAACACTTTATTTTATGAAAGTATCTGCTGTATTTTAGGAAAATACAGCATACTGTTCTATTAAATAGTTACAAAAATAGCATATAAAATACATACAGAAGAATTCTATGGTGTAGTAAATTAAATTTTTTTTCACCCCTCAAAAAAGGAATTTATTATCCATATTCATCATGTAATGATGCAAATCAAGACAGGTTACCCAAACTTATATCTGTTCTGAGTGCATAAAAAAACAAAGCAAGCCAGGGATATGGGACATACGTAGAAACAGGACTGCAGASCATTATTCCCAGCAGAAATCATACAGAGCAAACACCTAATGTATTTGTTGCTAATGAAAATTGTATTCTATCAAAAACGGACTGACCCAGAGCATGCACTTGAGGGGAAAGATTTTTTTCAAGTTAGGATAAAGATTGCTGCTTTGCCTTTGATAGAAGTCAGTTAATTTTGTGATGACAATAGCCAAATGACTCTAAAAAAAWTTTTTTTCTAATAAAGGCTGCTTGCCAATAATCGGCAAGATACCCCAGAAACAAAAAGCACACGTCCTGAAGGGATGGCGTATGTATGGGCACGAATATTTTCCTTACCCAAACTGTAGCCTTTCACTGCTAGGTGTGATAAGCTGTAATCACATCCATTACCTCCTCTCTGAGAGCAAAGAAGAAGGGAGCAAAGAGTGGGGCAGAGGGTAATGGCCTGCTGCAGTGTCTCACAGCGTATTTTATCAGCCTCCTCCTGCATTTTTTTTCCCTCATGTCTCATCTCTGACTTCATTATGAAAGAAGCAAATAAACAAAACATTTGATTTAATTCTGTAAGTTCAGGTAGGATAAAATTAAACAGCTGAACATACGATAGTAATAATAATACCTAGAATCTCCCTTGTTTTCAGCAATATAGTGAAATAAATCTATGATATGGAAAACAGAAGTGAATAGGACAGAAAACAAAGGTTAAACATTCACAAGTGTCACGCACACAAGAATATGCACAGAATAGCTGGCATCCAAAAAGAGAAATGCCAGCAAGGAAAGAAAAAAACTGCTTTGACTTTTAGCATTCTGGGCTGCAGATAGCTTGCTGGGTAATTGGCGGATTGACTGTTCAGCTAACTTTCTGGGTGAGTGGTAGAGCAGGCAGGCTGACTTCCTTCAGGCTCACTGCTGGCAAATTGGCACCGATATTACACATACATGTTCATGCACTCCCTTTTTTATTTTCTTTGAATCTGTGCTCTTTCTGCCTCACATAAGAGCTGGAAACTTCAATGGGAAATAAAAGGTGGTTGCAGGAACAAATATTGCCAAATTGGCAGTATTATTATGATCCATCAGTTCATACGTTAGTTAACCTGAATTCATGCTAGCAACAGATGTAAATGGTGCATCCATATGTAAGGTAGCTCTAAGGTAGAAATTCGTAACAGTTTGTGCTGTTCTTTATGTCAGAACATCGACTTACGAGCAATGAAGCTAAAGGTAATAATACCAAAATAATAATGCATAGAAAGGGGTTGTTCCCAAAATTTAAGATCCATACAAATTGTCCGGGTATACTACTATAAATATTCAAACAAGAAGAGGTTCCACTTACAGTTTTAGCCCGGTAAGTAGATTTTAAATAGGAAAATCATCTATTACAGCAGCTGATGATGATTTTTTTTTTAATATTAGCCCATTACTAAAGTTTCACAGTAAAACCTGTAAGCCAGTATAAAAGGTTCTTTTACTCATTCCGCAAGACTGATAATACCTTTTATGATCCTGTCTCCTTTTTGCTGGTTCACCGCACCTCATTAGGGTTTGTTCCTACCATGTATTTTTTCCATATATCATATTTTAAGTCATCTTGCAGTTCAACAACATTTAAATAGGTCATCAGAAAAGCTTTTGTTTCAGAAAATTGTCCTCATTTCATTCTTCCTCGGTGTGGAAGACAGAGGCATGCATATTGTTTAAACTTCCAGATCTTCTTTTTTCTAAATAAGTTAAGTTTTGTATAAACCCTGTTAAAGAAAACAGTATCCACATCTGCTTTTATATCAGACTAACTTGCTAGAAAATCTGGGTAATCAATGGAAATTCTTCTGTATTAAAGCAATAGATTTACATTTGAAACATGAAAGCATTAATTAAAAAAAATCCAAAAAATCTCCACAAGCAGCCAGTATTCTATATTCCATTAAAAATRCAAGAGATTTAGCCTGTCAAACTTACTAAGATACATCCAGTATTTTAAAAAATGCACTTGCTAGGTTCATTCAGCAAAAAGTGTGGCATACTACATGCTAGTTTATTGCCCAAGTTTAAGTAACTGCAGCAACAATATCATGCCCACACTATTTTTCCACTTCTGTTATATATTTTTCCTTTCATAGTCACTGCTTAAAATAAATAAGGACAAGGCAAGCAGGAAAAACCAGAAAGCACAAAATGAAGGAGAAATTACATCAGAGCTATCAGCTAGGACGAGTTTTCCCTCTCATAGTAAGAATCTGAAAAAACGAGGGAGATACGCATCTGAAACCTGGGAGCAGCTGTTCTGTGATAGAATAGTCAATAGGAAAAAAAACACACAAAAAAGGAAAAGAATGAGAATGTCTTACTTCATTTGGTTTATATAAATAAATTACAGAGTGATCACAGACCACTACCCGTACATCTGAATGCAAAGAAATCAGGAGAGAAGGCCTGTAACAAAATGTCCATGTTTCACCCTCTCGCCCTGTGCAAAGGACAGTTGGAATAATAATAAAGCAATTAAAAAAGCCCTCCTCCACCCATATTCAGTAATGTCAGCATTCAACTTGAAAACAGGGAGAATAGAAATAAGAACAAGGAGAAAGGGAGGAATCCATTCCATGTCATCACTAGGAAGCTTTCCACTTTTCACTGCCTTTCTCCAAACGCTAGTGCTGACCATGTTGTCTAGTTRCACAAGACCTGAAAAAGCAGCTTGATATGTATTTAAGCCTGAAAGTCTCAGTGAATTTCCAGAGAATATYTTCAGCATGTTGAGTATTTACAACATGTTGAGTTTTCAGAGCAATCTTCCTTGTATTCAGCTGTATGGGAACTGCACAACATAAACATAATTCCTGAGTGTTAAAGTAAGATGAAATGGTACTTGTCTGAATATACAATAAACTGGCTTCAAGTCCAGCTTTTAGACGATATATAGAAAGAGAATAGATTGTCATTGCATACAAAATAAATCTTTGCAGATAATAACCTGGCTTTTAAGTACATTTTAGGCTTTGTGCCCGTAAATATTGTTTAACAGTATATACATTTCATGATTCTTTTCATTGCATCACTAAGAGATTATTGTATTTTTGGTTTACTTAACCACGAAAAGTGAGTGTTACGGCATTCCTTGAAAAGAATGACTACTGCTAGAAGAAAATGGCTTAAAGGATAACATCACTGTAAGATAGTATGGATAAAAATGGGCTTTGAGTACATTTAGACCAAGGTTAGACAAGGTAAAAATTAAAAAAAGTTTTAGCTATTAAAGAAATAATGATTTGGGGCAGCCTTCAAACTGAAAACTCAAATGCAGTTTGAAACAGTTATGGAAGAGGTTTTTATGCCTAGGCAATGTTTACTAGAGTTATTAGGAAGTGTAGCTTGTGACAAATATTAGCATAAGCATAGCTAATTCCTCTCTGGCCATCTGCAAGGATCAGCAATAATTTTTCTTATCTCCCTTGATACAGAACACAGCTCCAGGATTTTCCCCCTTTGCTTCCTTTTCATTGAAATGCTCCAGTGCTCCCCTAGAGCGGAAGAATTACATAGTACATGCTTATAATCTGAACTGGTGTGGTAGCGAAAAAGTTTCAGGTGTCAATGTTGATAKACCTTCCCAGCAGACTCATAGTTAAAGTAACAGCCAGATGTGGGCTGATTAGGATTTACTGGTCACAGTTACATAAAAATAAAAGGTACATAAAATAAAATAAAAAAGTGACACATTATCATTCTCCTCTACACATTAGCACTTGAATTCAATATTTTTAATGGAGTGCTGGAAATCAATTAATGGAGTAGCCAGATTATGGTGCATAGGATGAGGAGAGCAACGAATAAATTTTCTTTTTATCCTTGCACACTCAGCCTGGCTGCAGCCCATTCTGGTGCCGCATTCCTAAATATTTTTGTAAGTTCACACWACACTGTACAGTAGGAAAGCTTAATACAGTACTTAAACTTCGCTCAAATAGGAGAATTGTCCCTTGTGAGGCACTTTTCAGAAATACCTAAAAGCAATTAATGGTACAAAGGGGAAACAAAGCTATCAAATTCTCAACTTAGCTGCTGACATAGTTCAGAAAACACTGTTTTGTTCRGAACACAATGTACTTTAAACTCTCATTTCAGCTGAAAAGCATGTCTTTAAGGTCTTTAAAGAAGTATTAAGCTACTTTGCATTAAGACACAAATGTGAATATTGAACGTAAGAAAATAAAAAGAACACTTGCTGGAAGTAACAAATGCACCACGTATTTGGGGAAGGTGCGTTAGCTGCAAAAGTTTCTTTCATTGGCCAGTAATTATAGCATCGTAACAAAACTCTTATAGCTACAGTTGAGAAGGCATTTTTTTTTTCATAAATTCCTATTTTCAGGTACCYGTAACTGAAAACATTTTTCCTGATTTAGAATCTTTCATACTTTTTCATAGGCAGATGTGAACTGATCTGAACAGTTCCAAGCTGCCCCTTTGACAGTATTTTGGTTAAAAAAAAGCACAATAAAAATTTTATTCAKGCTTCAATAAGCTTTTCGCATTACAGTAACTCAAGTGGCTTATTTTTAACTTATACTACTTATTTTTACAAGTGGAAGCTTACTATCATTTCATAGAATAATTTCATCTTATTCATTCAAGTGCGCAGGCAAATAAAAACACAAATTTGATTCCAGCACAATGTTTGTCTCTATTCTCCTCAGCAAAACACTATTGTTCCTCAATACTTACAGTATTGAGGAATTTTGTCATTTTTTCCCCCAGAATATGTGCATAGCTCAGACTATACAAACATCTCTATAGCTCTCCCCGTCACTTTCTATTTCAAGAACGAGGCAATTTGTGTTAACACCAGACAGCTTATGATGTGCTAAGTCTGCATGCAATTTTCTCGTGAGAACAACCWTTTTGTACCTACTTGACACACGCGGTCCTATACTACACCCAACTAATCAATTCTGTCTATATTAAGAAGTGGGGAGAAACACTGCCCACAGCTGTTATATTACATCAGCTTTCCTAACTATTTCAGACAACTCAGTTTTTTTGTTATTGTTTTTTATAACTAAATTGGCATAAAACATAACCCTTCTGTCTATTTCAAGTGTATTATATTGTTTTTTATTTAGTCTTCTCAGCGATTACTGGTGAAGCAGAAGTGCCATGCTTTCTATAGGCACTCCTAGGAGTTTTGAGTGCCACAAGCTCCCAGGCACATCRGTTACCCTTGGAGGATTTATGTGCTACCATGATGTGAATGAGTAACAGCATGTTTTCCAAGACCTTATAGACTAGTCTGTAGAGCTAAGYTTTTGGAAGAGGACGGTTTCTGTAAATTATTTTCTATAAATAAGCAGATGAGGMGAAATGTCTGTCACTATCAAGTCAGAGAGGCCAGAAATGCCTCTGGGAGCRAAGGCTGGGGTTTAAGGGTTGCCTTCTGCTATGGACTTTTTGATACTTTCACCTGAGGACATTGTGCTTTGAGGATGTTCCTCTTCAAAGCTTGCGTTCTCTCATGTTTTATGCCCAGCTACTACTACTAAGGCATTGATTTTGGCTTTTTTAACTGTAAGCATACTAAAGTCCATGTGATATGTGAACACAAGAAATATCAGAATACTTTGATAATGGTATTCCACCTGTGTAAGTCCCCTCCAGCTGAGGCATCAAAACTCATAAAATACTGAGCACAAGGACGCCACCAGCAACTTACCTAACAACTCATCTAGCAAAATTTACTGTTATTGAGCAACTGACAGTAATTTTTAATCACCAGGGCTGCCTGGCGCTCTGTTGTATGTCTACATACAAACTGCCTGTAAGCCACATTTTTGCTTATCCAGACTGCCATTTCTTTATTTAAACCTCCCTCTTACACTGAGGAGGAGGAGAAAACATACACAGTTTGCATCAACGTTAAGTAGTATAGTAGTTCAGCTATACAATTTCAAAGAGATTATGGGAATATAAAGCAGTAAAGTTGCAATGAAACACTGGTATCTTTGTCAAAGACATTACTAAAACTGCTAAGTGCAGTTTTTATTTTGCCAAGCGAACATTTCCAACAGATAYCCATTCAGTCGGGGCCAGGGGAAAACGCAACTCGTTACACTCATTAAAGTCCAGCGGTGCAACTTGGCACTCACGGCAGTCAGATACCGCTACGCTACCACATACATACCAGCAGTTGGCAACGCCGTGCCCAGAATGAAACCCGAGCTGCACGTCAGAGCCGGAGGAACGTAGCCCGGCAGAAATTCCCACCACGCAAACGCGCAGCGCCCGGGTGGGAGCGCGGCGCTGGCAAGCGCAAGACTTGTTGCAAAGCATGGAATTAAAAGCAAAGACATGGGCAAAGTCCGTGGTGTTTCCACACAGGCTTAAAATAGAAAGAAATTACGAGGATCACACTTGGTCCCRGGCTCTGGGACTATAGCTACGAGATCGATCTTAATATTTTTCAGAGTTAATGACTGCTAAGTTCTAGCCTATACTGTTAGATCCCCAAAGTAGCCTCCTCTCTTTTTAGAATTACTGCTTTGTTTAACGCTGTCACGTAGAAGTTCTACACAAGTAGACACATTGGTTATTTTTTCCTGTTCTCTTATCCTCTAAAAAGCAAAGTACATGATGTCTCGTAGTCTGCATTGTGACTTTGTGCTGGAAAATAGCGAATGACTAGAGGAAAAAAAATTCATTATCTTTCTGTCAGATTACATTACAAGTGCTTTGACAGTTGCTTCATGCTGGTAAGACTTACAGTACCTATGCTTATTAGAAAGAGGGTAAAGCAATTTTCCTTTTAATTTCTAAGTCTTCTGTTTCTGACAGTCATACCAAGAATAACAATAGTTTTATAATTCCTAATTAAATGCTAAATTTCTCTTTGGTATTGCACACTGGGACACATTAGTTACTCTAATTCTGAGGGTTTGCGTTTTTTTTTTCCCTCAAAAAAAAAGAAATACGTACTTAACTGCTGAGTTACTAAATAAGCACCTCACTGTTAAGTCACAGGATGTAAATGTGCGATGCAGAAAGAACCATAAAAATAACTTTCTCCTATTTTAAGGAAGCGTTGCCCACTTTTACTTGTGGCATTGCTGCTGCCTCTGGTTCTCTCTCTGATTTCTCGAAATTTCTGCGCAACAACTGCAAATTAAACAACCTCGTTCTCATGAGCAATTTGTTAAAACATTGCCAAAAGCCAACCAGTTCTTACTCTGAAATGCAGTTTATCATGTGCTCCTTTACTGCTACAGAAGCATCAACAGTGCTTCTCCCAAGTCCAGTTTTCCATGTCATTACTTTTTCTWAGGATTCTTCAGGTCTGGTTTTGCCCTTCCCTCCTCCCCACACACATACACACACCAGGCAGGTATTTTTCATCAAGATACAACAGTGAAGCCATCCATAGACCTCTCTCATTTTGTACTTTCATTTTTGTACCCAGAAAAGACACATGCAAACCTCGATGGTAGTGCTAGCAATGGCAAAAGGGGTGCATGAATTCTTCAAACTCGTATGCCTAGCTCTGGGTCAGAAGAAATTGTTRTAATGTATTAAGTCTTGCTTGGGATATTTCTGAGTTACTGTCCATGCAAAGATAAATACATCCAATAGGAAAGCTGCAGTTGACTTCCATGCACTCAAAAAAAAAAAAGTTTATTTTCCAAGAGGATTCTAATTTTTATGACAGTATGTTAATACAAAGGCTTTATATATGAGCCACCTTACCTGAATTTTGATTAGGCCAGGTTATTTTACTGGAAGAATAGATCAGATTTGCGTCTGGACTAAAATTTAGACAAAAAAACAAAAAGCACAATGCGCGCGCGCGCGCACACACACCCCGAGAGGCTGGTCAGAGGGTGACCACAGTCACACTTCCCCGCAGCGTTTGTCACAGCACTCTCCGTTACGGGGACGTGCCGGCAGCGGCCCAGCCTCGTCAAGGCAAGTGTCACCACCAGAGGTGACAGGTGGAACATCGTCGCCRTCCCCGTGCGCCACATCCATCCCCACGCGGCGCGGCTCAGCCTCCGCTGCTCCCAGACGGTCTCTACGGGATTGCACAAAAGCTACCGCCGTACCACAGCTCCTTTGCAGCTGCGCGACCTGCCCTGCAGCTGCTGCCGACCAAAACCCTAAGCTTGCGTTGACCACCAGCCTCCGCGTTTCGTGAGGGGCAGAAGCGCAGGGAGCGCGTCCGCGGAGCGCCGGTGCCCCCTCTCCGCGCTCGGGCRGCCGTGCCCGTCAGGGCAGCGCGCCAGGCAGGCTGGAAGCAGCGTGCCGCAAATAAATGACCCAACGTATACAAGGTAGGAATGTAAAGTAATTGATATTATATAACCACCGCTCTACTTTTTCTTACGCTCTCTCTAGAGCCGCTTTGAGATCCTCCAGTATTACTGGATTTGGGATCTTATTTTGTAGGTGAAAGACACAAAGAGATAGAGRGAGGTTAAGTGATCTGAAACAAATTAGCTCAGAACTTACAGCAAAATGAAAAAGAGTCAAGTCCTTCAATTTCCAATCAGTTGCCTCAAATAAACGCCATTCTTTCAAAAGATGTTGTTTTATCTCAATGTGTAACATATTACCTCACATATTTATAAATGCTTTCCCTCTCTATATACACAATTATACATTTGMTACAGTATTCATAAAAACTCCTATTTACAAAAACATCTTTATGATTAGAAAGGATTAATTACCTTTAAGATACATTAGCTAAAAGCTATATTTTAACTGAAGCAATGTCTGCAGTGCTGCATCTTCCCAAATCAGATGACAAAAATCTGTCACTGAAAAAATATTATGAAGTTCTCCATCTTTAACAGAAATTCAGAAATTTATACACTGYGAATGAGACAAAGTTAGTTAAGTATGGTGATAGTGGAAAGTYCTTATACAATATTATTGCCTTTTATTTGTAAAAAAAATAGATTTATATTTGTATTTTTGCATGATTCACAAGATATAATTCAAACATTTTAAATGCTAATGAAGAACTGACATTGAAGATAAAACTCCTAAAACTCAGTGAGGAACTGAAGATACACTGGTATTWCAAGAATAATTGTGATATCTCCTTTCCATCTGGTAAAAAACTCATACCACTCTTACCAATCTATGCCATTAAAATTGTAAGGCATGAAAATTATTTTATGGAAAAAATACCTTTTTTCCTGACATGCATTTAATTATTTAGCATCAATTCATATAAGTGTTACAACCTTCATTGACAAATGTGTGAAGCTTGATATTTAAAGCACATATTCCAATGAGTGACTGTCTCTATGTTCTGACTGTATCAGAACAAGAGTGACATTAGTGCTATTCAATAACAGGACCAAGATCACCACAAAGGCAGCGCGCAAAGCACCAAAGGGAGGCAGACAGGAGTGCCCAGATCACCACCGGAAGGCCAGCGATGGTGGATGCTGATGGAGCCCCAAAGCAGATAAAGGACTTGGGGCAAGCCCAAGGATACAGTGCCAATCCAGATTTTTTTTTTTTTTTTAAGTATCTAACAGTGGCTGACCATGGCAGACATGATAACTGAAAAATGAGACAGCTACACAGCTTCTGTGTATTAAGTACACAGCCAAGTTTACTAGCTTACTACTAATTTTCCTGGTAGACCATGGTTCTCTCCAGGCCTCAGGATAAGCTCTAGCCATCTCACATAAGGCTATCCTAATTTTAGGTGACAAATGACTGTCTTTTGGATAACAGTTTTCTTCTCTTTCTGATCTCTCTGCTGCCGTACACATTTCATAATTTCACATACACCATGACTGCTTACACAGCAGACCACTCTAAGAATTTTATAATTGCCCTGTCCCTCAGTAACATTACAGTATCTCTATAAACATGGCTAGATGGCAGTTGGAGGTGAATTAGCACGGTTATTTTAGGTCTCCAAGATTAATCTATTTTATGTTAACAGTGTAAGCATGTAGTTAGGCCAGTTCTTTAGGTGCAAGGTCTTCAGAAAAACATCCTGTTGCACAATTAGATCCTGGATCTCATTCTGAAATGTTTTTATGAGTTTGTAATGACTTGCACTTACCTAGTCTCAAACAATCTCCAAAAAAGAACAAGTTATTCTACATTTAATTTAGGCAGTGCATCTGAAGTTTCTAACTTTCTTAAAGATGTCCTATGCACATGTTGAAATTTAAATTCTTTAAGCATACCTTTAAACATATTTCCAGCCCTTCACAGTCCTTCACAGTACCTCCAAGTTCCATCTGCCTTTTTCTCCGAGTGTGTGTATGTACATGTACACACTTAATTTGCACATTACAAGTAGCACCTCAGTATCCTGAAATGTAAAACTCCTGTATTTTTTCCTTTCATTACTTGAGTTTTTCTGAAGAGTTGCTAAATACTGAATCTTTATATCAGTCGTGCTTGCCTTTCCTGCCCTTTCATTCCCTCTAGTTAACATGTTATTACTTTGATTGCACAGTACAATAGAAAGTTGCAGAATCTCATTATACAGAAACCTACTGAAAGTAGGTTTTATGCAATCTTCTCTAATAACAAGGACAACATGAAGATCACCTCATAACTGCTATCCTTACARTACAAGAGCACTTAATAAAGGTACATACAATATGAGTGAGAGCTAGTGTAGTGAGACTAAAGTTAAAAAGAAAATCAAAATTAAATGCAATGCTAAATTCTTACAAATGCTTCAATAGTATTCTGTCTAGAAATGTATCCAGGAATTTGTGATGGGAAAAAAAAGCAGCAATGAAATTCTGTAAAACTCTGTTAAACTTTTAGTGCCTTGCATGCTTTTGTTCTGAGTCAACTGTGAAGAAAGTGTAATCTTGCTTAGTGATCTCTCATCCTGATTTCCCAGGGAAACATTGCTTATGCAGTCATGGTCTGTTTGTGTACGTTTCTGAATTCCTATTTGCTAGTTCCCTCCAAATAACTTCTGAACCTGGAGAACACAGTCAGGACAGAGGAACAGCAGTCTCAGAGGTAATAACACTCCTATAAACTTCAGGAAAATGCACATCTGAGTTTACAAAACAGAGAAAGGGTGCGGGGAAAGAAAGAGAGAGACAACTGAGACTTAACACCTCCAATTCAGAAAGTGCTGAAGTAACCAGCAAAGTAAAAAATGCAATAAAACTCCCACRACTAGGGATAACAGGGGGAGTGAGCACAGGACAGGGGCCATCCAAGCAATTGGGATGCAGCCACTGTTTTGGAGGGTTGGTAGAATGGTAAATAGTTCAGATAAACACTAGTTTGTGCCAGCTGATATCAGGTTCAGGCAACAGCCTTAGTAGCATTTAATCACCTAATCTACATTTTGGTTTTGGGTGCAGCACATCTCGAGCATTTGGTCCAACAGCTTCAGTCCTTGTCCCCAGAAGCATCTTGTGGGTTATCCCAGAAGAGACAATCAGAGGCCCAGTATTCTCAAACATAAAGGGATTTACARCAACCATTACTAGTAATATTCGTTTCCTGTACCCTGTTCTGAGACTGTAAGGTCTTTYGAGTGGGGTCCACGCCATATGCTACCATGCATGTGTCTACTAATAACGTGGTAATCTGTACTAGCCTATGATTAAGTGGGTAATAGCAGTGGTTATTGCCACCACCCGCAAGTTAAAAAAAATAGATTTTTCTATTTAATATATAGTTTCAATTTATAGTATAATTATACCATATAATTATATAGACTCTTTCAGTTATTCAGATCCTCCAAACTGCTGTATTAACTAGACTTCTGCACTGCTGCAACTTACTTCAGAGAACTACCTCACTGTTTAATAGCTTAAAGAAACCCATTTTGCCCCCTTYCCCACCTTTTCTTTTAATGGCACCCAAAGCATATAAAAGACCTATTTGTCTAGGATACRTGATGCTTTCTTGTGCAGATCAGTGTCTCTCAAGACATGAAATTCAGACAGGGAAGGAACTGGAATCCAGACTAACACAAGATCTCAAGAGTTTGCYCTAGGCTTCAAAGCCAAATTGACTTCTGAACCTCCAGAACATTAAGTCATCTCTACAGAGCATACCACAGAAGTACTTTCAAAGTGTAGACACTGACCTGTAGGATTTACTGTCTGTAGATTTCTTCTGRTTAAAATCCATAAAGCTCTTTACACTTTCTAAAGTGGTGCAAGGCAGTAATTGTGTTTCAGAGAACTCAAAGTGCAGAGCGCGCCATCCCTGCAGAACATCCTGCTTAGTCACTGTTCACATTTGCACATAAAGTATGGAAGATCACTTGTTGTGAGATGTTGTTTTTTAAAGCACTTTTTATAAAATATCTACCAGAAATACTATTATTTCATTAACATATTCTCATCACTTTTACTTATGTAGTTTTTCATTACAASCCTTATTAATTATTTCAGTTTTAATAATAAACTATTAAAAATATGATTATCTTTTTTATTACTAAGTCAAATAATTACACCTTTAAATCTGTTTTTTCCTGGCTAGATGGAGGTATCAACTGAAAAYCTAATATCATAATTCCTTTTACAGCCATATCACAATTTAAAATAATCTCAAATAGAAAACTTGTAATACTATGATTGAAAAATGCAACTTTATGAGAAGTCTGCAGAAACAATTACAAACCAGCACCCAACTGTATTTTAAAAACATTTCTTTGATGCATAATATAGGAGTCTTACTAGATGGTCTTAAGGTTTAAATAAATAGAATCTAGCCTACACTTAGGATGGACAGTTTCTTGGTTTATGTTTTTTGTTTTGCTTGATTAAAGTTGCAGAAAATGAGGAGTTTCTGTTAGAGACAAGGGCTCAATGAGCCATCTCACTTGTGTAACATACTGTTGAGAAATCACTAGATCTTTGGAACACTGACCCTTCTGTAATCCAATCCCTGTTGTGGCATGTACTGGAAAACAAAATAATAAGGGGAAAGTTATTGCTAGTTTATTTGGGTATGGCTTCAAACAGTCCTCTGCTCAAAAAACTTCTGAGCACTCCAGGATAGGAAATAGCCAGAATACACAAGATATGCTGTTCCACCTGAGAATTTACTTTCTCTCTGTAGTCTTCAATTTTGACATTGAATGACTTCACTGTAACATGARCCATGGCTCTTCCGACTTACAATTTAGGTGACCACAAAAGAATTACAGACATGCAGGTTCTTGTCTCTAAGGTATTCATATTAGTAATTTTTTGTCCTGATAAGGACCACAAGGATTGCAATACTATACGAAATTAGTGACCCTTTATTCCAGTATGCCTGTGTTCTCAGCATGTGATCTTGTAAACCTAGTATTATTTTAAAGGAAGCTGTATTTTTCTTCTGCTGCACTTCATAAGATGCTCTCCTTCTCCTTTTTTCAGGCAAGAAATAAAAACTCATTTTGGTGTAATTTTGACGAACCAGGGAACACCTACTGCAGTTGCTGTCACCGTTCCCCACTCTGAGCACCTGAAGTACCGCTCTGATGTGGCTTGTGTTTCACAAGAGGCAAATGTTTCCCAAACCACTGCAAAGGCTAGAGCACTCCCCCAGAAAGTTCACATTCATTGCTTCCACCTCTTAGAAAAATACTGCAGATATTCTCACCTCTCCAGCTGAAACTGGGCCTTTGTACATATGGGAGAGGAATGCATAGGGCCAGAGAACAAGAAATAGAGAATCTGAGTCTAATAAGAATGTCGCCACCTGATTCTAGTCTTCACTTCAAGGACCATTTATGGATTTTGTAATAACATCATGACCAAATATCACTTACCGTATACAAAATGTGTTATTATTATTTCCTCTGTGATATTGGGGAAATGAATACAATAAAATGATATTCAGATAGCGATGCTACTAGAGGATACACAAACATTTTTTAATTTCTGTTCTCAGTGCTGTTTGCAGTGTCTCATCAGGCTGAAGTATTTCTCTAACTAGATGACTAAAAAAAGTWTAAAAAGTACACACTCAGTGTCAGTCACTATCATACCCCAAAATACAGCTTCTTCAAATTTAATTCAGTATGAATTAGATTTATTTTTTCTTTCAATGATTTCATAGTTCTATCCATTACACTAAATTGTTTTTGTCTAAAATATTTGTAAACATAGAAATCTCACATCATTGTTAAACCTTAAACAGACAGTAAATAACATACATCACAGCTACTCTAAATTTCATTCCATGGGATTTAATATTGCCAACATTAAAAGTAGTATTTGTTATATCTGGAACTATATGCAGAAAAGAGTTAACATTCATTCACACAAACTGGTCAGAAACAGTTAGCTTTATCTTAACCCCAAAGATGTTTAAGATCAGTACCTTATAAATCAGTATATTCTTAAGTTACAAGTGGGCTAGTCATATACCTCAGTATCCCATACTCACCTGCCTTAATACACAAGTATAAACAGCATGCACATATGCTATGTGCATATATGGTCAAATACTAGCTAAAATTGATTTTAATATATGAAACKTTTTTACATATGCACTCATACATCATAAAATTCATTGCTGCATTCGTGAATGCAGCAACTACTTTATGTCAGTAACTTTATTATATAAAGTTATTCTTAAGAGGGAATATTAAAATAATTTATCGTAATCTGTAGGATATATCTTAAGATGGACACAATATAATTACCAGTGTAGATATTCTGGCAAAGCAAGTTGGCACAGATTTAAAAAAGAGGAAAAAACAGGAAAGCCTTTTAGACTTGCTCACATAAATATTTTAAATAAATGACCCATATATACAGAAAACAGTGTTTAAAGTATAGCTGTTGCTGCTCATTTAGTCCCATGAATTTTTCAGTTTTCTTCCTAACTCGTTCCTTGCTCCTGAGCAGACTATATGGAGTCCTTCCCACCCCCATAACTTTTGGCTACAAACACACAATCACACAGCTTTATCAGTGTCATAGTCCACTCCGCTGAAAAATTCTGTCCAATTTCTTTGTCTAGAATATTAGTAAAAATAGAAGTATTGGAGACCAACGAGTTAAATAACCCAAACTATATGTCAGGTACATTAGTGTTACTATTACATATACCAGTCTTCACTTTGATAGTGTACACAGTGTAGTACAAGTCTTTGACTCAATGTTTATTTTAGTTCCAAATTGATGGTAGTGCTTTCCTGTACTTTCCACGTCCATCCCTGTTCACTCATTTTTACTGTCTCTTAACTTGATGACTGCCTAGAAACTCTACTCTGCAATACAGTTCAGAACATCTCAACTTTATTATCTGATGTTTGTTTTCACATTTAAAATACAAAGGCTTTTTAGTGATAAATGAAAAGAGTGATCAGTTACTCACAGTCTCTCCAGGGATCTCAGTCCAAAGAAAGAGGCATTCTTTAACCATAAGATCTTGTTGTTACTCAGAATCCTACAAGAAGTCAGGAAAGAATCTGGTAAATAGAACAYGATAATTGCACTGACTAAAAACATGCAATTACAGTAAATGCAGAGCAGTCTCTGTAAAATACTAATCACAAAATTCTCTGCTTCATTTCCATTTCCCCATCATAGCAGGAGATAAAGATTAGCATTTCCTGAAGTACATGGTTACTTCTTTATTAAACAAGMGCACATTCAAGAAATACATCAACAAAATGACGTTTGGCTACAATGCAAAAAAATTATAACCTTGATAAATATCCACGCTTCACTAGAAGATTGTAAACGCCCCTTGGCCAAGGTGCTTGTCAGGCTTCCCAGCCAGTAAAAAGACTGAGAAAGCAAGGGACAGGTAAAAACTGCTCCACTAGATCAAAGCCCAACAACATAGTTACTTTGCAGTGGCTGCTATAAAAACTGGGAGATGCTATAAAACCATACTTCTTTACTGTCAATGGCTGTCAGATATGCCATAAGAAAAGCTTCACCAGCCCTGTCCTACTCCCTCAAAAAACAGAAATGGAAAACATTAAAAAAAAAAATCGAAATGAAATATTTTAAGGGATATATCTCAAAAAACAGACAAACCCCCCCCCCACCTTCATTCCCTTACTGCAGAAAAATTAGACTCATTCAAAAAAATGTTCTCCCCTTGCAACCACTATGCAGTAGAAAACCAGGTGAAGMTACATCTGGCCTGTCCCTAACCATCACAATACATACACAAAATTCTATTTTAGAATAAGAGATACTGCTTGCATAAAACCAAACAAAATAAAAGAAAAAGGTCTTCATAATCTTAACTCATAGATTTGAGACTTAGAGAATGTACTTCCTTTTACTTTTGTAAAAAAAAAAATTAAAATAATATACAAGATTATCTTGTCTTGCTGTTAGCATTTCCTATCGTAAATTAATATGCAGTATGCMTGTACTGGGGCAAAGCATAAATTCACAAAGCCTAAAAGCAAAAGACAGTGCACAGCACTCACTCATGGATAAACAGAAGATAATTGATAGAGAAAAGTTTAAATATCATTATGTAAATAAGATTTCATGAGTTTTGCAAGGTCTTTGTAAAAATTCATCAGTGGGCATCAGTGCAAACAAATTTGGTAAAATTTGATGGCCTACTGTCAACAGACATGAGGAAGAACAGAGCAGCTCAGATCTGAGATCTTATCTAATGCATTTGGTATCACGCTACGGTGTGACTCAATGCACTTGTGCGGCAACGTCGTTCCTTACCCAGAGCTGGTCAGCAGAGCAGACAGGTGGCAACAGCAATTTGGGACTGATCATTAACATAAGGCCTTAAATCTGGGAGCACCCTTCCAGCCCTATGTGTGAACTTCTGCAACCCTGAGACTAAAATGCAGGATGTCTTTCGAAACAAGACAGACTTCCTGCGTACACAATATGATAATGAAGAATTTGGTTTAAAAGGGATGTAAAGTGCTTTGCCTAGRCTCAGGCTATAGTGGGGACCGAGGATCCTCCACTACCCCTGTACTCCCCGGTGCTGACAGTGGTTTAGCGCTGGCCCTGCCGCAGCAGTGCYGTTCCCAGGGGCGGCACCGCCACTTCCCAGGGCTGCAGTTGCCCCTCCTGCTCATCCCTACACATCCGAAAGCAAATGGAAACCTATGCTGATGACAAAAATTAGCAGTGGTCTGATACCTACATAGTATGTGGYCATCACGTGAGAAACTCCACATCTTGCAAGATCCTCCTTCTGCTTCTCAGACTAAAAATCATAATATATGCGACATCATAGAAAATATTACCCTAAGCTAGCAACTCTGCATTACAATCCTAGGAACATATTTAAGTAAGTGACATAATGAAACASTGCAAATTGTTTCAATACTTAGTGGCGTATGTAGGAAAATTGTTTTAAAATTATGAATATCTAAACTAGAAAATGTAAATRCAATAGATTTATTCTGTTTTTATTGATCTTATCTCCTGAGGATGAGCAGAACTTGGATCAGTCTAGGAAAAGCAAAGTCCTAAGGACTGAAGTTTGTCGAGCATAGGAAGACTAACACATTAAATTCCACTCTATATCACATCATTTCATCATATGTTGTGTTAAAGAGAGATCATCTTTGAAGCATACTGCAATGACATTAAATACAAATATTGTATTTGGACTGTTCTGCCTAGCCAGATTTGCAAAATAAATAAATAAATAAATRAAAATAAAACACATGTACTTCAGAAACCTCATCTCACTTAGATACAGTAAGTATTTCTGTCTTTGAAAATTTTGCAGGATGYCAATTTGTTTTCCTGGTCTTCTATCCATTAAGCCCAGACAAAGAGACAGCTTATGAACTTAAAATTTCAAGTTTCAGCAGCACATGCATCTCCTACTCTCCATCTCTTGGTCTTTTTCTTTATGGCTCTAAGTGTGAGGTTGAAACCAGTATCATTTATCCACACAGAACAAACTCCTGGAATTTAGAGAGAACCATCTCACTGATAATCACAGCAACAAGCAGAACATCGAGCTCATAAACAGAACCTGTAGTCAATACAGCTAACGTTCCACAATACTGGTATTCCATTTAGTCATTTTATTTTACTTTTCTGAAAAAGAAATTAAAACTTCAAAAACATAAAGGACATCACAAAACTAAGATGTATCATAGAACTTAGCTACATATATTTCAGTTTCTAAACTAAACCTTTCAGATCTTTATACCAGACTTTCACAGACTTTCACACAGCGATCAGGTTTCTAAGTTAAATTTCCTTCATATTCTCTTCAAAGCCAACAGAAATGCAGGTTTTCTAAAYACAATAATATGGATATTAGTTATAGTTAAAATCTGGAAATAATTTTTTTTTCTGTGCAGAAAAGGAAAGTATCATGGCTTTAGCATATTCTAGCATTCAGATAAGGTCCATGCTTTTTTTTTTTTCTTTAAAAAAGAACAAAGAAAAACAAAAACAAAAACTCCTCTGGAATTACTACATATTATCTATGTTTCATTCAGCTGGTTGGTAGGTTTCATAGGGAGAATCCTTGTTTTTAAGTACATTTACTGATATCCAAGAACTCACCTGGCTCTTACAAAAAGGATTTGATTTTCACTGAAGACCAGTTGTGTGCAYACAATGAACAACAGCACTGGCAAACTTAAATGACATTATTTTTATAATAATGAATCACTTGTTAAGCTTTTGATAAGACTTTCAACATTCTTTCCCACCATGGGCATTTGGTGTGTGAATGGGGATAGAAGGAAGGAAGATTTTGGTTACATTGTTCAATAAATACAAACGAGACTTAACTACAGAGGATGAAAAGTAATCAATATATCATCAAACTGTGGCTCTTATTCTTGAGTCTTAAATCCACTGAAGAATTTGCTATATTACTTCTTTAGAAAGGAACTGAATGGACATGAAATATATGAAGTGTGCCTGAAATCCCATCACTCTGTAGTTTGGTATCTCTTTTCCCTCAAGCACAGTCACCTGTTTACAGAAGGATGTTTGTAATTAGAGACAGAGAGAAATTTTGTAGGAAAAACAGAGACATGAACTTACAGAAATGAAGGTTTGGTGGGTAAACACATRAAGATGCTATTCATGTCTTTGGTTTTGTATGTATTAAATCTCTCAGATGTAGCAGTGTTTTAAACCACATTATAAACTCATTTTTTTACTTATTTGATATAAATCTCTAATTTTAACAAAAGATTAAGTATAATTTGGATTTTTGAAAGAAATCGCCACCATGCACCCACTATGATTAATTTTCTCCCATTCTGTTTATTGCCCTCAGCATTTTCACTTGCCTCATTTTTTTCTGATGTGCTTGTGAATCACAGTGCTAAAACAAATATTGCTACACATTGTGACTAAGCAGCTGGTTCAACTAATTATCAGTTTCCAGGCATGTGCTAAGAATCTCACATTTCAAATATTTTATTCTGATGAAACATTTGGAAAATGAGCACATTATTTTAGTGAAGCTATTCTCCAAAAGCAAATTCCATGTAAAGTTTTACTTTTTTATTACKCTCCTTTTTCTTTTATAAGCATTTCCTAGAGGCATTTCTCCTCTCCTAAGAAAAAGCAGTYTTCTAAAGTCCACTTTCCAAAATAGCTTTGCATTGTGTATGATGATCCGCAATCCAGGCAACTGGAAGGTAAAACACAATCCAAACGYGTCAGGCGGTGCTACTGCCCCCACGGGACGCACCGACCTAACGAGGCCTGGGGAAGGGGACAGCATCAGCGAACTGCAAGCCTGTGCCTGAACCCTTYCATATCTCGCCTCTCTCCTGCTCCTTCTCCCAAGACCAGGCCTGTGCTCTCATGCCCCATGGAGGCCACCAGCACTGTCCCCTGCCTCCAAAAGCCYCCTTCAAGCCCCCTCATCTGGCCCTATAGCTGCACTCAGTAGCATGTGGTCCATATAGGCAGTTTCATGATGCAAAACACTARGCAGGTGCACTGCAACCTGGGCTACCTGCAATTTCACCCATCCTGCACCAACCAGCTTTGTACATACACGGTAATAGTAGCTACGGGGATACATAAGGCCAAGAGGCCCGCGCAGGGACCATTAAATCTCTGCTATGTGTATGCATGTTTGTATAGCCATTTGGTTTGTCCTTTTGACCCAAATAAAGGTTGAGAGGTTCATATTAAAACAGTAACTTTTTTCTTCCCCTTCCTTTATGGGGAGGGACTGTGGTGGAGCATTCACTAATATGACATGGCCCTGGGTCTCCTCTGGGAGGGACCAGTCCTCCCGATAGGATTAATCAAGCACAAATCCCAGTTTCCTTAAAGGGATGCCAGTACTTTGCTTTTGTGAAACTGAAAAGTGCAAAACGATGTAAACATGTGCAACAAAGTCTCATTTAGATACAAAAACTTGGCCGACAAAGAGAATCTATTGCATTATGAAAAAAAAGTGTGTCAAATAACAAGCTTTCAGTCATAATGCAAACAAACTTCAACTTCCTACAACCCCTCAAGCAGAGGGAAATAATCTTTCTGCCATGCCCTCGAAGTCAGTGGACTTGGGTTCACTTGAAACATAGGAAATAAATTCCACAGCCAAGGCCTCTTCAGTGAGAAGATGTGGCCTCTCACCCAGCGGAGCCTGAAGAATGTCAGCTCAAGTATGTCGGTCAAGGTCTCTAAGGCAACAGCGTGCCCAAGTGTGCTTCAGATAACCAGACCCAAGAAAGACAAGACAGCCAGTGCAGGAATTGGTTCACTGTGTCTAGCTGATACAAGCTGAGCAAAGTCTAGAAAATGAACCCTGCAGAACTCTTTCTTTAAGGTCCGCTCATTCRGAGTGCCTGAAGGTACCCCTAAGGGACCATCAGAGACACCTACCAGGACACCAACCACGCTTGCCACTGCTGTGCGCTTCCTCTTAATCCCTGCTGCCCTTCCCATTTCCCAGTTAAAAAATGGCACAGGACATGGATATCCAAGATACTTTTGACAAGGTAGACTAGAAAACTTAGTCCACTAACATCTTATATTTTATAACTGAGACCTTGTGTTGGGGCTGTGCATTTCAAAGTTCTGCAATTTCTCTTACACAGTAATTTCGGTTCAAGCCACAAGGGAGTATCTTTGATTTAAACAAGATTTAAGCACTAATAATAGTGACTCATTTTACATGGAACACTAATAACTGAGTTGGCATGTCACAGTCTAATCTAAGCTACTTCTCTTTATACATAGTGTGTGGTTAAATAGAAAAGGAGTATGCGCAGACATCCTATGAAATACTTGGACACAATAGTTGGGAAAAGCATGAGAGAATAACTCAGTATATAGTAATATTATGAGAGAATAAGATGAGACAGGAAACATTTATATGGAAATACTACACTGTAAGATGAAAAACTGTTTTAAAGGTTTTGAAATCCCTCTTCCAAGTAAACAAAAATATTGTTTATTCCCCCAACATGCAAAATTCATTGACACTTGTACTACAAAAACAAATTAGAAAGGGACTTGCACTACAAAAATTGCAAGAATAGAAAGAAAAAACCCTGCTCTTTTCATGCCACATACATAGATATACATGTAGCTGTCATAAAACAGAGGTACTGTACACCAACTGTACTGGTCTCAAATGATACCTCTTTTCCCTAAGGAGATGTTGTGATCTATTGTATTGTTTTTCAAATTCAACAAATACTATGCTGAATCCTACAAAAATCCTGTAGCATGTAATAARCCATAGTCACTTAGCAACCTCCCAGCTGGTTTTATCACCACATTCCATATTTTCCAGTTGTCAAACTATTAGCTTTTACTAAGCCCATTCACCTTCAGCATGATCAATCCCAAGCATTATTTAAAACAGAAAAATACTCAATATGACATTCAATTGTAAATAAGCAGTTAGACATGACCAGACAAACAAATGTACTGTTCTAGCTGAARAAGTAATAATAATGTACTACTTGCTATTCTAATAAGAACAATATCACTTGAACAGATACTTCCAAAACTGTTTTGATTTCCAAAGCAAGTGAAATAGCTATAAGGACTGAAAAACTAACTCTAGGTAATTATTTAAATGGAAGGTCCTCCAAAAGGGYAAAGAAATGCTAATAGTCTGTCATACCTTTGATGGAACATAGGAGAAACTATAGCTGACCATTCATACCATGGAACTACAATACTGCTTTTGTGGGAAATYATTGTTTGGTATTCTCATTTTCATCAACTCAAGGTGAAATTGATACTAGAAATAGTATTTTTAAGCCATGAACAAATTAGACAAAAGAATTTTATTTGGAACAAACCTAGATTGTTCCTTCACTCTTGCTGGCAGCTTTTCCTTAGTACTCCTCCTGGGTGCTGTAAGAGACTGCTAGATCATATCCAAAATAGCAAGTCAGAGAGTTTGCGCATAAATTACTGCAAAATCTTACCTAATTAAAAAAAAATCACATTCAAGAGCATTTTTATGGAAGCAACAATTACAATTCAAACTATAAAACAAAATATCTTCATCACTAGGACACACAACTCATCCTCTCCCCAATACTGTGGTATGTATTAACAAAAAAAAAAAAAAAAAAGAGGCCAGGTCACTCATGAGAAAAATCTTAATTCAATTTCATAACAGTGGGGGAGTAAAGAGCTCCCAGCTTTTGAAACAAGCTCCCTCCATTGCAAGGTGATATTCATTAGCTGAAGAGGACAAAAAGCAGCAGGAATCAAAGCACTGCTAATAGAACTGTAAGTACTTCAGAAAAGAAGTTATAGGCTATAAATGTATAGACCACTCAAGAACCAAAGTATCCTAGCGCAATTCTATGCTGAAAATTTAACCAGCTGTATTCAAGAAACTCAACACCTAGAAAATCTATTTCGTTAGTGGATGACTGCAGTAACAGGTTTGACAATATAAACAATAAAAGCATGGAGTCCTGTTTCACTGAAATCGGATCATGTTGTATTGCGGAGGATGTAAAAATACCTCTRCTTTTACAGAACCATCATTACTACAAGCTTTATACCACCATTAAACCATCAAGATAAATTTTACCTTAAGAAATCTTGAACTTGAGTGCAGGTAACTTTTCAAATATAATCTAAAAATGTAACATACGACCTTTTGAGAAGGCAGCATTTTCACTACATCTTTTGAGAAATACGATTTTTTAAAATAAAGATATAAAAGAACTTCTAGACTATGCGACTACACCTACCTAGTTTCTCTGTGCAGTATCTTTAGTTTAAAGATACATAATAGTATGTTTAGGTTTCCACAGTGAGTCCTACTGAGTCCAGCAGAATTACTCACAAGTGAAATTTATCATGGGCATTACTTTTTGAAGATCAAAGGTTCTACTGTCAACATTTTCTTTGGAAAAAGGGAGGATTTGTTCAAAGCTATCCCCATAACGAGAAGGAAATCCTGATGTCTGAACTTTCAATAACACRCCATTTCTGAAGAGCGTACGCAGGCAACTGGTGACAGCATGGGTCTCCACGCCTTGTTGTTCCTAGCTCTGTCTTCGACTCACTGCACAACCTTCACTAAATCATTCAATCTATTTGTTCTTCAGGGTACAGGATTTATAAACAGATAATGTAACACTTAATTCTTAAAATGTTTGAAAAGTGCCTTAAGAGCTTTTCAGATACACATATATACATATATTTCATAAATGAGTATATACATTTTACATACATTTATTAGTGAGGGAGGGGAAAAGAAGATTGAAACAGACTACAAATAATTACTTTTTCCCCCTCATTAAGCAATGTGGCATAATACATAAAGGARCTTAATGAAGTTATTGCTTGTAAGGAAATTAGCTTTTCATTTACTTGTCATTCATCCCAGTTGACTTTATGGTGAAATGACATTCTTACACAATTCACTCATTACCTACAGTGCAAATAAGGACGGGAGGAACAGAACAGCTGGGTAACCCATGCACTTGAACTATGTGCAGATTTTGGCATTTCAATGCACCTAACRCCAGTCGGACAGGCAAGAGCCTGGGAAACATATCTGGAACCCATTGCATAACAGTTTTCACATTAACTTTAGGGAGCCAAAGGAGTCCCTTTAGGTTCCCCATTTTAAATTGGTATGAAGGTTACTGTGAGTAATTTGCCAGGGTGAATCAAGGCTAGGACAAGGTAGCAGCATCTCTCTCTCTTCTTCTGTTCAGTCAAATAACCTCCAGCATCCCAGGCTGCCTTGCAACGCTCTCCCATGAGCAGAAACTCTTGTTTATATTAKCCATGATTTATTCAGATGTATTCTCCAAATAACTTCTGAATCTCTGTTTAAGCTCAAAAATTTTAACTAGATCAAATTTCAATGATTTCTATAGTCCAGCTCTAAGTTTTGTGAGAAATCATTCACTTTTCCTAATTTGGAATTTACTACATGTTTCTTTAAGTTGCTTTGAAAAAGGATTAACAATTTTTGAATAAGCATTCCTTAAGTATCCTTTTAAGTATTTCTAATATAGCATCCTACATAATTTCCATATTATTTCTGAAAAATTCAGAATTGCCTAACAAATACTCATGCGCCTCAATTACTGCAAGAGAGAAGCAGTAAAGTTGCTGAATATAAATTCAGAAAAACAGTGAAAATTCTTCAATGTAGTAATTTATTTTGATTTCCTTCCAAATTGGTTTGTTTTTATAATGGTTATATCTTAACTCATAGGTTCCGCCGGGACTGTAATTGTGTTTTGCTGAGGAGATATCTGCAGTAGTACTTTTCTAAATGATGATACATATCAGCTGATAATTCATAAGATAAGGAACTCATTCTGGATCCTTTGGGTAATATACCCAGTAAGTATAAAAACTGAAAGCTGAAAAAACACTGGTCTGACAACACAAAATAATTCCTAAATGAATTTTAGGAGGAAAGAATTTCTCCTAAGGAGGTATTTTAAAGAGCTAGACCATTAAATCTAAATTGCTGGTTCTATTTTGCCTCCAACAGTAGGACTGCATGTCAGGAAGCTCCTCTTAGTTTCTTAGCTGAAACTAAGTTCCAYTTGGTTTCAAAAAGGACTGATAGGAATAGACTTGCGTGCGAATAAGTGTGACAAAGAAGTTTTTCTAAAGTACTGCAGATGACTGCTGCTCTATGCTCTGGCAGAATGAGATCCCTTACATTTGAAACAGTWGGTGATTATTCATACTGAAGTCAGGAGACTCAGCAGCTCCTCCTACAATGCTAGATGCCATCATATCAGTTCACATTTTTTTTTGGTGGTACTATAAGGCTTGAAAGTGATATAAAAATTTGAGAAACAGGATAGCACTCAGTTCAGRCAGGCAATGCAGGACATACCCAGTTACAGCTAATTTACAGTCACAGAATCACCAAGGTTGGAAGGGATCTTCGCTGGACATCCAGTCTAAGTCCTGCAAAAGCAGGTCCAGTTACTTCCGGTTGCTCAGGGCCACGTCCAGTCACCTGTTGACAATCTCCAAGGATGGAGACTCCACAACCTGTCAGGGATCCAGTTCTGGTATTTAGGTATTCTCATAGTAAATTATTTTTTTTCTTACAGAAAGCTGGAATTTCCCATGTTCCAGCTTACTCCCTTTGCCTCTCATTTCAGCATTATACCTCCATCATCTCCACACCCTCCCATTAGATATCTGTAGACAAAAACAAAGTATCCCCTCAGACTTCTCTTCTCTAGGATGAGCAAGCTGGGTTCCCTTAGCATCTCCTCATACACCGTATGCTCCAGCCCCCTGAGCCCCTCCTGACAGCCCTCTGCTGCACTCAGCCCAGTTTGTCAGAACTTATCTTGTACCAGACTTATCTTGTACAGATTTGTATTTGTGTACCAAAACTGGACATAGTACTCCAGATACGGTCCCACCACTACCGAACAGAGGGTAAAGGCTCACTGCTGACCCACAGTCAACTTGCTGCCAATCAGGACCACGAGTCTTTTTCCTGCAAGGCTGTTCTTCTGCCAGCTGCCCTCCAGCTTGTACTGTGGTCAGAGTTATTCTGCCCCAGAGGCAAGGACCTCTGTAGTTGCCTTTGTTGAACTTCATGAGGCTCCAGTCAGCCCATTTGTCCAGCCTGCTGAGATCTCTCCAAACGGCAACCTTGCCATGCAGCACATTATTCACTGCTCCTCTGTTTGTATTGTCCACAAACTTGCTGAGTTTGTGGACTCACACAAGTCCATCAATCATGCCGTTACTGAACTCGCTAAACATTTTTGGCCCCAGCATCAATCCTTGARGGGCATCATTAGTAACAGGCTGCAAACTGGACTTTGTACCACTGGTCACCTGCACAGAATGCTCAGTCATACAGAARTTCTTGGTTCATGGTCTACCTATGATGGGAGTCTAGGTAGTACTTTGTTTCAGCCAGCAAAAAGGACAAAATTCTCAGTCTTCAATGCCCTTTTCAGCATAATGAGCCCAAAAGAACACACATATAAGTTGCTAGGGACTCATCGCYCAGCATTCATGTCAGAACTCTGTGCAGAGAACACAGTTCTGAGYGTGCTGAAATGGTGACACTTTCTGRTGACGGAGCCATCAGATTAGTTTGGCATTAAGTATTATATTTAAGGTAGAAATTCTGTAAACTGCATACGTTATTAGCATTTCTATCTGCAACAGAGGAGACTGAACAATCCCCCCAAAACTGGGATTCAGAAGTTAAGCCCARACAGTCTGAGATTCTCTGCTCTTTCATCCTAAATCTTCTACAGAAACTAGTGTAGATGGTTACGGCAAGAAGTAGGATTGCAACTGTAAGATTCAAACTGAGGAACCCTGAGCCACGCATGAGCATGTGGACCTTGAGCTTTACTTCAGTCTCCTGATTTATCCAACTTGAACTTTAACTCAAGATTAATGCAAGATCTTTAACTTTAAATCACGAGTATTTACAGTAGGGGTTATATGGCAACATATATCTGTAGGCAATATATAGCCTACCAGTTATGCTAGGAAGCATAAAATAAACTAAAACTGCCATGTACTATTTCATTTCTGTGTCAGTTCTTTCCTGTTACCTAATATTTTTCAGGATCCATAAGACACAAATGAGACAATAACAGCAAACTCTATCAGATTAGATCACAGTTATATRTATCCAAGCCACATGGAAAAATTATCAGTCAAACATATATGGAAAATAAACTGTATAAGATTTTGGTTGTTTCCAGCACTAAATTATATTACTAAAGAGATTACATTTTTTTTTTTAAATTCTCCACATTATTCTGTTATTACCAAATATATATTTGGAAAGAAACAACCATTTAATGTCATGATCTAGAATTAAAGCTTTCAGTTAATTTTTATTTCCAAACTGGAAATATACTAAGCTATGCCAAACCAGCACAAAGAATTAACAATGAATTATTACAGCCAGAAGACTCAACTTGCTTAGTTAAGAGTTCTAATTTGGTGTAAAAAGAATATTCATTTTGCCTGTTGTTTCTTACCTCCACAAACTGATTTTGTRCTGTTCAAGGGTAGCACAGTTATCTCAAGAAAATGAGCTAAAACGTAAGATAGCCACAAGCAGTTTAAAAAGGCAGTTCTCATTCAGTGTAATGAACTTCATCCAGGAACCTCAAATGCTATCTGCTCAGGTGCTTGCATTATCCTTCCAAGACTCYGATGTTCAATATTTGATGTTCTTTCCATTTTAGCTATATCTGCAATCTCTGAAATAAAGCTTTCAACACAACTCTTTAAAACAYGAATATAAATAATACAAACAAGAAACTCAACATTTGATCCAAATTCCATCACACAAATACCTTTTCCTACCTTGCTTTGGCTTTGTTTCCTTCACATYAGTCAAGGTGCTATCTATTCAACTCCCTTGTCTGATACTTGATTGTGAAAATTCAGCATTACCTCACGGTGTGCACTTCTGTCAAATGGCTCCTAAAATATTTAAATACACAGTAACGGTAGCTGACTGCATTACTTTTACAATAATAAACTCTGGCAGTAATATCTGCAAGGAATTCCAAAGCCTTTCTATGGAATCATGTCCTGAAGCTATCACAGCTATGTTAAATGAAGCTCAGTTATTCCTAATGGTTTCCCAATTCATTTCTTTTAGTGGTTTTTAAGGTTTTTCTAAAATAATGATGACAGAATAATTTATTTTTCATAAGTGTCTTCAGAGTCTTGAATAAGTAATGAGAGTGAAGGTATCTTTCAAGGATGCCTGAAATGACACAAAGGGAACTTCTTTAAGTAAGAAGTAATAAGTTGCACTTATTTTTATAAGCGCAAATGTCCACAGCAAGAAGAAAAGCAAGAGGAAAAAAAAAAAAAAAAAAAAAAAAAAGGAGGAGGAGGAGTTAGAATACAGCTACTAGCACTGATGAAGAACAAACAACTAAAGGAAACTAAAGGTACAGCCATTCATTAAGCTAGTCCAGAAATGAAAGACATTTTTTGTCATTTAGAAAAGCAAAGTGACCTGCTTCAAGTTAAGCAGAATGGCAGAAAAGGAGCAGGTTATTGAATAACTCCTAAAATAAATAGGTCAGACATTCATCCTATGGGCAGGCCGCTGTTAAGTAACAGACACTTAGGTGCAACTGAACTAATGGAAGCTGCAACATCCATCAAAGACATAAAGGTAACGCAAAGGATAGAGCATAACAGCCAAATCCAACATAGGTAGCCATTTATTTCTTTTCTATTAAAATACCATTTTCTCATTTATGTGTGTGCTATTCATATTACATGGAGGGGTTATTCCTTTACTGATCACTCAGGCAAGTGCTCTTCATTCATGCACACTGTGTAGAATATGAAATGGCCAACTTAAACGGTATTTAAGTTAGCAAAATTGCTAGTACAGATACTTAGCCTCTTTATTAGATTTGCATTGAAGCCATAAAATATTTGTTAATGGCTGCCAAGTGCCTRTCAGATGATAAAAACTAAAAAAATTTTAATCGGGACTAGAAAGAAAAGTCTATAACATACACTCCCTGAAATACCTGGTAACATTTATAATGTTAAACTTGAATATTTCAGTGTTTTTTCATTCATTTTTTCCCCTCATATAGTGGTATTATAAAGACTAAACAGAAGGCAAGTATGATAACTTCCCTCCAAATTTAGTTTAAATATCCATTTCTGTTGTATTTCCTGTATTGAATTTAGCTAACTTCAGTATACCTTACTTTATCTACTTTTCTTTAAGATAAGTTTGTAGGTACTGTGGTTGAATAAAAAATTTTTAAAAGGTTGACCCAAGTGTATCATGTAGGTTTAAAAATGAGAAGTTAAGTAGAAGAAACATTAGAAAAAAGGCCTTTTTTCTGATTTATGACTTTTGAGCACATTAATTTAACGATAATGCTTCCACCCCGTTTCCTCAGGAGCTCACTSGGAGCCTACAGAATTGGCAAGTCCCTTGCGAAGGGAAGGGAGCGGGAGCTGTGAGAGCGAACCACTGCGGGACTCTGCTCAACCCACGTGAACATGGAGCGAGAAGACTGCCAGGCAGCTGCTGAAGCCTGAGCCCACACCAGCCAGACTTTCACGCTCATTCAGAGCTTTCTTCAGGTAGCAAAAATAGACCAGAAGAAGAGTAAGGATGCGGGGGGGGGGCAGAAATCTCAGAGAAGCTTCATTTGAGTAGTCGTGGCTTCTGGAGCACATTTTGCCCAACAAAACATTCTTTGGTTTGCTAGCTCCATAGCACTTCTTAAAAAAAACTATCCAATTGCTCCTGAATACCCAGATATGCAACAACAGCACGATTTTAAATCCTGAGAGTGAAAAGACAATATATTTCCTAGATGCTATTTTTGCAGATGAAATGTCTATTTACAAAGACTGAATTTATAAATTTACTTCAGAGTGATAGGTGCTGGAGACGCTCAACCCATGAAAGTGCTGCTTTACCAGACCAATTCCTCAGAGAGGGAATGTTTTACCTTTCAGACACCGCTGCATAGATGTTCAGGCATTATTCCGGGATTCAGAGCCAAAGTTGCTGGAGTTTTAAAATGCTTTTGATGTTTCTCACATCAACAATAATGAACAATAACAGCTGTCTATTGTGATGCACATTATCACGCTGTGTGTAGCTGCGTGTTTTCTTTCTTTCTTTTTTTTTTTTTAAAGTAAGTACTAAACTAAAATGACTTTGTAAAACTAGCACCAAACAGGATTTCTAGAAAAGCAAAAGGCAAAATTTGCTTGTGTCTCTTTTGTGAGCCCAGTATGCACACTAGCAGATATGTAACATATCATTCCTTGTTCTGGAAGGAATTTTACTTGGCCAACAGAATCTTCTTATGTCTTTTTTAACAAAACAGATTTGGGGATATTTAAAATGGTTGGCTGTACTCCAAATGACATTGAGATATCAAAGGTTATTTTTCATTGCAAAGCATTCTCTTCCTGGTTTTAATAGAATGAGATTATGACTATTCTATTTTGCAATAAGGCACAGGAAATCAATAAACAAGGATTTCAAGCTGTCTCCCCTCTTCTCCACCCTCAGTGCAAAATAATATAGATATCCAGCAGATTTTAATCACAACTAAAAAAAATTAGGAAAAATTAAGCTTTCACATTGGTTCTATGATCAAAGACAAAATCCAGAATGAAGTAGTAGAAGCAGAAAATGAGATGATCTTCACTAGGACCATGCCACTGCAAACTCTGCTATGCTTTTTTTTTCCCCCCCCTCCATAAAGCACATCTCAGTATGCATTATCCTTAAAATTATGCCCATTTATGTAAGTGGATATTATTTCACAGACAGTGAATCAAAGTACCAGAAAGAATTATTTTTGCTGCTTCGGCTCCTTGCTGAGTTGGAAATAAAATCAGATCTTCCGTGTTTCAGATTACAATCCTAACCAAGTGACTCTCCTTCCTACTTCACTAATCTCAACTTGTGCAGGAATTAGCTAAGAATTACCACAAAAGCAAGCAACAATTATAAGCAAGAATTAGCTAGCAATCACAAACTCTCTTAAGAAAGCTTAAGACAATTCCTTCTGAACTTCTTTAGACAAAGCTAATTTCACTTGTTAAGATGAAGCTTCTTATCAAATCACTAGGTGTAAGAACTTACATATTTATATGATATCCATATTCATTTAACATATTCCATTAAATCAATTCTGTTCCAGTAAAGTAGTAGCTCMTCTCTCTGGGAAAGGTTTCTCTATGCCTTTCTTGTTAAATGCAGTTTAATACAATTAAAACACTAAGCTCAACTATGGATCTTGCTGAACAGCCACTTGGTCAGAAAGGCAAGGACAGCAGTGGCTCTTCTCAGGGACACCTAAGTACCCAGCACTGCACGAGAAAGGACTGCTCTGAACATCGTTCGCAGGAGACAGAAAGAATCAGAGCAAAGACTGATTTCTTTTTGTCCCTATACCATCATCCAACATACCAAGTAACCACGTTTCTAAAGAATAAACTTAGGGAATCTGCTCAGGTAATAGACCCAAGAGAATTAYGTGCCATAATAAAACCTGGTAACATGATTTCAGCACCTGCAACCGTAGAAGGGGTAATGGCAAATTCCAGTTTTATCAGCATTAAGTTGCCTACAGGCTGCATCAATGACTTAAACTCTTACACTAATTGCAGCTATGAAAATAGCATACCAGACATCATGCCAGATCAGATCTCTGTTAATGTCAAAGAACAAATGTTTTGCAGGTCTCTTCAGAAAACTAGTATCAGCTCTGTGATGCTGAACACAAATGAGTTTTTAATTCAGCTTTAAAGGGATATTCACTTATTACAACTGGTATGATTTGATAGAAATTCAGATGTAKCTTGACATCATTTCAGCAGACAAGATTCAGCAGACAAGAACAGGAACATACCACAGGGAGTACTGACTTCACAAGTCGAGTTGGGAAACCTGAAATATCTCCCACTTAACAGATGCTAARTACCAACAGACCTCAGAACCAGTACAAGAAAATCTGATTGCTGTAYGCATGCAGTTCACCATAAACTTAAAGGACCAGTCAAGAAATGCTGCCTGAAAAGGACTCAAAGGAACTCCATCAAGCTGTGAACAGTCTGCTACATTTTCATATCTCTTTTTGCTGTGGGAGATGATTTTTTTTTTTTTTTTTTTTTTTGCTGGACCTGATGGCATCTTTACAGAGCTCCTGAATTACTTGGATTTGAAAGGAAGATTTCTGACTGTCAGAATTTCTTTACTGAGAGTCTTCACTCATATTTGAAGGGCAGAAGGCTGGAAAACATACTTGGAAGATTCTACAGATTAAATGACAGCTGCACCCAGTTAATGATGAGTACTTCCACTTAACACTTGTCACAGTTTCTTATAGTAACTTCATTTGGAACTGACCTCTACCTTGGCCAAGGAAGGGTTAAATCATTTCTCACTGTTATGGTCAGATTCTAACATTGACTTTTATGCAGATGATTCACTACCAAAAGCGATAAAAAAGAACTGTAGTGGCATTCATTGACCTTTCAGCCATATTTAATGCACTCTGACAGAGAGACTGTTACTTAGTCTGTCAGTTATACATTGCCACCCTGCTCCCACTCGGATCAACTAAATCATCTGAGATATTTAACAAAAATATCCTCCTCATACACCTCTCTACCTACCATGGCAATAAGTCTCATGAAAACATTCAACACTGGAGAAGGTTCTGAGCTTGCATCAGCCTCTCACAGCTGTGATAAATTACTGTGGCGTGACTGCAAATTTGTCTGAAATGAAGTTGACATTGCATTTGTAGCTATGGCTTGTACCCCAAAATAAGACTGTTACCCTTGTAACCTTTTAAAGATCATTTTTAAAGATGATTTCAGGACTTAAAGGATTGACTGCTAAGACTGGAGTCTGAAATCAGATGCTTTCTAACCAGTAGTAAAGCTAAGCAGGTATTCCCCAGTAGCACCAACACACACATATATGAGGAGAGTGGGGGGTTCCTCCCCTAAACATCCCATAATAAGTCTTGCACAATTCCCTAAATTCTTTCACTTCATCTCACAACATRTACCAGGCATAGATCCCCCTCAGCCCACAAGGTGCTCTGGAGAGCTGCCCCTGCTGCCTCATCGTGCTGGTCCCACATCTGGCCCATGGGGCTGGTGGTGCCTCAGACAACCCTAGAGGAGCCAGACAGGGTGCATGGTCTTCTGAGCAGGCGATCTGGATTCCTTCGCCCACCACTCTGCCTCCTTGCTCCTCCATGCTGATGGGGCTGAGCCCTCTCCCGCGAAGGCTTGGGGCAGGCTGTCAAGTGGGTGCCCCCACCCGCCACATCTCCTTTGTGCTCACAGAGACGAGCGTTTGACCGCGTCGCCTAACACTAACAAGATCCTGAAACACCGCCGAGGCTAACTGAACTGCGTGCTCACGCACCAGTACTCATCTCACCTGAAGAACGCCAACAGAGGAGAGARATGCAGCTGCGCTCCCGAGCAGCACAGGCACAGAGAGATCTCAGAGATTTCACCGCAGACACGGATTCTGTCTATGGCAGACCACTGCTTTCAAAATGCCACATTCATAGCATTTTTTCTTCAAATTCTTCAGGTTTTCTATATATTACATATTTTTTAAAAGCTGGTGACATTAATAAATAGCAAGCAATATAATTTATAACATGCACATAATACTCTTGCCTGTGAATATAAAACAAGGATGGTAGAGATACTCTACGCATTGTACTTCGCTACTTACTTTGTTTAGAGCATTCTTTTTTCTTAGGTGTTATTTACCACTTTTCTATCTTTAAATACTTACCAGAATCATCTYAAGAGGTTTGAAAGCAGCCACAGACAGCTTCATACCTACGCCTGCCACTTTCGTCCATGTTGTGTTACACTGGTTCAGTACCACAGTCCACCACATTTTGAACAACACCAACTAGCTATGCAAGTCTCRCTGAAAATCTGGAAGGTTGGTTTATAAATCTCCTTTTCCCACAGTTCTAAGTAATTATTCACCAAAATAAACTCTTTGCAAGGAGTTAGCAGAATCTTAGAGAGTACCTGTTTTACCAAGGCAAAGAGCACCAAGACATRTACTTTAGAAAGCGTTATCAGAGCAAGCTCTTCCTTCCTCAGCTCAGCAGCAGAGCTAGTCTCTTGTCATCTCAAGCACAGTGTAGAAGAGAGTTCCTGGTCTCCAGATGAAAGAGCATGGGCAGGACAGAGGGAGAGACACAGGACACAGCATCCTGATGTGTTAAAACTTGTTAACACAGTTAAAACTTGCTTTAGTAGCCTGCATCAGGCATTTCTGAAAAGAATCCTAAGTGTGAGAAAGTAACAAAGTGAATTCACTTCCATGATTTCAGTGAATCCCTCTGAGTTTTGCAGTATTCACCATACTCAAATAAGGAGCACAGGAGCACATACGCAACTAAGGAACAGTTAGAGGTATCCCTCTATTTGATCACTCTTCTTCAAAGCATCTGCAGTTGTAATGTTACATAAATGATATACTGGGACTGTAAAAAGCTCCTTGGCCTACAGTCTGGATCATCTCACTCCCATCTGTAAATCATCAACTAACCACTGACTAGTCAGCAGTTACACATTTTAGGTAGCAATTTATTACATAATTTTTAAAAAATGTATACAAAATTATTATGGGCTTTGAGAGGTATGTAAGAACAAGATTAACAGATTTCTCATTTAGCTTGAATAGGAGTTTAAATGAGATCAAGTCTGTATCAACAAGCTTACACAGTACATGTACTATTGTTTCATTTATATTTCCTTAAGTCTTCAGCAAGATTTTATTAGCTGCATTAGCCCAAGGCATATAACATTCATAAGATTAGTACAATTACTAGTTGCAAAGTTTATACTGCATAATTTTGTACCTGCATAGTTTAGAAAGAATGAGCAGCAAAAATCAACTACAAATCGCCACTAGTCTCATTCATTCCCGAATGAATTATCACTTAAACAAGTGAAAATTCCAATGTCTACTTTCTAACATGCAGCACAACTTAAAAAAAAATACATCAAGTTTGATTTCCAACTGGACTTGGTACTTTACAAGATTCAATCCGCCCCCCAGGGAAGGGAATCAAGAGCTCCTAATAGTTCCGTAAGCTCAAAATAAAAGCAGAGCTCTTGGCTATGCTGCTTGGGAATGTTAAGTCTGTAAACTAGGCAAAGTATTTTATATGCTTAGGGATGTTTTCACTTCTATAATAAAAGGAATTTAAACTCCTAAATCCTATAGCGTTATTATGAACGTGCAAGACAGTTTTCTAAACTTTAACAATGCGCCTTTATCTTTAAATTCCTTCAGCTTTTTACTATGTTTAAACAGAAAGAACTTTTATAAGACTGATTAAAATTTCCCTAAGCTCTACAGTTTCATAAATATGTTTTCATGAAGAAAGAAGAGCTCTTGAAGTGGGCAGCTTTTGAATCTAGAATTCAATTTCCTCAGAGAATATCTGAAAACCACATTACAGGAAGCTATGGTTCCTGACTTAAGGGAAGTGAATGGAAGGAGAAAGTAAAATAACAAAATGTGCAGCCGACCTGAAACTGCCAAAAAATAAAAATAAATATTGCCCTGCATATATTGTCCCGAGTACAGGTTATATTAAAACAGCAATTGATATGAGCCAATAAACGAAAAGAGTATGAGCGCTGTTCAATAGGTCAACACAGAGCAAAACAAAAAGAAGCAGCATATATTAACTACTTTTGTATGATAGTATTCATGAAGATTTTCTTGCACTTTACCAACAGTTAAAATATATTTCTTATTACTCTTGGTAGTGACAAAGATACAAATAGGGATTAATAAACTGACTGATGTACTTTATTGTTTATCTATAACCCTGAACCTGATCATGTGAGGTACCACACACTTCAAAGGAATGACCAAAAAAAAAAAAAAAAAATCCCACATTATTTAACGTCTCTCCTCTATAAGCTTATTACTCCATAATGTCAAATAATGTAAGCCTTTTAATCTACTCCACTATAAACAGACTTTTTCATTGGATGCATCACTTCCAAATTTTGTTTTAAACATATTACCTGCTTTGATAGTTTCTSTCCTTGCATTTAGATGTATTTTACACACATATTAGTAGGTCTTTAATCAATTTCAGATGTCTTTCAGATTCATTAACTTCCCCACTTCATTAAGGCATTTCTATTTCAATTATAAAGATTTTCTAGTCTCAGACTTACAAGCTTCCCCTCCCCCAACACAGYGGAATTTCTTCCAAAATAACGGTATTTTCATAAACGATACTTGAGTTATACTTAAAAAATTAACTTTCTTAACCTCACTTCCTCTTCAATTTTAGTAAAATCTCCCTCTTAAGGCTAGGCRTCATTGTATTCTGTCAATTTATCTGTTTGCTCTTTACACTGGTGCACTCTTCTTTTTCCACTCYGCTTACTAAAGATCATTCTCTGGAGTTCAGAGCATTGAGTTTTTCAGTTTCATTTGTGCCAAAAAGAAGGATGAAGGGCTATTAGTAAACTTTACACAGTCTGAGTATAAATATTTGTCTGAACACTTATTTTTTCTGGGTTCAACAAAGAAGCATCTAATAAAAGYATCAAAAATAATATATGACATATGATTAACGTGTATTAAGAAATTATCCTGCCTAAGAACTTTAAAACATACCTTTAATTTCATTCTCTTCATTCCTGATATAGATAATTTATATCCATGTCCTTRAGGCTGTAGGATAATAAAATTCAAGGTAATTCTGTTGTTTTAATGTACATCAGCATTTATTTTTTTTTAATATATCAGTATCCATGAGGTTTGAAGTATTAACTGCAAAATTAACCTTTGAAGGTTAATACACTGAAATTGTYGACTTCTTTATGGGGTATCATTTTTTCTGGACTGCATATTTTTTAAATATCATAACTGCAATTAACAYGCATTCAAGAACTTGATATTCCTGTGTTATCCTAAAAGTCTACCAAATACCTCGTGCCAGATAACTAACTCATGTGATAAAATTGAGGCAGCTTCAAAATTGTGTTGTCCCCAATAACAATACAGCAACTACCACATATAAACCCGCCTGAAGAGAAGGTATGATTTTGTTCTTCAGTAAGAACTGAATTGACACAGCACTTAAAAATCCTTATTAATTTTGGCAAAATTGCTTTGCTTCCTACTGCTCAGATTATTTATGAAATCCAATACAACAACTTTCATGGTACTTTATCAGTAAATGGTACAACTGACATCAGTAAATGAAGAATACATGCAGAAATAGTCCAGTATGCTGTGAAGACTGGACTAGTAGCTGTCCATGTCCAACAAATCCTTACCTTTCACTGACACTGAGGACAGGAAGCAATATTTTTAATACAGAATTGTTTGTCTAAAGACACCAAATGTAGCTTACATGCCGTCACTCCCCTTTTTATGTTTATTTTCTCATCAAAACCTCTATCTGCAGATCTATACCTTGATTCAGAGAGTGGCCACAATCTGGTTTTCCAGTTCTGACTCTGCTACAGCTCTTGAYAGAGCTGTAGATAGAGCTGAAAGCTCTTGCTTCCAGCTACAGAACTATCTGGAAGTGTACAGGATAAATTTCTTTTGAAACTGTTCCAGTAGAAGAGAATAAAAGAGGAAAAAAAAAGTCAAAATACATACTTTCCTATCTTCTCCTGTGAATTAAAGATTCTTTTAGAAATACAGAAAATACCAGATTCCCACATTTTGAAATTACCTGCAAGTGAATGCACCTATTTTAAAATTATCCATTTAGAACATGCAACCCTAAAGGTAAAGGACCTACTCCAAAGGTACTGCGCAGAGCTAAGAGCCAACAGTGACTTTTCAAACTCAAGTTTGAGACTTCCATCAATGTTTTAAACACAATCTARTACAACCCTAAACCCCTAAATGCTGACCTGGAGTTTTGTGTGTTTTGAACTCTGATGACATAATGCTGGTTACAATATTTTCTTTTCATTTCCAATAGGAAGAAATTTAACCTATTTGTATCATTCCAAATACTCTATGTATCTTATATCTGATATAAAATGTTTTGCAATTAAGATAAAATTCACTGTAGTAAATAAAGCTAACATAAATGATTTTTAAGCCAGATTAATTTAAGTGTCAAAGTCTTAAATAGGAACTGTGCTTAACCCACTTCTTGACTTGCTCGTCTAGACTTTGTCCTTTTTAACCTAGTCTTTTAAGTGTCACAGAAAGTAATRGGGATTTTGAAAACAGAACTAGTTCCTTCACTTTTCATACAACTTGATTATTTCAAAATGCAACATCCATAATACTGKCAAACAAAAATAAATTAGTGCATTTTTAAAAAATGCTTCTGAACAGCCTTCAGTGCCAATGTTTCATATTATATTCAAAAAGACTTTCAGTGAACATTTCAGACCTGAGTCTAGGAACTATCCAAAGACCACCTCATCACAGGCACTTGCAAGGCGTATTACGGTTTGGGAACTTTCCCAAGTTCAGTTATGTCACAGCACAACCTAGAGACACATAAAAATGCTATGCAATCTATCAACTGTCAAAGTTTGYGTGCAGAAATAAAACAGAATTCCTATGAATTTCTGAATTACATGAATTTCATGTAAAACTATGTCCGCATTGATAACTTTTAATTATGTGTGACAGGGCTGCAAGGTGGCCAGAGCTTTCAGGATCTGCCCAGACCTTCTCCTTGTGGTTTGCTCCCCAAAGAGAACTCAAAGGCCTTTTGACTATGGAAGACAGAAGAGAAATACAAACGTGTTTTATCCATAGCTCCCCTTGGTCATTGCTTCTATATAGTCAGCGCTTTTTTGAGAACTGGTTTTCATTAATTCAGTGAGTCTGACTTTTATCAAAAGCTGTCCCGYTGTCTCTGGTCTTGGAGCAGTTCTTCTCCGGTTGTCCAGCAGTGAGCATGCATTGGTGCTTTAGTTCAGCTCAGGAGAGYGCTCTGGAGCAAATCTGGAAATCCCAGGCAAACAGCCTGTTTCTCTCTCAGAAAAAAATTTCCAGACAAATTAAGAGAGCATGCCTTCTGGCCCTTAAGCTTCATCCCAGCAGCTTTTATATTTTATATAGTGATAAGAGAAAGGAAGTATTTCCTTCTGGTCACCACACTCCCACCCCTCCTTACTTCTCGGGATATCAGATGAAAGTACAGGCAAAAGCACAGCAGATGATGGATTAATCTGCTCAGACATTACTGGGCTTCCATGTTTGGCAGGAACTTCTTGGAAACACTGAAAACCGTGACAGCCAACCTCCCTTAAACTTCTCCTTTGGACACCTCTGCTGTGATCCCTACAGATCATTCAGAAAGGCCTACAAAAGCAAAGCAGTAATGCTTTTACTTATTAAGCACATCAGGAACTATTACAATTTTATCACGTCATCTATGACTTCTTACATGCAAGAAGAATAAATTGTTTGGCCATTTCCCTTATCATTTATGGTGCATATGGAGCATAATGGCTCTCCTTTCTACTACCGTAATAGCAGTAAACGGTAATACTGTAATAGGTAACGGTGAAAATATTACAGGAGTGAGAAGTGCAGATGAACCCTTAAGACTTGCCTCTGCAACTAAAGACATATCTATTATTACTTGAAGGTCAGTATTCACTGCACTGCCAACATTCATCCAAAATTGAGTGATATTCAGCAGCTTACAGCTTTCCTACAAGCTCTGCAGCATGARGCGCTTTGAATCTTTTCATATAAAAGTAGAAAATAATCAGCCTTGCTGCCTCTCATTTTCCTTTTTTCTGTATCCTCTCAAAAGTAATAATACTGCAACCTAAATTTATACTTTTAAAATGACAGAATATAGAGACAAATTATTYGTCTACAGACTATTTGTCCGACCAAGCAAGATTTTCTTTTTTCAAGTGTTCCTAAATATTGAAAAACTTCAACATGTATCTTATCAGAACAAAAATGATAGATCAACCTATCAGAATACAACATGGATTTTGATTCCAAAACTCATTTGAACTGTAAATACAACAAAAATTTTCAGTCGTTTCAAACTACATACCCAAAACTACATAAAACAGATAAAAATGGCATACATGTTAGCTTTAGATCAGATCACAGATTCTGGTAAATGCTCAAAGTTTTAAGCGAACTGGGTATTCAGATCAGAAAACAATTATTATAATAATATTGCATTTTTTGTCGCAGATTACTAAAAATMTCTCTTCTGGGTAACTCAAAAATTGCATTTTGACTATATTCAAAAAAATGATCATTATTCAAAACAACGGACCTAGACTTTGAATATTGGACAAACTACGTAGAGCTAGCTTTTCACCACAAAAATGGGAATTTTGCTCTCTCACACTCACRTGATTAAAATTAATCAAGTACCAGGCTATCATCTTGTACTGAAGACCAATATGGGTAAGTTTCCCCTTTCTGTATTCATTTAAATAAAATAAGATTTTATTCACCTTAAAAAAAACCACAGAACACATTCTGTACTCCGCTCTTGAAACACCAGTCCCAAAACCTGTGGTTATCACTCTCACCAGGCCCGTAATTTAAACACCTACATAAAATACTGTACAATTGACGAGTCCTGGGAAAAATTAAGTTCAGAACTAAGGTTTTGTTTTAAATCATTGATTATCTTTTTATATCATTAGAAATCCCCATAGCACAAATTCTGCTACTGCTGTGCCAGCTGCTATTGTCAGTTTGAACTTTCAATTTTGCTGTTGTCAAGATTTATTGACAATGACATTTGGATATCTACTCCATCAAAATGCTGTATAAATTTACACTATGCAAAGTAAGCATAGTGATCTTTGATTATATATGCTGTACCATAAAACTATAACATAATGCATCACTTAGATTTCACTAACAGTGCCATTAAACAATAAATAGATGCACCTTAGCAATGCAACTTCTTATGCGAGTTTAACTCTTGTAGCAAGTTACTATAGCTCCCGGTTTGCAGATTGCAATAAACAACACCATTCTTACCAGAACAAGATCCTATCCTGATATTACAGACAAACTTCAGACACAGTTAAGTGAGGCGTGCTGAACGGAGCCAGAGAAAGCAGCTTCCCTTAGTGCCTGCAGCATTGATGCCATAAAAACATTTCARGATCCTGCTACTGAAAGCTGGCAAAGGAGTTTGCTCTTGAATATTTTTATAATAGTTTGCACATTGTCTAAGAAGAGTCAGTCATGCAGTTTTAAATTGCAGAAGGCAAAAAAGTTACTGATTTTAAGTGCTTTTTTTTTTAAACATAAAAGTCTCCCCCACCCCCAGCAAAAGAGGCTATGCATCATAATTTAATTCCAAACGATTAGAGATGTTTTACATAGGAGAAAGTTAAAAGCTAGCTGCATTCCCCCCTTCAAATATCCTTACTTTACAAACTGAAAAAATAGTAACAGTCAAGAAAGCATTTGTGATTAAGTAAATGTCAGCATTAAGGTTTTCTCTTCCTCAGGTACTCGGGCTTTACCTTTAATACCTTTAGGTTTATCATTTTTGTATAATATAATGTATATACTTATACCCATCACACAAGAGATTATTGATAAATAATACGAAAGTAATCATAGTCTATATAAGAAATTACCAGATACTCTTCAGTGTAATTAATACAGTCCTGCAATAGTTAGCATTTCAGTCAGTAATTAAAATATACTAATTTCATATGGACAAGTTGTAGTTGAAGGATTTCCATTAGCTGTGAACTTCATTGATTGGAAGTATGTGAAAAGAGCAGATATAGCTGCATTACAACTTGTGTAGCCCATCTTTATCAATTATAACGTGCTACTTTCATTGCTGTATAAGCTACACAAAATATTCAGAGAGACCAAGAGGAAATCTTTTTAATACAGCTAAAAGGTCACACTTCCTAGTRCAGGAAGTAAACAGTGCCAAATTACAGAAATCACTATTACTTTTTTTTTTTTTTTTTAATGCAAGGGATAGGGGAGGACTTTAAAAACAGTAGCTACTGAGACATTAAACTTAATAAGCAACTTAAAAGATCAAAGGATGGTAACATTCAAACAAATGCTCTTCATGACTTTCATCTCCGCAATAAAGCTCCTGTGCACTGACTTCAAGCTATACTGGCTTTTAGTAGCATCCTTTTACCAACACCCACAACCCAATAAAAATCCTATGGGCAGCAGACATGGAAAACAGACATACAGTTCAYACAGTTCATTAAAGAAGCAAGCAGACACAGTCTGATTATTTTTAAACTGCAGCTTCTTATGTTAATATATTTATTGACCTTATTTTGTTGTTAGTGTTTCATTGGTAAAGCAGTAAAGATCAAGTATGAAGGAAAAAGTGAATTAGTTGAGCAACATCAGATAAAACACTATTAAAAATCACTAGGTTTGCCATCTCTGAAGAGTTAATTTAGAGTCGGAGTATTTGGCAGAAGGCACAGCAGAAGAGCCATGCACAGATGAAGCACACCTGGTGAGCACGTTTACCGCTGTCCGGCCAAACACCACCTGGAAACCTGCCAGTGCTGAAAGTTTCCAAATACACCGTGTACTGTTGTACAGGCCATCAGTTATTTTGATATTGTTCTGATTCTACTTCTGTATTTAAAAAAAAACTCCAGCAAAATA
>NW_028185284.1:2056499-2069592 GCF_003343005.1 Rhea americana
AGGAATTTTGTTCAAGTTCTCTTTGTATTTGCATACCCTTACCAAATAGTTAAATCACTTTTTTTGATAGCATTTACATAATGAGTTGCTAGCACCTAGACATAGATTTTCTTTGGTTTATTTTAATGCCCATAGGAGCTGCATGTGATCATGTGACATAGCACRATTCAAAAAGAACCTTTCCTTGTAAAAAATGCGTCAAGCTACTGACTTCTTGTTGACTTTCACAATATCCAGTCTTAACTTCAAAACTTCAAGGAATGAAGTTTCATCACAGTCCCTATGGTTTCCAAAGGCTAATTGCTCTTCCATAAATTTCTATTGRTATTTTTATTCTGAATGCATTAGGTTGAAGTTGTCAGTGACTGGATTTCCTTATTTAGTTTCCAAATTATTATTTTTTTAGATCAGACATTTTTTTCCCCTATGTACACCCCTAACAGGACATGATTAACCTCTGAACCTCAGACATTTAAGGCTATGACATATATTTTCTAGTCATTAAATTGTCCTTGAAACTTTGAAATGCATTTACAACACCTTTTTCCACTAATTTTTTTTTTCAGCAGCAGCACAGAGAAGTAATACTGACTCCTTAATTCTGCTTTTTATTCCTTGCTTTCTGATCCAAGATGGTATTTTTTTTTAGTGCCCTCCTAGTGTAATATCACACCAGGAACAGATGTTTAAGTGATTATGCATCATTATAATTAACTGCTTCTCAGTGACACAAGTTTGGAACTGTTTTCTTGAACATACAAGTGTGAACTAGTTTCTTTGTTCTGGATATATGACATTGTTCTTGGCCACGTTAAAATGAATGTTGATCTATCAAGTGCAGTTTGCCAAATGATTCCAGCTACTCCACAGATCTGCCCAAGGCTGCAATCATTCCCTCCAATTCTCTCTTCTGAAAACATTTATATTTTCCATCTGGATGACCAAGAGACACACTAAATGGCATCAAGTCATAAGAACAGATGAGATCAGAACTCCGTAGAGATCATTCTCCTGCCTTTCAGAAGGGTCAACAGAAGATACATASAAAAGGATATTAAAAAAAGAGAAAAAGGCAAAAAGCTCCACAACTTACCTGTACGGTGTTTGAAGAACTACTGCTAACTTCTTATAAAACCCCAACTTCAGTCTTTTAGTATGGAATACAGTGAAAAATCTTCCCTATTACTTTCATCATGATATCATAGACTTTTTTAGGTTCAAACTCCCTCAGCTATTCATCACTCCTCATACACAACCGACAACTCTGCACATTTACTGCCCTTCCCTGCACCTTTTCTTGTTCTGCTATATCCTTTTTGACATGGAAAAACCAGAACGGTGCACAGCATTCAAGACGCAGATGCACCATGCACTTACACAATGGGAGCATGATGCTTTGGTTTGCTCCTCATTTTGCCTACTGTTAAGCTGTCACTTTGATAGAATATATCCTACTTCCAGATTATCATTCCTAAAGATAAGAAATATGTCACAGAGTTGACCAATGTACATGTAAAGTTAGATTGTTCCACCTCACCCTTTCTCACTTAGCTTTTGCGAGTACTGAATTTCATCTTCATTTTATAGGAATCTCCTTCTCACTCACAGAAGGTAGAGAAGGAAAAAGACCAGTGCAGCTAATAGARTATACTTCTTTTCCAGTTATCTTTTCATATTCTCACCCATCCCCACACCCTCATACAATCATTATTCTTTSGAGCACTGACAAAGTAACCTTTTTAAAACACTATTTGTTTAGAGATCATGTCTTTTTCTACCAAATGATTTCTACTGGTGGGGGAAAAAAAGCTGGAAAAAAAATACTACTTGAAGCTCAGAGTGGATAGTCAWTCCCTTATAACCACATCCTCCTTCAGGGCTGGGGAATCTCTCAACCAGGGTCCCATATGGTCACGCAGCCTAGTGCGGCYGCAGGAAGGCTTTCAAACTCTGACTCAGAGTCAGCAAAGGACGTTTGTCCAGATATGGGGAAAGTGCATCTGTCAAGCAGATTTGTCTCTAACAACTGGACAGCATCTCATCCATGAGGTCCATAAATCTTCAAACTACTCACACAGATCAATACAGGGAAGAAACGATCTGAATTTTAAGCATTTTGTCCTCCTGCAAAAAGCGTAGATTCAGTCGATGGAGGGGTACGTATACTACAGCCATTTATCTAACGATCTCCTTTCTCAGGGTCAATCTAGCAGACTTTAGGCTCCCTGAATGGTCCACAGATGCAAAGACCTTTGTATAAAAGGCCAGGAGAGAAGACCTCCTGGCTGGCTACTTCCTGGAAAGTAAGTCTCATAACTTACAGGTAAAGAAAGCTTGAAAAGAAGTAGTCAGCAGTATGGCAAGAAATCAGGAAAACGGTACAGAACAAAGTAATAACAAAAAATAGAAATCAGCAGCCTGCCCTGGGCMCAGACAGATGAAAAGCTGAGGTTTTGTAGCAACCTACCCAAAGCAACAGATGTTTTAAAGAGCAAGTATTCATCTTAGGTAGGTCCCCCAGATACAAATACATTTTGGAGAGAATAACTAAAGGAAGGAGGCATTCCAAAAAGACTTTTTCTMGATTAGTGTGTGTGTGGTGGAGGGGGCGAGGGGGGGAGAGCAATACAGCTTAAAATAAACCTGTTAGTATTTTTACTCTATTTTACCACAGTCCAAAAATTTGGGATCAAAATTTGATTTTTTTTCCACTTCTCGTTTCTTTTACTCATTTCCCTCCAGTCTCAGATGTGTAGAAAGGCAACCCATGCTCAAAGTAACAAAGTCTATTAATCCAATGTGTGTTATTAGACTTAGAGCCATGAATCAAATAACACATAGCAGTAAAAGCAAACCTAACTGTAGTAAACCAGATATCAGCAGAGCCAATATTTTGCAGTCTTTCTGAACAAATAAAGTACCAGCACCAATACCAAAGATTTTCAGCAGAGGAAAAAAAAATAAAAAACAATCCACCAGTACTATGTACCTTTTAAAATCATTTTCCGCCTCCAAAAGCTTTTTTCATAGGCATGCAATTTGCCTATGCAAGTTATTGCAATTTGATAGTTTTTCTCCTAATCACATCTCTATTTAATAAAAGATTACTTAAGGGATTTTCTTTGTTTGAAACAATTGCCGTACCTCAGCTAAAACAGTGCTTTGGAAAGCTAGCATTAAAATATTATTTGCTCTAGTCCATTCCAAACTTAGGCTCAGCATTTAATCCCTCTTCATCRCCAAGCAGCTTGGTAACCAAGTATTCCATTTGTAAAGTGATCGTAATAGAAATATCAAATAATTGGCCTGAGTTCTTCCTTCGAAAGTACCTACAGAAAACAGCAACTTAAACAACATTTAATTTCAGGGATATTCAAGCACTCAACTTCCTTAGTCTCAGTAGCAATAAATGAAAAGTATGGAGGCCAGTTTCATTTGGAACAATTTTGTCCAGTACTGCTTTATTATCTGAGTATTTAAAAATCAAGATGACCCAGTCAGCAATYTATAGCTAACTCCATAAAATTTTGCTATGAAGATAACTTTATGGACCAATTCACTAATGAACTAGTTATTAAACCTAGGCACAAACTAATTAAAAGGAAGTGTTTCAGGAAGAACAGCTTATTAAAAAACGTTTATAACAATAATCAATGAGCATGAAGTATTCTAAAGCAGTGATTTCACTTGCTCTAAATTCAGAAGATTAGAATTTATTACATTTATTTAACATTTACAGTTACTTTCTGTTCATAAATATATATTGTTGACTCTTTACATTGTTATTTATAACACATAATTTTTGCMGAAAGTGGAAAAATTGTAAACTGCAGAATAATAAATGACCATTTCCACACTCTTTCCACATCTTTCCACATTTTAAGTGTTAGCAAGGAATATCATTATTCATTCTTTTATTATGCAAGTAAACAGAAAGACAAAAAAGAGCTTGAAAAGCTACTTTTCCTTTTTCTGAAAATTTCATTATCYTTAACCAAATTAGCTCTAGCTAATTTAGCTATACTTCCGTGAAGACTAGCATGAATCTCAATATGCCAGATAAGTCTTTATTTTACATGAACAGCAATYGTCATTCATTTAATATACATGTTATTTCAAACTAACAGGTAAATACCAAATATCTGTGATGGATGTTCATATCCCAAATGTTGTCCTCCTCTGCTCTTCCTAAGGCATACTGCAAAAGTCAGACTGGAACTCAGATCCTAAGTACTTAATGCGACTGTCAGTACTGCTCTAAAAGAAAGGAAAAGCAAAGCATGATCACAGAAAAAAACAAAAAACAAACAACCRTCTCTTAGGGATGGCTTCCTACTAGCACTGGATGGACCTACAATTCTTCTTCAAGCTTTCCACTACTAAAGGAGTCCTGTGAAGGGAATTTCTTCCTACAGAAAGCTCCTATCAAAAAAAAAGAAAAAAGAGGCAGTTTAACTTTCCGGCAGTTTACCAAACGTGGAGGAACTTCTCCCAAAKCCCATCTACATGAATGTTATTAAACGTTCTTACACAGACCAGGAGTTTAAGCGGCCACTTGAATACATGGTCGTAAYGCCCGCGGCTCGACCCCATTTTCTGAACGCCAGGTAACGCGAATTCTGGTAAACAATGACAGTACAACGTTGTAAAGAGTTACCTGAAGCACGGTACGACAAAGCTCTACCCTTCCCCTCCACAGATTACTGTGGTGCTACAGATGAGACATACGACTCTCTCAGCGCCTCTCCTATTAAATTTAAGTGTAACGATGATAAGTTGATACATACATTTTGCAAAATGTGTACACAACAAGAAAAGAAGCATCTTATAATAATGACATTCGTTATAGGCGGAATAATACGCATTGTTTTCCTACAACGGAAAGCATACTTTGTTTTTATCTGTATTACAGAGCAATGCCAGTCACAGGCCAGACTGCAGGACGTAGCTCACAGCAGTGATCATGCATCTGTGATCAGTGACAGCCACCGCGTTTGGGYGGTGTTTCCTCTCCGACACCTCACCTGCAGCATGCGTGGGAAACTGCGGCTTTTGCAAAATCAGTAAGGATTAGTAAGGATTTGTCAACTGCTGCAGCCATAGCTGAGAACAATTTATCTAATTTAAGATGGAGCTATATGGTAAACTTAGGAAGTGAATAACACTAGCTATATCGCACGAGAAAGGAATGCGGTCCTTATGTTTACATTTGCCTACATATTGAAAAGTTTAGCTTTCTGGCTCAAGAACTACAATCAGCGTAACAACACACTTCAAGATTTCACCATTATCACTATAATTATTTGCATTCTCGGCATTTCACAGTTYTGGAAAGCAGGCTGCTACATTACTCTGAAAGTTGTCACAGGAGGGCAGAGCAAACTGGGAGCTGAACTCTCCCCGTCCCCTCTGAGGGACGTGCGACGGTGCAGAGCGAGCGCCGGAAGCGGCAGCAGCGACGTTCGGCAAGGGAAGTGCAGAGCCGGCCGGGAACAGGACGCACGTGAGAAAGCGAGAACGAAGCGTGCCAGACGACCAAGAACAGAGCTGACGAGGAAGGAGATAGCTATGAAGGGTTTTTTGAGAATTATTTGCAGCAAAGGAAAGTGTATGATATGTGAAAAAAAGAAATTAGGTGCATTTGAGGAGAAAATGGGCAGAAACATCAAAGGCAATCGCAGAATCACCAGGTCCCGGGGATAACAGCAAATGGCTCCGTGCAGACAGGACAGTCCAGATAAAGGATGAGGCATTTTTCTCAGCCTGCAAAGCTCCCCTAATAGGATATGTGTTAACACGTAAAAGTTCAGTTTCCTAACAGTGACCTGGAGTGCCAGTAAATTTGGCTCCACAAATGTGGCAATGCCTTTTTTTTTTTAAATGCTGTTAAGTTTCCCCTGTTGGGCTGACTGGTTAACACATTACTTTAGAGGGGCTTTCCTAGCATTTCAGTAAACTTCTGAAACTTCTATAAAGCTTATTGTATTCAGAAAGTTGTTCAAGAACAGATTATGCTCTTCTTCCACCCTTCTGCACTCACATGCATATTAATTTACATTGAAGGTATCTAAATAACTGTTGCCAAGGAACTAACAATATATAGCAATGTTAAGTGTTCAGTTCTTTGATGAAGTCTCTGCATTGCTCTAAATTTTCCAGGCCTGATTTGGTTATTACTAGTTTCAACTTTCTTTTCCATTCTATGAGTTAGTTTGCTCTTTACTCAAATAACAGTATACACAAGCCTTTACCCTTCCAGTTATGCTTTTGTCTATAAAACATGCACTAATGTACTCTTCGGGATAGTCTATCCCATAACATAACAAGATCTTTATGGGGAGACATTGACTGGATTTCTATTAGAAGGAAGGAATCACAGTAATTCGTCAATAGACAAGCAGAATCTTAAATGGCCATAATTTGGAATATTTTTATTTTTGGAGGCCTTAACTGATCAGGTTACTTAAAAACCATAATAATACCTTAATAACAAAGAAAACCTATTAAATTTGTTATACAAAACTCACAGTGTATATGCTGAAAATTTATGTCAATGCCTTTATATCTTCATGAGTTTTGATGAATAGCCATTTCAAAAATACTTACCAAAAAAAGTCTAAAAATGCAAGTTTAAAAGAATTTGCTTACTTACGCACAGCTATCAGCAGATCTAAATTCTATACGACCTCAGAATAAATCTCAGGTTTTTTGCAATGATTTATAAGTCTATGAGCATAACACGGAACCCATAAATCTGTGTGTGCTTATTTTATTGGCAGAACAGTTTATACATTTGACATATTCTTGTTCAGATAAGATTATATCAAACTTAATACAGAAAAGAAACTGTCAACAAGTCTGTAAGACTATAATAGGAACAGTAAAAGCAGAGTTTCCATATGACTAAATGTACATTCAGAGCACTCCCAAATCAGTCGCAGGCTTTAAAACACAGTTGGAAATGATTTTGAGAGAAGGGAGAAGAATGGCATGTCGCCACAAAAATAAAAAATAAGCCTAAACTTTCTCTGTATTACGTAATTTCCAAAGTAGATGGAAAAATTGTTATTAGCATAAATAACACACAGTTTTTAGTCAAATTAGATTTGGGAATTCTAGAACTAAACAGCAAACTGATGATTGACCAAAGACTCATACTTGACTACAGAAGAACACAGGCAAACTTTTCATGTTTTCTGCACTTCTAATRTGATGCTTTTGAACATTCTGTAGGATGATGGAAAAGGACAAAGTTTAGAAATCAGTACGTAGATTTCCTCAAAAATCAAAGTTAAAGAGGACAAGCAGAGTTTCTTGAAAACATGCATACATACTATTAAGTAGTAAAACTCAAGCTGGCACAAAGCTCCGATTCTCACGTGTGCACGAAGGAAGCGCGTGAGATTCATATAYATATTTCCTAGTGACTGTTAGAGTAGAATCTCTGTCTCCACAAAGATAATCTGCCCTTTAACTTCCAGATTTATGCCAGCTGTGTATTATAAAAGCAGGACAAAGGGCAGTAGTGAGGGAAGTAGGGATAGATTATCTGGAACATGGATCCAACAGCTGCGAAATTTGTGATGACAGAGGGCCCCACGGAGGGAGCAGCTTCGTGCAGCAAAGCCCCGTTACCCGGGCTCCTTTTTCGCCAAAGGTTTCTGGGTCTGTATTAACGGCAAAGGAATAAATGGGCTTCTCGGGTCACAGGCGTTCACGTGACCCTGTTGTCCTACAGCGTCAAACAATTAAACAACATGYGTGATTTTAAACCTCTGAAAGATGCAGAAGGAGGAGTACATATGTAAAAAAGTGAAACTAAAAGATTCACTTTACTACCATTCCTCAAATGCTTTTCTTYTGGCTGCACAGAGTAGTTGCAAGACTCTCCTCTGTGCCCTTCTATGCTGCTGCACCTCAAATCTTTTAATGCTAACAGGGTATTTGGAGGGGACAAGGAGAAAAAAAGGTATTTTGAGAAAAAACGTTAATATGCCTTCTAGAAAGAAGAAAGAACGCTACATTCTCAGATCTTTAAAGAATAGTCCATTTTAAGAGCTGACAGTTCTTTGGTCCCAAGAGGCAAAAACTCATGCCATTTCCTAAAACGTGAAATTCCACGCGCGTAAATCACCTACTCCACAGCCACTAATTCAGTGCAACAGATGAGAACACCTACACTTCAGGAACAAAGTTTTGTTGCACATATCTTCTGATCATTAAAAAGAAAATCASGTAACGTGACTACTAGGTCAAGCCAGCTAACAAATTATACATCATTAAAAGCCAATTTCATYRAAGYCTTTTCAATAGCTATCATATACACCTTAGAAAGTTATTAGAATAACTATTAAAACAGTAATATAAGCCTTGGTTGTATATTAAACCTTATCTGCAAATAGAGTTTTAGTTGCCTTAAGGTGTATCGCTCCTTCCACCCTCCTTTGCTGTTAAAATTTTATTTAATGCCAACATATCAGYTTCACAATCAGAAAGTCATAATTTGGAAGTGATCAGAGTACTTCAAGGTATTGCCAAGTAAACAAGAGAATGCAGATGTAGATACTCCCTCATCGTAAATAATATGAGGAAAAAATAAAACTTCCAGTTACAGTATTTCATAACTATTCTAGCTGAATCTACATGAAAAGAAAATTTTAATGAAACTTAGACTAATCGCTAAAGACTTTTCATCTCTGCTGCTTTTCTCCTCTCTCTCCTTTGCTTTTTCCTATCATTTGTCCCAGAGTTCCCAAGTCTTTTGCATGTTTTAGGTCAGTTTGCCTTATGCTAGGAGTTTCTTTCACAATGACAAACTGTCTTTTTTGGAGAAAGCATGTATAAATATGTATACATGCATAAATATTGGAGCAGGAAATCTGCCTTTTTATTCTTTTTGCTGTGGTTAAGTGAACACAGAAAGTTATCTAAGGCAAAAATGTTTGTGAATCCTTTAAGAACTCTGTTATTTACAAATTAGTATTATGTGAGACCTCACACCAATAAAGAAAAAAAGAGTTTTAAGATGAGGAAGTAAAACTACTAAATAATATTTTCTTCTTCATTCTCCTCTCATGTCTTGCCTTGTTTACTTTGGATAACTTAAAGCTCCAGAACATAAAATGTATTTCTGTGATCTATTTTTATAGTATGATGTTTATGCTAAATAAATCATATTGATACATCCTAAACTGAAGCAGTATAGAAGTATAAAAGACAAGACTAGACATAAACAAACATAGTAATATAATAACTTAGAAAAAATTCCAGTAGATATGACATAAATGAAAGTGACATAGAATAATTTGGGGAAAGAAAAGTGGGACAAATGCTGCTTTCATAATACTAGTTATTTTTTGTAAAGTGCCCTGAAGGTGGCAAAAAACACTATGTACAAGTTATGGCTATGGATCACCACTGAAATAACGTAGCCTCACTCTGAAATTGAGAATATGAGGAGTTCAAGAAAGCCCGTGATTCACTGTCTGAAGAAAAGCATATATTAAAATGTGAAAATTCATGTATATACACTACTATAATCACTACTGAATCACATTACCCTAAGTTTTCATTTCTACACTGACATTTGAAGAAACAGACTTGCAGATTTACMTATGGGCTAAATTTGTAAAAACAACAGCCTTCGGAATAAACATTGGATTTGCTTTTGAGTTAAGAGGGAAGGGATAATAGTGGTACCACTATTAGAAACTGATGGTATTTATAACTTCAAAGTACATTCTGCCCATTGATTTCAAGACTTGTAATGAACTGGGAACATCTAAGAAAACTAAAAGGATAAGCTACTTAACACCACTTGTCATAAAGAGAAAAAGGTTCAGCTAKTAAGCAACCACCTACAGATATACTGTCCAATGTAAGTTGAATAATTGGCAACGGAACCTAAGCTACTAACTCCTGAAATTTCAAAATATAGGCCTTTTACGTTGCTCAAAGTGGCCAATTTTTACTAGGTCTTATTCCATACAGCCAGAATTTCAGCAAGTCAGTCAAAAGTTTAACAACTAAAACTTCCATTAATACAGAAGCAGGAAAAAATGGCAAATAACCTTTTTCTCCAGAGTTACACTTTAGACCACACTGCAACAATCCACAAAACTACCCTATTGAATCAATATAAGAATTCCCAAGTATTCAGCCATAAAATCTAAACTGAGAAAAGTACATTATCCCAGAGGGATAATATTCCTCCTTGTTGGGTCTACACTATCAGGCCTAGTGAGAGTGATAGTATATAATGGTTCTCATAATTTGGTCGCAGAAGAGGAGTTTAACTCCACAGGGGRAAAAAAAAAGGCGCAACTCACTTCCTCCTCCTGCTCGAATATGCAAGGCACAGAAATAGATGTTGCAAATCAATAAGAGCTAGAATCCCTTTTAGCAAGACTTTTGAAGCTACAGCAAAGTTTTTTTCTTTTAATCCATACCAAGCACTTGAATCCCATTTCCAAAGCAGTGAAACACTAGATGGAAACAGTGAAACAAGGAGTCCAAAGCAATTGAGGGTGTTTATACATACACACACACACACACATATATAAAAAGGGGAAAAGGGTGGAATAGTAGCTTTATAAACTCCTATCCAAGGTTTTCTTTCTTCCTTTTCTTTAAGGTGATATTTTATTATTGGGAGCATTCAGACAGTGTTGAATGGGTCTAATATTCATATGATTTCAAAGAAAGTATACAAACTTTCCTGCATCATAAACTGGAAATAGTTGTTCCACACCTGTCAGGAATAAGCATTTCTCCAGTGACTTCAAGCTAGTTTATATGAAATCAAATATTGCCTATCACATTTTTAAAGTATTTTCAGCAGCAATATTTTTAGTACATATATGCCATACAGAGCTGAAATTGCCAGTCACAGCCAAGGTCCATGGTCAGTTAGATGAAAAAAACATTTAGTGAAGAGCTAACAACTTATTAAAATATGCTGATAAGCAAYATTACCTAGCATATAGGTGAAATAAATGTTACACATCTACAACTTTACTTCTTTATAGCTTAAGAGATACAGCAGAGGGAACTTCATCATCTCTGCTGAGCAGTTAGAAGAGTTTGGCTTAGATCTTCCCTTCCAAAAGAAAACAGCACTAGAGAAACAGCATCCCTATATGATATATATGTGTGTGTGTGTGTGTGTGTGTGTGTGTGTGTGTGTGTGTGTGTGTGTATGGTTTAATCTGCCAAATAAAGTCATTAGTGCTGGTTACATTGTTTCATTTAAAGTGAAAGAGATTGTAAAGAGACTGCATCTGAAACATATATTCCTTTTTTATGCCTCTATATTTCTTAATTTTTAAAGCAATCCACGAGGTTACGTTCCATATGTTAAAGCTCTCTTCCTCTCTGTGGGCYCATAAAACTGAATGGAAACAGGCAGTGTCTACTAGAATATTCTCTTTTCCCTAAGTCCTCCATGCAGCTACAAAAACAAATGTAAGAATACTAGTGTTTGAGCTTTTTACCACTATTTTTTGCAGCTGGCAAATCTCACAAGTGTAACTTAATTCATTATAAACAGTTTCTTCTAGAAAGTCTTTGATACTTCCAATAAAATTGTCATCGGTATGTTCCAACTACTGGAAAGTATTATATCCCCAAGCCAGATTTTAACTTCCTTTTTACCTGCAAGATTTAGCTTTAAATTTACTTTTGAAAATAAAAAAAAATAAGAAAAGAGAGCAAGATAAAAGGGACATGTTTAGGTGATACATGGCACTCTGTCTTTTGAGTGAAATACAGTAAAAAGCAATGACCTGTAAGTTTTATATCAGCTAAGCACAGATTAAAAAAAGCTATCAGAAGAATTTTTTAAGCAAGTTTTAAAAATTTCACATAGCTAATGTGAGTATGAGCAAGCATCATCTGAAATGTGCATATTGAGAGTGACATTATCGAGTTTGCTTTCAGTGCCTTAAAGCATAGATATAAGTGAGCAAATCCTCCCACCTACCACTAAAAGTATACTCCTCTCCCCCGTTCATCTCCTCTCACTTCTGTTTCTCAAAACTCTCTCTTAAAAAAAAAAAAAAAAAACAGTGAACACATACTTCTGTTCATCCTATGGTCAGCTAGATTCACCCACCTAGTCAAAAGAAAAGTTTTTTTAAAAAAAAAATCCAAGTAAAATTCTGCAAAACAATATTTGAGAAGCTTTTGTAGATACGCTAACTGTAAGAGTTCCCACAAACCTTTAACTAATGGAAAAACAGTTTGTATGCACCCAACACGTCAACATTTTATACACTTTGGGGAGTAAAATGTACAACTGTATAAGCAGTTATATAAATGACAAAAGTAACAATGAATTGATTGGCTAGGTCAAAACTTGTGTTGGTGTAATACAATTATTCTAAAACAGTCTATTAAAATTTAACAGGAAGTATAGTTATTATCTCTTGTACATTAACAGGCAAAAGCTTCCCAGATGAGTAATCAGCATACAGCTAATCAGGCTAAAGTCACTCAACAGCTAGAGCTAGAGCTGAACTGAAGCGCGCGCAGCACATCTGTACACTCCCAAGCACAAGCTGCCCAGATGTTATAAATTACTATCTTTACCAGTTGTCTCCTAGAAGTGTTGACTTAAAGAAAATGCAGTGAACAGTGGAGATGTTCACAGCATGAATTGTCAACAGAACTAAATTCAACAGTAAAAGATCTGTTGGATATATGCACGATCTAAAGGGGAAGTGTCACAGAACTGTTGATGCTTGGGTCCATTATAGGGATATTACTTTCACCTCCACTCGGTGATACAGCTATARAAAGTTTCATTGGCTTGTTTCTAATAAATACCATTCATTCAAATTTATGTGCAACAGGCAACAATAAACACAAGCTATTTTCAGCTCACTTGAGGAAGAAAAAAAAAAGGGAGAAGGAGAGAAGGAGAAGTCAGGAAAACACCAAACTGAGTTATCCTGAAACACCAACAACTCGGAGCAATATCGGAGGTTCGGCTCTTTCGGATGGCTGTGCGCAAGCTCTTGTTAAATCCCATCAAACCGCAAGCTTCGTTCGGGTGAGGGAGAAGGGGAAACCCGCTGAGCGGCCCGGCCCGGCC
>NW_028185284.1:2070717-2101951 GCF_003343005.1 Rhea americana
AAGCGAGCGTGTCCCGCAAAAGCACGGGTCAGGGCTACAGTTTTGGGAGTAGCCCCCGTTCTCGCTAGAAGCGCACCCGCCGCTCGCACCTTCGCTCGTGGCGGGCAGGTGTCAGGCCACGAGCGAAGGCAGCAGAGCKCAGGGCAAGGCAGCGCCCGGCGGGCAGCCCGCGGCCCAGGCTGGGTCCCTGCCCCAGCTGCGCTCGGGGACGCCAGGTAGCGCTTGGCTGCGTTAGAGGTTTGATCAGCGATGGGAGACCGCTTCACCACCTGGGTCAACAAGCAGATTCGCTTCTTGCCTTTCCTTACGGCACTCTCTGGTTTTGGAGCGCTCTTCAATAGTAGTTCATGAGTTCATCGTACAATTACTATTTCTTAGGGAAGCTTTTCAGCACCAATGGCAAACTGCTCTGTTTTGTTTTTTTGTTTTTTTTTTTCCTTTTTTTTTTGCTTGTTTGTTTTTTCTTTTGCTGAAAGTGAACAAAAATACCGACTGGTAACAGAGACTTTCATTTTAAATGAGCTTTCACAAGAGGAGTGTGTTCTTTGCCTCATCTCACTTAACAGGGGTTCACTGCAAACATTGTAATKGCAGAATCTAGGCCAAAGTTAGTAATAAGCATGCCATGCCTATAAAGCTGCTTTAAGAAATTACCATTTTTTGAAACAATATTATATTATACTCCCTTAGGGAAGATTTGCCTTGCACATGTACAGTGCCTGTTATCGCTATGTTCTAATACCTAATTGGAGCCCTGAAGGCACACTAAGTTTATTAATAAATGATAGACAGATTGGCATGCCCTTGTGAAATTGCAGGACAATAGGAGCTCTCTCAGGAACATTTTTTTTTCTTTGTACATTTGTTGATTTAAAGAATCATTAATATTGCAACTTTTACTCTTTTAAAAGCAAAGTTGTGTAAGACTTACTGGCAGACTGTTACATGAGACTGAGCAACAGTGTAATGGTTACATTCTGTTCTTTAGGATAATCTAGGTAGCATTTTAATTCATAAAAGCTTCTTTTTTAAAATATCTTTGAAAAATTCTGTCACATCCATGCTGTTTTAAAAGCTCTAGACACAGGAGGAAGAGTATACATTTGCTGAAACATAACGTAGTTTTCATTCAGTGTAAACCTAGTTGAGAAGGGAGGGAGTTTTTCAGTCTGACTCCTAAAAACATGCAAGCAGAACTTTAACTTTTTTYCTAGCTCACTGATCCTGGAAGTTTTTGCAGAACAAGGTTTTATTAAGGAACAAGAAGGTTCACAGTCACATCCAAGCCATCTAGCAAGTCCAATAGTAAAAGTGGGAAAGGAGTTATTATTCTTGATATTACAGATGAAAATTAAGGAGAAAGTTTCCTCTCCACATCCCATGTTTGATAAGTTTTTTTTGTTTTTGTCTTAAAGCGAGAACGAAAAATGCATCTTCCCTGTCCTTTGCTAGGTCACCCTTAACTATAAACATCAAATTTGCATGATGATTTACAAGCCCAGATAACGTTTCCTGCCCCAAGAACTTGCATGAATTTGGACTGTAAAGGCATGACTGAAAAAAGGACATGGGCACCTAAAAGCCAGGCCCTGCTTCGGTTGCCTGGGCCAGCAGAGCAGGACATGTTGCACCTGTGGTAGCCAAGCAGTCTCTAGACCTTGGAAGAGGCAACTTCAGCTCTCTCATGATGTGGAAACAGAGTTTCTCATCTTTTGTGAGAGGAGAATAAATCCCAGGTTCTGTTCTGAGAGGGGAAGGGAAAAAAAAAAAAAAAAAAAAAAACAGTTGCAGCGCTGCAATTTTAAAAGTAATGAAAATTACAAAATTACATTATGGTCCTAAAGCCACCAGGTTTGGACAGAGCATGCCTCCCAGCTTTTGGAGGTGCTTTTGGAGGTGCTTTTGGAGACATACACAGAGGATAGCACGTGATAAGGCACAAGCTCCTTGAACAGGCAGGTTGGTATATGCAAAACTAAAATTCTATTTTTATCTGTTATATTCTGTCATATATATTAAAGTCAAAGAGAAAGACACTTTGTGAATTGTGGTGCCTTCCAGTTACACAAACTGAATGAGGAGGTTTTTTTTAATCCAAAGCTGACCTTGGACCCTTCAGTGTTACTTAAATCTTTACTGCATCTGGCCCAAGATTACTGTACTTTTGACCTGTAGGACACTTCCAGATATCCCTTCTTACAGATCTCCCTCTTGATTTGATCAGCAACCAGCATATGATATATATTGATCCCCTTTTGCTCACACAACCAACCAGGAAAACCTGAGAAGCGGGTAGGGAGTGCTCCAAGCCCTGCTCAGATGAATTTCCTGGCAGACAGAAGCAAGACCAAAGATTCACTTTAAATATGGAATATTTTCTAAGTTATTAACATTATTTACATTTAAACTCTATTTGATTAACAGAAACAGAGGATAAGTTTTCTTGTGACAGAACATGGAAGTAAGAAAATGACTATATATATGACCATTTTCTTTGTATTTTTAATTCTGTTCAGCAAAAGCCTTGAGGATTCTTAGTAGGTGGAAGTGTCTGTGTATTTTTATACGCCACGTCCTTCCAACTGTGCTTGAGAGACAGATTTCACCCTGTGGCAGAATGTGCAAGAATTAAAAGGAATGTAATAAATTTAAGAAGATAATCCTAAAATGGTACTAGCCTGAACAAAGATAAACAATATAAAAGGGGATCTGAAGTTAGAGATACAGGTGATTCATTAAATTACAGGTTTACATTATATTCAGATCATTTTCCCAAGCCCAAACAGCAGCACCTGCTTAACATCACTGAAGACTGCCCTGCAATTGAGTAACAAGAATGCATTATACAATAATAGGAAATATGGGGAGGCAGAATGTAAATAAGTCAATTTGAATTTTGTCAGGATTTCAAAATACTATGTTAGTGTTGGAAAAGAGCCATGGAAACTTTAATAACCACAAATGGTCAGGGCTTTTGTTTTATTTCTTATCCAGAAGTTGGCACCCTGTCAGCCCTTTAACTCCCTGAACATTGACCCTTTATTGACAATAGTGAAACAATGAATCATCCACCACATTTCCTGCAGTATTCCAGTACCTCCTGGTATTCCACAACCATTATCCAATAGCAACTACATCTCATGCGACTTGTCACATCAGCATAGCACAGTGTTATGTCTATTAGACTTTACAATGAAACAATAATAATAAAAAAACCAACAACAGCAACAAAAAAGCCTAGAAGGGATTTGGCCTAGAAAAAGAGGTAGGTAAAATAACTGGGAGAAAAACAATCCGGAGCGGGTTTCCACTGGGACACTTGGAATTTTGTGAAAAGATGTTTTTTGAAACTTGATAGAGGAAAAAAACCAGAATGTGTAAAAACAGTCACAGTAGAATTTTCACATAGGAGTCCAGTGATTTTTAGCTTCATACACAGTGAACTATATGTTAGGGTTAGGGGTAGGAGACTCCTCTTCCATGAAGAGCTTATATGCTGCATGGACAATTTCAAAACAAATAAGAATAAAACAGTAAAAGCAGAATTGCTCAGAACTGTTACCAAAGTGGGATAAAATTGAGTGCAGAAACTGACTTTCAGCAAAAACTCCCAAAWCTATTTAACAGTTTGCGCAATCTTGTAAGGAAAGGCAGAAACTGTGTCATTTAGACCTGGAGTAACCAAAGCAGTGAATAATGTACTACAGAGAATAATGCCGTATTAGAACTGACAGAACAAGATTTCCATTTTTGCTGCTATTCTGCATTAGCACAATCAGAAACACCTCTGTATTGATTTTATCTTAAAAAAATTACATAGACTTTAAACTATAAGAAAACCTCAAACAATTGCGTYGTTTTCCCTCCATTTATAGTTCACGTTGTCTTTGACATTATAAATACTGCACCATATCCAAACATCAAAATGTTTTTGCATACTTCTTTGTAGGGTGACAGTTGTCCGAAAAAAATGCATTAAGTTTTTCACTGAAATAAGAAGATCCTTGAAGTTAGAGACTTCCTGGAAAAAAAATGTGKCTCTATTTATTATATAGCAGACTGAACAAATGAAAATTCTGCTAGAAAGAGAAAATGTAGGTCTGCAGTTATACACAAATAATGACAAACTATCAGTAGACAGTGGAATAATTACCACAAAACTGTCAGCTGTGAAATAAATAAATAACATTTGGAGAACAAGAGGATAAGCTGTTCCTCAAAGCAGAGGCAAGTTTTTTCCAATCAGAACTTCAGAGTTATTACCAAACAATATACAAGCAGAACAACAACAAYAAMAAAAAATCTACACGTGAATATGYGATGAKCCCTAAATGCAATTCCAACTGTTACCAAGGCCCTTGCCTGCAAAAAGGAAGCAGACTGAAATTGTTCAAGAGTGATATTAATGGCATGTATTTTATGAATGTTCTAGCTTTTATCTCTTAATACCACCTTATACGCTTGCATGGCAGCAGAACAACAACTCTTCCACGTGGTCGGCCAAAGGAGAAGCAGCTTCTTGAATTTTGTACCGTCTGAGGTCTGGCACGAGGTAGAGCTCATACTGCAAAAGAGAGGGCAYGGGAAACTGAAGCAGCACCCTGCAGAAGGCAGGGCAGAAAGCACGCCGGGGACGGCAGCTGCCTGCGCGCGCGGGCCCGGGCGCCTCGTCCTGCAGGAGCCTGGCGCTTTCGCGGGAGCTGCCTGCTTCCTCTCGCACGCTGTTTTAAGATGCGCTGYGAGGACATGGTTTTCTGGACTTTGCACGCCCATGCTTCTTCGCCTTGTTCAGTTCCTAAGACACAGGAGAATTCTGAACAACTTAGCAGCATAGCCTTGTATCTGAGAAAGAGGGGGAGAAAAGCGAGGGGAAAAAAAAAAGAAATCTRACGGCCCAAGAACTGAGGGKTTTTTTTTGGTAGAGAGATCTATTTCAAGCTTCATTTTCCTGTTATACAAAAATACTTTTTCTCCCTCTCTCAGCTCCCTGCACAGAAAAGGTCAAATTAGTCTTTTCTGTACCTTCCCAAATTGTTCCTGAGGGTCTAGAGAGATCTTTACACTACCTTCCTTTGTACTTCTAGGGCTACCAGTTAGGTATTCTCTGCAGTACAGATGAGGCATAAAATGGTAAGCGGATGATCTAAGGTCATGAAGATGACAAAAGCCACAGACATATAATAAATGCATTACCTATTTGTGCAGCTTCATAAATTGACATTAAATACATTTCACTGCAACTGTTAATAGAGTTTGGGTTTTATGCACAGAACCAGAGAATCCCAGAAAGGCTTATTTTGTAGGGGAGCTCTGGGCATCACCTAGTGCGAGTCCCCTGTCAAACCAGGACCAGCTTCAAAAGCACATTTGGTTGCTCAAGGCTTGTCCAGCAGCATTTTGAATCCCTCCACGAGCTCCCTTTGGGCCACGCTCCAGTGTTTGGCCACCCTCACTGCAAACATTTTCACCTTAGATCAGAATCTGCCACTTGTATCCTTTGCCTCTCACCCTTCTCCTGTGCATCTCTGAAAGGAGGCTGCCTCCATGTTCCTTTAATTCCCCGTTAGCTATCCAAAGACAGCAAGAAGACCCCCCTCAGCCTTCCCTSCTCCGGGAGAACAGACCCCCTCTCAGCCTCCCCGTGGCAGTCACGTGCTCCAGCCCCCTAGCAATCTCGGTGACCCTCAGCTGGGTTAGTGCCAGTTTGTCAAAGTCTTTTTTTGTATGACTTTACTGTCGTGTGACAATATATGAATGCTGCAACATAAAAGCAATTATTACTCTATTATTTCCTCCTTAATGAACTGAAAGGGGAGGACATTCAGCAGATTTCTGGGTTCCTTGTGACCATGTATCCAGTGAATTCAAGTGACTTTAATAATCTAACTTGTATTTTGCCGCTTGCTGTTTTATTCACTTTTAGCAGAAAACTGGTAYGCATGGGAAAATAGCAATTTATAATCTGAAAGGCAACGATTAAAAAAATTTCATTATGCAATGGACACTTAAGCTATTCAAATRTTATATTATCTGTTACATTCTGTCCTTATCACCCAGTGACAAGGAATGCTTTTCTGTTTAATCCTATCTAAATACCACTAGTAGCAGTACAGAGAAGTTCTCATATATTGCTAGTGCTTCTAGTAACTTTGTTTCTAAATGGTCAAAAATTGAAAATATGTGGAAAACTTGAAAAGGACTAAATGAAAACTCTTATTTAGACTTGAACAGGGAGTTTTAAATAGTAAACTATACTGTGCTGGAACTGAAGTTTTGTAGAAGATTTAAGCCAACTCAGGAACTTCATTGATAGAAGGCCTAACATGGAAAGTTAACAAATCCAATTACAGCAAACAGCTGAGCGACAATTCTACGAATATCAATAATCCCTCAACCTAAATCCTAACACTTCCATCTTTCTCTAAATTCCCTTCTGTCAAGGCAAATTCACATCCTTTTTGCCTTCTGAGCAGAAAACTACATTTATTCTTTTTTTTGTCCACATACTCCCGTATCATTTCCCAATTCAGGCCTTTTGAAATTGCTGTCATTTATTATTACATACTATTTCCCTTCAGAGAGCTCACGTTTTCATCACATGAGTCTTCTCCTTAAGTTAAATGTAGCTTGGAAACTGACCTTCTCCACCAGGTGGATGCCTTTTTTCCCCCCGCTGTTTCCAATATCTTTTAGACTTATCCTTCATTCTTGAATTTGCTTTCATACTTTCTCTGCGTGCTTGGAGAACTAGTGTAGCCTTGTGTCTCCCCCTGCAAAGAGATCCAGAATAATTCATGCCATTTTCTATGCAGTATTATGCACTTTCATATCATTCCTCCTTGTACTTCTGGGAAGTAAAATCTTCGGAGTTCAAGAACGTGTTCTCTAGAATGTTTTGATAAATAGTATTAGAAACAATTTAAATATCCAGGATTAAAATGAAACAAAAAATATGCTACTGGAATAAGGATAATATTCRGAAGATAAAATAACAGACAAAGATCACTGAGACAATTCCTATTTCTCATTTGTAATGCTCTGAGTAGCACAGGTCTTTACTAGTATCAGATAGTAAACCTACCACAAAACAAGCTGTCGAGGGCTGGTTTTTAAATGAAGACTTCTCGCTCCTGAGAATCACTAAAAAGCTATGATTCTTTGTTCTTTTCTTGTAAAATGTACCATTTTCCCACTCTATTTCGTAATGTGCTCTCTTAATATGCAAGTGCATTTGGAATAATGAATCACACTCCAGAATGGTGGCAATTGGTATGCATACAGTGTTAATTGAGTCAGGAAACATTCTTTACCAGATGGATATGGATTTTTGTGAATGCATAATGGTCCTTTAAGCAGCTTAATAGAAAAGTATGAAACCTTTTTACAAACAGCATTCCAAAGCAAGATTGCCAAAAGCAAGTGCACATAAATAGCTYGGATAATTGGACTTGTGTTCCTGCACCCATCCCCAGTGCTGGAGAGAGGGGTTGCTCACCACGCACCATGTTTTGTATTAGCTTCCTGGGCTGAGTTGCTGGCATTCCTTAAGTTGCCCTCATCTTTAGTTTTTGTCCTCTTTACCAGGCCTTTAGCACTGGTTAGTCCCTATACCACTGAACTAAGCCTCCCACTTTTCACAGAGAGGTAGATTTTTTCCCTCAAAACCCTGCAACTTGTTACAGCAGCAGCTACCAAGTGGTACAAAGATGTGGGCTCCACTGTGCTGCGGGTGCCTGGTCTGGGCACAGTAAGGGATGGCTCCTACCCCACGGCTGATAGAAAGGGGGAGAAGGGAGAAGAAATGAAATTTGAAGAGACTTGTCCASCAGGGCAAGTGGTAATGCGAGAAATAGGACATCAGCTTCTCCATTTTGCATCCTTAACCAGGCCATGCCATGCAGCTACTTTCTCATATTCCGAAGTATTGCAATGGACATTTTGATGCGTCTCCTGTAAAGAACCATCTACATAATACTATTCATTATCTGTTTTCTTTATCTACACTTTCAAAACCATGTGTATAGCATGTGTTTCTCATCGTTGACTATGACCTTTGTTTATTTATAGTTYTAAAAATCCTGACTACTGCCAGACATTATTAAAAATAAACATTTTTAATTGTTTTCGTGTTTTAGCCTCTCCTCCCCTTTCCACCCAAGTCTGACAGGATGAAACATTGTTTTTGCTTGGAATACAGCTACTTCTGATGCAAGACAAAAAAAGAACTAGCAGGAAGTTGTATCTAGATCATCAGAATAGTTTTTTTTTTTTTTTTTTTTTTTTTTTTTTTTTTTAACTCAACAGCTTCGAAACAAAGCAAACTACCACCTCCCCACACCTTTAACGTATAGGTCTGCCTATTTCCAGGATATATCTTCAGCTGAGAGTGTAAAAGCAAATACTAAATTACTCTCCTGTCTTTACCTCAGTGAAGCYAGCTCTTTTTCCCAGCATCACAGCTTCAACAGGAGAGGCAAGAGTCTTCATTTCCTATATAAACAAATAGCCTGTTAAGTGCAAGGTGGGTTTTAGTCTCTTCAGGCAGAGACAGAGCCTCCTGCGTCCAGAGAGCTGCTTTAACCACTAGGATAAATGATGRAAATGTCACAACTGTACCATATCCTTTTCCAATGTCTATTCATCATTTTTGTTTTTGTAAAGCGAGACGCTTGATCTGTCTTTTCCAAAAGCAGTTCTGAAGTATTTAGCTCTGCTCTGAGAACTGAAATGCCTCCCTTGGAGCCATGAATTGTAGTGCATGAAGTTAGCACTGCATTGCAGAGACTAAGTCTCTTAAGATAACATGCTGATGAACAGGATACAAATACGTGGATTAAAGGYGCTCCTAAATCTCCTGCAACACCATAATTCGCCATTAATTCAAATTGTTGGTGTACCTACCAGAAGCAATTAGTAGCAGACTCCTTTTGCTGCCTGCCTAGTTTCTTACTAAAACAGAATGACAATTTAGAGAAGTCACCAGACCAAATCTGTTTCCCTGTGTAAATGGTTAGTCACTCTGTGCGTCTCAGTTTTCCCATCTTCACTATTTTTTCTGATTGTCGTCTTTGAATTAAGCTCCTGAGGCAAAGCCATTTCTTAGTAGGTGTTTGTACGATGCCTCTCACAAGGGTTTCCAAACATAGTTGGTGCTGTTCAGCGGGTGTTGCTTTGCAAAGCAGGATCATATAAGAGCCCTGAAACTGGAAAAAAAAAGGGGGGGGGGCCCACAAAGGAAAGCAGCTTCCTCATTTTGAAGAGAGGGAAGGAATGTAGGGAACAAGGGGGCAGGGGACAAGGGTGCTCCTCGTTCTCTGTCCAAGGTGGGGTTTCCAGCCTTGCAAATGCATGGTCAGCTGAGAGCTCCCAGTAAAAGTACCAACAGAAAGAAGAGCTGGTGCCTGACTAGGACATCCAGGGACACCAGGTATCAGATATCTGGGATATCTGGTGGAGCTGTACAATACCAATAGGGAAAAGATGATCACAGAAATGAGACTGGTCCACACATCTCCTCTGGTAAAATAAGTCCTTTATTTTTGGATGGGGGGCAGATGGGAGGTAGCATGTTTTCCCAGACCATTGTAAAAATGAGGAGCAAGTACAAGTGTCTGGAGGAGAAAGAGAGAGGGAAGAAGCGGGCAGTGGAAATTTCTGCATCTCTCCCAACACGTATCTGGGGAATAGATGGAAAACAGGGGGAGAGAACAGTTAAAGACAAAGCAATTACACATGGTTTCTTTGCCTAATCTTGTTTGGATGATTGCTGGCCTGTAAATGCAAATTTCTTCTGAACAGATTAATTTATCCCCTTGCTCCTTTTCTGATCTGTATRTCATATCCCTTCATACACTCACCTGCAAATGGAATTTCTGATCTCTTCTCTCCTCTTTGTAATGGTTTTTAGCTACACCTTGACTAGGAAAGATGTGCAAAATTGGCTTTCATTACACATGGGGAGATCAAGTTCCACGGCCTAAATTAGCGATCCATGATTTGGAGGTCTGTTCCTTAATCTTATCTCAGCAGGTGGCTGTATGCCTCTGCCTGCACGCAAACTCCAGCACAAGCCTGTTCCCTTCTGGGATGGCTGTTACACCACGCTGATGGCTGCAGCTTCGTCCATGCTGTCCAGAAAGTAATGGTGCTCCTGGGCTGCAAGAGCAATGGAAAATTTCACGGCCAGAAAACTTCCAGCTTATGGCACTCACTGTCATTATGTTTGAGAACTATGTTGAGTTAATAGGCAAATTTTGAATTTCCAGAGACTGCAAAATCATATGTCTCCATATGCTGATGCTGCCATTTATGGTTTTGCCTTAAAAGCAGTGACTGGATGTTCTGGATCACATAAAGTCTGTGAACCACAGCCAGCAGCTTGGCTGAGAGGGGAACATCCTCCAGCTTCCTTCTTTGCAAAGGAATAACACCCTGCTCTCATCTTCTGATTATACCAGCGTTGCAAGAATAAAAATTCATGATCCTAATTCATAATCCCAGAATTACCACTGGGTATTTAGATCACCCAAGACAAAAAAGTCACAAAGTTGTAGTATAATTTAAAGAACTGATGGCATTTTCACTGAACTCTGTTTACTCAGGCTTTCATTTATTAAATCTTGCCAAAAGATCTGGACATTTATTAGTAATAAGGGACTCCCACTCATGATYTGACATTCGATGTTCTGCATATAGAGAAACTCTAGAAGTTGCATTATGGCCTAAATAGAAATTAAAATAGATATTAAAAAGAAAAAAAAGAAAAACAAGGTATTCAGCTTCAATTTATGGGTTTCCAGTAATGGAAAAAAGCTACTGTTGTCTTTACTATGTTGGTATAAGTTAATTACCATMATTTGTAGAAAATCTGCACCTTATTTTTTAACCAGAATTTGTTAGCTTCTGGTTGCAAACATCAAACCTTGTTCCACTTATTGAACTGATCAGTTGGAGAGGTAGCTTTTTCAAGACCCTGTGTCTCATACTGAGAAAAATAATACCTTCTCTTACTCATGACAGAGTAAAGGGATTGAACTACTTGAGTTCTTACATAACGTTTTACATTCTTTTGCCATTCTTGTGGTTCCTCTCTGAGCACTCCCACATTTCATGTGGGAGCCAAGAGCCCAGGATTCAAGCAGTTACACTAGAGCTGATACTGCTCTTCCCTGAAACCAGATATTTCTGTGAACTCTGGTGCAGGCCTGTAATGAACTGGTTTGAATGATAAAGCAGATGTTCTAGCAAGAAATGTCAGTAAGAAAAGCCTCAAAGCTTAAACCAGAACCAGGCTATTGTAAAGGCACTTCATCGAGCCTTACCAAACAAGTTAGGCTAGCGTTATTTCAGCTCATCCTACCAGCTAAAGTACTGGATTACATTAAGATATGATATATCCTGGAATATCTACCCAGTCACTGAAGTGAGAGAGGAAAGGAGGAGGCCTGCAAGTTGCTCCACTATAAAACAAAATCAAGTTTTCCCTTTTCAGCCAAAGTCTGATCCTTCCCTTACAAGTAGAATTAAAGTAAATAGTCAGAGTCSCTGACTATTTAGGGAGGGAGCATCTTATACTTGTTAGAAACCCCACAATGTATCCTAGGGTGCCTGATACTTCAATCCTTGCAAACAATCAAGTAGTTACAAACAGCTCTGACTTTTCTTATAAACAACCCAGAAGTCACATATACTGATTTTTCGAAGCAGGGTAAAGTTCTCTCATTTTATTTATAGAGGTGGAGAGAGACAAGGATATCCTTTGGACTACTGCAGCTCAAAACTCAGAGAGCTTCCTGCTTCCAACTGTGCCACTAGGAAACAGGAAAAGCAAAAAAGAATATTTACCAAAATATTCATCTACTTTGTATATATTATACTAAAGCACTATTACTACTGGCCACCAGAGGGGAAGAAGAAAAAACTTAACGTCTAGTCTTTCTTGACTTTAGGCTATTTATCATCATAGATGTAYACTTCTCAAACTGTGCACAACAGCAGAGTTCCTCTGTGTGCAGAATACGTTTATCGGCTAGGAATAGCTATTGCCAGAGGAAACAAGCAAGGGGGTCAGGGGACAAGCAAATTAAAAACAAACCCAAAATAATCCAAGGATGTACTGCTTTCATAAATATAAGTTTGTTTTAAAGCTCCTCTTTTAAAGACAGTCTGTATCTGATCAATAAAAATGTACTTACCAAAGCTTACGGGGATTCGCAGGGTATTTATTTTTCTGTGAAACTCAGCCCTAAAGTCTGTGAAGGTGACAAGGAGGCTTAATAATGCATTCCCCACCCCCCAATGTGTGTTAATCCTGATTAATCCCAGTTTTAATGGTATTCTGCAGCCTGAATTTTTTCAGTTGTTACCACAACACACAGCAAATCCTTATTATGGCTGCCAAATTGATCTAATCCTTTATTTCACTTTAWTAAAGTAAAATAGTAGTAGTCAATACTTCTTTCCATTACAGGAAAGAAACATCCTAGATATCTATTGCTAAAGAGTCACRGCTATATTAAAGATCATTAGAAGGATCTCCTGGCTGTGAATTTTAACCTTAAACCAGAATCATCTTTTGCAGGAAGCCTGGTGCCAGCAAAAAACTCTCTCACTTAGTCAAGGATACCTCGATACTTCAGAGAAAATTTGAAAATGACGTTTTATGGAAAATTGATACTCAGATGGTGCTTTCTTTTATTTTCAACATTGAAGACAAGTACATGGCCACTGCAAAAAGTGTCAGAYAAGCACATCTCAATTTGAGCAGCTGGACTGAGATTTGTTGTAATTGTACAGCTTCGCTGCAATCTTAAATTCCTTCTCTRTGAATGTAAAAACTTTCACACTGCGAACAGGTATTTGAAGGCATAATACTGCCATCAGCATGTGCACCTAGAGTTTGTTCACAGTGTTGATTCCCCTTACCGGGGCTTTCGATATGCTACAGTACCTTGTGGTCGGGAATAAGCCAAGTGATCCGATCGACTTTGAATGAAGTAAGTAAACAATATTTTCTTATCAGTCCATGCCAGATAAAGAACAAATTTGTTTGCCWCTTAAAACTATTGGATATCTGTGATAAACTAGCAGTTGGCTGTGAATACTGATTATGAATGAGGAAGTCCAAATATTGTCATAGGTGATAACACTTTTAGATAGTTGTACAACTGACCTGTATTGCAATAACAGTCAACCAAAACAAAAAGAATTTAAAATAATCTCTTTATCTACCCTCCATTTCCCCCCCACTCAGTCTAAGTACTTACGTATGCCAGATAATGGTTTAAGCATTAAGAATGTGTTTCAAAGCCAACTTTCTTGGCTTTGTTTTCACATTGGGAAARGGGTAGACTTTTTAAAAGAATGAAGAGTACGACTTTAATGTATTATTTTTCCTCTTGCACAACCGACATTTCTCCCAAAACTTTCCAAGATTATCCCCCAAATTAAGTCTTTTGTGCGGGTCATTCCATCACCAACAGTTTCAGACACCTTGCCATCCTTCCTGCCATGTGTGCCAGTGGTTCACAGTGATGCAGAACATCAATCAAATAAGCCTAAAAACTTTGCAGGAAGAGTGTAAAAGGAAGCCCAAAGTGCCTTCCCATAGGACATTATAGTCAGGTGTTCATTTCTGAAAGTAGAAGAAAGCTTACCCTGTTCTCTTCTTAATGATCAAGGCAATGTTGCTTTTGTTGATACAGCAAAAGCCTGCCAGAGAACAAACTCATGAGCAGGAAAATASCTGCAGCTGGTGGCCGCAGGGAGGTCCACGCTGCATTCTGCCAACAAAGACCCCCAAGGCTTCMGCAGGGCCAAGCTGGAAGGCAGACTGTGCAACAGCAGCATTCAGTTGCCCCCCTTTTACTTCAACACCATTCCCAACGTGAATCAAAATATATCCAACATTTCTAAGAATTCTGTTTAGGTCTGCAAAGGGAAGTTCAGCAACTGATAAACTCTCATCGATGGTTGCAGGGATCCATTCCAGCAAGGAATGGATCAGAGTGTGGTTTTAAAATTAATACAGGACTCAGTTTAGAAACTGATGAAATAAAATATGCATTTTTATAGTTGAATATGCTTCCTGAAAGCTACTGAAGTAGCTTTTATGGTAACACAAATAAAAGCAAGGACTGATGATAGGAATTACTTCTCTCTTTTACGATTGCAGTGATCATTCTGAGGAAAGTGTTTATGGAACCTAAGTCTTTTTTTCTTTATCTTTAATAGGATGAATGATCAGTTGTTGCCTTAAGTCAGATGACCAGAATAGAAATATTTTTTTTGTTGTTGTTTTAAAATAATGGCCTGGCATATAACAGACATACACCAAGCAYGTCCAACAGTCAGTGTAACAGAGGTTTCGGTTTCAAGTATTGAAATATGGTAGATTGCTTGTGGAAACTCAAGACATCTGTTGCTTCTGTTTGCARGAATTTCTACATAGGATTATCTAGGAACTCAGAGCAGCCCAGGCAGCCCAACACATTTAAGGTCTGCTCAACAGCTTTGCTATGTTTAGATCATCAGATCTGTCTGATGTCCCAAGTTAGCCTGGCATCCTACTGGCCTACCAGAAATTTCCTTAAAGAAGATAGGAAAAAAGAAAAGCCTACCCCAGGAAAGACAGAGAAGCAAGCAAAAGTGAATGCTCACAGGGCCCCCAGTGGAAACTAAAATAAATGCCTCAAATCACTCCATTTACAGCAAGGAACAGAAGTCTTAAAGTAAATCAGCAAGCGCTTGCCATTCTTTYTACTTATTTGCTCTTTCCTCCCCMAAACAATATCATCTGAGTAGCTAATATGTCTGAAGAAAGATTTTTAATATACGTGATGACASTGCAAAAGGAGCACYGAAGACAAACAGCTATACTACCAATGCAGCCTGACTCGGACACGTGTGGTCTCCCACGCTGGCATCAGAGACTTCACCAGTCCCAGGCCAGGTCAGATAAGGCTGATTCCTGCTGCCCCCTTTATTTTCTAGCACAAACRAGTCTTAGACACCTTACCCCTGTTTTGCTCCACTGGTAAGTACCTTCATAAGTCTACTAGTCACACACAGCCAACCATCATCATCCTAGCAGTAAATTACATTAAGAACAGTTATTTTGAGAGAGATGACTTTTTTCCCTAACCTCTCATAGAAACACAAACCAAGATTTTCCCAAAACAGCAACAAAATCATAATCTAGCCATTGTAATTTCAGTTCACATTAGTCTTCCCTATTATACCCACCAGTATTATGCTTTCTTGAATTTGTAAGGGAGGCCAAAAGGGGAAAATCTGTGGTGTCACTCAGAAGTGGTTTAACTCTTTATGTAAAGGAATAAATTTTATTCCTAAAGAAATTTAATACTGCTGATCAGCTGTGGCTTATGAGGTTGAAGAATAACTGAGAAACTGGCAGTGGTTAACTAAAGTGCTGACTTGTTCTTCACTTTTTATATCATCCACAGGACATATACGAAATTCCATCAAACCCGTGTCTATTTTCCAAGCTGGACTATCAACATTAAAATGTTAACCAGTAAGATATCATAAAGCTGTGAATTATAATACTGCATAAACATACTTGTTCTAGAAAGCATATTTTATCTTCCAAGATAACATGGTGAAAATAATTCACCAAGACGTAACTGGCTAATTTAGATGTGTGGACTCCCACCCTAAACCCTCCTTGAAATAGGTTAAGGCAGGCACTTCTTCAAGAAGCACAGCATGAAAGATATAATTGCTTTGCTTTATTAATTTTTTTTTGGAGAATTGCTTTGAGGGACACAGCATCGGATGATTTAAAGTCAAATGTATTAACTGCCATGGGCGGGCTTGAAAGATCTACCGTTGACCATGAGCCAGTGATGTGCCCTGGTGAGGCCTCATCTCGAGTCCTGTGTCCAGTTCTGAGCTCCCCAGTCCAAGAGAGACATGGAGCTACTGGAGAGAGTCCAGCGTAGGGCTACAAAGATGATCCAAGGGCTGGAGCACCTGCCCTCTGAGGAACAGCTGTGAGAGCTGGGCCTCTTCAGCCTGGGCAAGAGCAGACTGAGGGGGGATCTTATCAATGTGTACAAGTACCTGAAGGGAGGGTGTCAAGGGGACGGGGACAAACTCTTTTCAGTTGCCCCGTGTGACAGGACAAGAGGCAACGGGCAGAAATTGAAGCACAGGAAGTTCCGCCTGAACGTGAGGGGGAATTTCTTCACTGTGAGAGTGATGGAGCACTGGCACAGGCTGCCCAGAGAGGTTGCGGAATCTCCTTCTCTGGAGATGTTCAAGGCCTGTCTGGATGCAACCCTGTCTACCATGCTCTAGGTGACCCTGCTGAGCAGGGAGGTTGGACTAGATGATCTCCAGAGGTCCCTTCCAACCTTACTGATTCTGTGATTCCATGATCTATTCTTAAGAAGTCTGAACAAATATACTTCTGTATCAATGCTTTAGTTCCCCAACAGTTGTTTGTATTAAGTATTTTGCAACTTACTAGCAAAAAGATATGAAAGAGTTATGTCCATTACATAATTAGTGATTTTAGGTCTAATCCTACTTCCAGTTTGCATGTCAAAGTTGTTGCTCAGCTCAGCAGAAGTGGGATCAAGACTTCTGGCAACAATTTTGGGAAGCTTAGGATTTTCCTGACACTAAGCTAAAAGTTTCCAGCAGAATCAAGGTAGGCCAGATCAACAGCTGTTAATAGCTTTTTCCACATGAGTTGTATGATTAAGGCAAACATATGTTTTTATACTCATTATTCTGTGCTGTAGAAGACAGAGATCCCCCTTAAAAAAAAAAAAAAAAAAAAAAAAAAAATTCTACCAACCCAGCATCCACCAACAGAGGGGCAGCAACTACTCAAACTACTGCCCTTCAGCTTTTTGAAAAACACTGTTACAGACATCCTGTGCTATCTAAGCAAAATTTATTTTAAAGTATATCAAGTGATKTCAGAAAGTATCAAAGCATTTCAGAATTAAGTAATAATGGCTTGAAATTATTGTAACTGTTCTTTTACTTTCTGTTCAGCTCAGGCTTTATTCTATTATTTATTCAGTAATTCACTAGATCACTTGTACAAACTGCAGCTTATCCTATGCTGCAGGAGTGACATTACTTAACTTTGATCAAAGTATCTGCATTATATTCTAGTGAAAATCCCAGCTTATTCAAGAATAATGTTGTCGTGGGTGCCACCAGCTTTGTTCTGTAGTATGGCAGAATATAGTTTTTTGAACCGTAATGTGTGTGTGTGGGGGGGGGGGAAGGAGAGGGAAAGCAATCTTTTAAGAAATGAAGCTTATTTATAAGTGAGCTCAGTGTGAATTAGCAAAACTGTAAGAATAAATTTTAAGATAGAGTATACAATATCTGAAAAAATAATACACTTAGATTAAATTTAAGCATGCATTTCATGAATAGTAGGCAGTATAGCAGAGCTGTGTATCTCCTAATATATGCATACATCATCTGTAGCACTTTAGAAAATCTAAAGTTGCTAAAAACACTTTGAAATGACTACAACAGCCATCTTCATAACTAAAACATAGGTGGAAAATGTAGGGTAGGGAAGAAAAAAAAAAAACATTCAAACCATTCAAGCTACTATCTCCTCATTCCAGCAGCTCTCTCTGCTCGTGACCCACATATCTTTAAAATGCCTTGTTTAAATATCTTCAAATTTATTAAAAAAAAAAAATTGTCAGCTGGCCACAGACCACACATTCCAGAACTGAAGTAGAAAGGAATGTGAATGGGTGGGTGGGGGAGAGGAAGGAAATCAATTTAGTATTGAAAACAAGACTAAACTGAGAAGCAGCTGATGTGCACTTGAGCAGCTGGAGAGTGCCACACCATTACTATTTTTGTACGCAGTACCTTGTATTCAGAAAAATACGAAGTGAAGAGTCATTCACTCTTGCTTGCACTTTGAATGTTTTATTTTAACTTCACTGGTATACCACCACTTAGCAGATGCAAGACAAGTAAATTCAGACAAGCTGTTGGCTTCCTGCAGGTCAAAAAGACTGACTAATATTTCTTTAATCAGAATGAAGGAATATCTCAGGAGATCCTAGTAGATGAATTCATCTGACCAAAGGGTAAGCAAGAGCAGACTCCCAAAGGCAAGGAGAATCATAAAAGATTATGAAATAAACCAGTCGATWTTAAGATCCAGACATCTGTTATGCTATTGCCAGCATCAAATTATTCTAGGGATTTTTGCAATTGGTATTAGAATAGTATCAGGTATGCCAGAAAACTGATAATGCCAGGTTGAACTACATTTAACATTACCTACCCTTACCTTGTGAGGACAGAAGGGAAAACACAGTCAGGAAGCAGAGTCTTTTTTAGAAATCCAGTCTGATCCACCAGTCAAAAGACACTGTATTTTCCAGAAATTCTGCAGAAAATACAGACATAAAAAYACAGTTCACTTTCCACTACTACTTTTGAGAGTCTAAATCAACCACTTCTGTGCTCCTGGGAGAATATCAGTGGTGAGACCCTGTTTGATCTATACTAGGGTCAGAGAAAGTCTCGGGGAGAAGAGCTAGGAGGGTCTGAATAGAGAAGTATAGACAGAGAAACRGAGACAAGGAATAGATGAATCAGAAGCGTGTCTTGCTACCAGGACTGTCAGGATACTGAGCTCCTACTAAAGAAGGAATTAGAATTAAGGAAAAAAATGTTATATTTTCTTAAGGCATTTGAAAAGATTTTCCCCTGTCAGTTTTATAAAGATTTCAAGGATTAATTCATTACAGTTCATCAAGCCCCAGTATTGGTTCAGCTGGTTCTCAGCCCTCATACAAAGGTAAGACACACCACTGTATTGGGAAATATGGCACATTTCATTGTGGGTATAAAAACAGGACACAGAACAGGCAGGACTTCTTGTGACATGAGAGTTTGGTAAACTACTCTAAGGAGGAGGTGATGGAAGCATCTTCAATGGAGCAAGGTAGCCAAGCAGTTATCTATCACCAAAACAGGGGAGCTCTGGCTGCAGTGAGGAGCAGCACGTACATTAGCAGAGGCAGCGCTGCGGTGGAGCTGCAGCTCCCTGCTCTTCAGGTGGCCAAGAAGTTCTACCAAATAGCCAGCCCTTTGATCTGGTACCAAAAAAAAAAAAAAAAAAAAAAAAAAGGCCACGGTCTGCGGTCTGACCATCTTTGTAACTGGTCATATGAACTGGACTCTCATCCCAGTAACAGGAAAAATATTATAAGCTTCTTCCATCAGCTAAACAGGCGTCTGGAGGGGAGCCAGTCCAGCCAATTTATCTCCATGATGGAAGAAGTTCTGAGGAAAGGCTGCTCCAAACTCCAGCTACACCATGTCTGGACTTCCCCTATCACCCTTCCTCATCCTCTGTTTCTGAGCCTCTATAATAGTCCTGCTTTCAGTGACTGCATTATATTAGGATTTTATAAAAAGCTTCAGAAATGCCATAGTTAATGGAAGGGGGAATTCTTGTTTGTTTTTACTGGCCCTGTTCCCGTTGAGGGGAAAAAAAAAAAAAGGCTTGAATTTGGAGCAGGTCTTTGTGAGTGTCACCACATTCATCATTCCAAAATATGGCTTTTGGTGTCTTTGGTTCCCCCCCTTTTTCCCAAATCCTTCACCCAAATATTTCTGAAAAAAGTTCCTGAAACTTCCCTGATCAGGGGAAAAAGTCAAAAAGAAGAAAAAAGGAAAAAAGAGTTGCCTCATTTAACTCTTTATAGATGATTATAAAGTGYTTCTTTAAAACTTTTTTTCCTCCTGGAATTTCTCTGAAGCTCTCTCCCATCACTTAGAACTGAGCCATAAACCAAATACGGTGTTGAGTTGACTATTATGATATTAAACTCTTTGTGTAACCTTCTTCCTRCTCACCAAAAAAGGTTAACCAAGTATTAGATACAGGAATCTCAAAGCTTACATTCTTRGACTATAGGTGTAGTAATAATCACACCTTTCTAGTACTACATATTTCTTTTCTTCAAATTCATAATAAGCATGTGTATATAAGATAATAGAAAGCTAATGTCACCTACCTAAAACAATAGGGGAAAGAAATGAAACAGACACAACAGAGGAAGTGTTTTACTCTAGAAAATATTTCCCCTCTTTCTTGTATGTTATTGCACTATTTTCTCACAGATTTTGCGGAAAGGTTATTTTACCATTCTTTCATAAAAGTTTATCTAAAGGTTTTTCAGTCATCCCTTTGCTCCTACCAATCCAATAAGCTTTAAGGTTATCAGCAAATAAATTGGTTAAACTAAAGAGGAAAAAGTAGGAAGAAAACTTACAGCTAGCAGGGGTGTAACTCTCTTTGCCATTATCGTGCAGCCCACCATACCCAAGGACTCCCCTCCCTGCCTCCTAAATCAAACTTCAGCCCAACACACCTTAGATTCATTTGCTACAATGAGAAATGCCTTACAACCCTCCTCTATGGCACACAGCTGTAGCAGGCTCGTGGAATAATGATGTAGGAATGTGGCTGAATAAAGATATCATGGTTAACAGCAGAGAAGTGTTAGGCTTTGCCTGCGAAAAAAAAGATCATTATTTGAAACCTTATCTTTATTGCGACGGTGTAGTGCTATGGAYGTGTGATAAGTTACCATGACGTCTGTGTGGTTTTGTAACTTTTAATAGGTGCCTTATGCAGGTGTACTCCTATTCACCTATGGAGTATGCTTTTATTCTTTTTGAAAGTAAAGTCCTCATGCCCTTTGTTCAAGTAACTTGTGAATACACTGCTTTCTAATACTACTGCAGCTGTAACAAAGTTAATCGTGAAATTATACAATCTGAAACTACTTCTGACTGACTGGAATAGTAGATTTCAGTTAGCTGAAGAGAAAACAAAATTAAGGCTACTTAGATCTGATATRTTTTAATGATTAAATGTTTCTACCTGGATCAATAAAGCCAGGAAAGACACTGAAGAACATCTGGGTAATATATTGTAAAATCTAACAGAAAAATGCAGTAAAAAGAGTGGACATTTTGCTTAAGTAGATAAAACTTTTGTGTTTCTAAATACTTCTTAGGCAAAACCCTGAARGAGGCAGCACGCTGTAAGTAACTAAGAAGTCCTATGAGAGCTGTTTCATTCACAGCAGGATCAAGCATCACATTTCCCCGTCTTTAGATTCTACTTGGCTAATTTTGTCATACGGTACACGGGCCCAACAGCTCTTAACTCATTAGTAGCTTTACTCACTACCTAGTGTCTGCAGTCTTCTTGTCACCTGCCCAGGCTTGTGCATGAGCCTTCATGTAATTGAAACCAGCCAGTCTCCCAAGTGGGCTGAAAGAATCCCAGGCTGAGAATTTTTAAAGTAGTTTAAGGGATTTAATTTCAATAACCAATATATGTCTAAATCCCCTGGAGGGCTTTGAATAGTCTCAGCTCAGAATCTAAACAGTCTGAATCTCAGGTGAATCTAYTAATTACATTGGTCTGTTTACTTAAGAAAGAGGTTACAAACAAATACCTTCTCAAGGTATTCTTTTTCATTTTAATTTTGGTACTGTTCTGTATGTGAATCATGCATTCAAAAGTTTCTACAACATTAAACAGGAAATTAGTTTAGATAGCAACTGTGATTTCCTGCAGTGGTTACTAACCTATATGGAATTACTTCCAGTTTTAACATCATTCATTTGTTTCAGATCTCTATGATTCAARCTGAACACAAGGTTAAAAGATGTAGGTTCAGCTGTTATCTTAGCTGTGATCATTTTTTTCTGCACAAGAAATGTAAGCAAATGTCACCATTTTCTCTCTAAAGTGAATGTAACTGCTGTGGAGATTACTGCTCAGTACACTGCATATCGCTTCTGCAATCTGTACATTAGAGCAGAATCTAGAAAGTGTTACATAAAAATTTTCCAGTAGCGGCTGAATGCATATTAGATGTTGTTAAATGTCAGTTGGCAATAAAATGTGCATTGTACTGCATGAGTGATCACCAGAGGCAATGTCTTTCACAAGCAATCTAAAAGTGGTTATGGTGATAAGATACAGCTAATAGTTACACATGTAAGTCTGGAGATGCAGCCCCCTTTTATTTACATGAGAAAACAAATGGTCTCACAACGTGTGTGTATTTCCAAAAGGCAAGTTTGAGGGCAGAGGCAGATTTTTTCCAGTCCCTGCAATGAGACTAGGTTTTTTCACATTAAGAAATGACTCTGCAGTGCATGCCAGTTAAATCACRTTTATTTTTAATAGAATAAAAATGGAGGTACATAGCTTTCGGTAAGTAGAGATTTTTGCAGAGAGTAGAATGGATTAGTTATCTAGAGTCTGTGGAAAATGAAATGTCCTTTAAAGTGTAACTGAAGAAGTCCCACAGAAGTTAGGAGAACATGTATTTGCAATGACTCTCAGCTATTGCTTGTGATAACTCCACAGTGCCATTAGATGGAGGGAAAAAAAGCTGATGATGTTATGGCATATCTTGAGAGGATGAAAATGTGTATGTTCAGCTTGCTGCTATTATTACTATAGCCATCGCCATAAAGCCAARTAGCTATAACCATATTGTGCTAAACATTGTACAAAAGATGGAAAAAATTCCTTACTCACAGTGCAAYAGTCTAAGTGGAAGACAAGAGACAAACAAAAAAGTTAGAGGCAGTGAAGTGCAAGGACATAAAATGTTAGGATGATAAGACAACTCAGCAATAGAAGGTGCTGAGGACAACAGCWAATAAAATGTTGTTTCAGGACACAAACAACATAATTATTTTCAAGTATCTTCTTTTTTTAGGTATGCAGCAAATGACTTGTCACCTGCTGTATTTTTAGTAGAGCCTGAGATGTACAAGCCTTTCGTGAGATCTCTTCTAGAATATGCCAGTGGTTCTTGTCACCAGCGTTTAAGATTATCCTGAGCATAATCAAGGCAACAAAGATCCTGTTTCATGAGAACATGTTAAGAGGTTCAGATCTTTGTTTGTTCTGCCTGAAAAATGAGAGGGGGGAGACAGGATTGCCATCTATAAATATATCTGGGGTAAACACTAGCAGAGAGGAGAGGGTTTTACAGCATTAGATAATGTTAATACAAGAATAAATAGTTGTAGCATAGGTGAGAAGTGTTGCATTTGATTCATTTTATATAACTTGACTTTGTTACCTTCATTTAATAACCCAAAGAAAAGTATTTTCTGTTCACTTTCTGTGAAGGAAGCCCAGGTGACAGCTTTGATTATGAGCCTAGATTTTAGTTGGCTGAAATTGAGTGAAATAATTTCTCTACACAGTTTTATCATCATATCAGCAGCAGGACAGCTATCAAGTAGTTGGGTATGTGCTGGCATCAACTACTAAAACCAGTGGAGCTCCATTGGATGTAAATACCTGCTTACACGAATTAAAGTTTCATGCAGGATTACAGATTTCAGTCCCTGGCATGGGTTTATCCGATATCCTATACTTCCGTGGAGTTAGTGAGGTTAATGCTAGGCTTCCACAGGGTGTAATCACCATTTTTGCTCATGAGTGAGTGGGTTGTAATGATTAATGAGGTCTCCAGATGACCTGCAATGCATAATGTTACATAATACAATGTCTGGTACATTCCCAATGACTGGCAAAATCAGTCATCCCACTTACGCTTCATTACTGCTGATAATTTTGTAGCCCCCTTGGCAAAATTATGAAGAAGTAATAAGGGGTGGCTTTTCAGCTTGATGAAATGGTTTAATAATTTAAGAGTAAATATTTAGCTGTGCCCTACAAATGGAAATGTTTATCTTAAGTCCATTTATTTGCATGTTGCTTCTGCCACGTAATTTACTTATTGTGTTTTTAATCTTTCTCTAACTTCTTGGGAGCCCATAAACCATGCAAAAACATGATATTTTTATGAGCTACACTGCATATGTTTATCATGAAGAAGTTAATTTTAAACAAATTCTAAAAAAAATCCAGTCACCTAAATTGACTGCTTAGAGCTCTTCATTCTGCTTAGATATGTTACCCTCTGATTCTGCGAATAAGAGTAGGCATCTAATAAAAAAAGCAGAAATGTAACGATGTAGATTTTTTTTCAGAAGGTTCCAGCAGAAGCAATTTAGCATCTTCTAATTACTGGAAATACAGTTTTCACTGAAAATACATGATTATTCCATCAATATATTCATGACTGAGATTTTTTTAAAAAGTCCTATTATTTTCTGGGCTTCCCAGCACAAGAGAGACATGGCACTACCAGAGAGAGTCCAGTACAGGGCTATGAAGATGATTAGAGGACTGGAGCATCTCTCCTATGAGGAAYGGCTGCCAGAGCTGGGGCTGTTTAGCCTGGAGAAAACTGAGWGGGGATCTTATCAATGTCTACAAGTATCTGAAGGGAGGGTGTCAAGGGGATGGGGCCAAACTCTTTTCAGTGTGCCCAGCAACAGAACAAGAGGCAATGGGCACAAACTGAAACACRGGAAGTTTCACCTGAATATGAGGAAAAAATTCTTTCCTGTGAGGGTGACAGAGCACTGAAACAGCTTACCCAGAGAGGCTGTGGAGTCTCCTTCTCTGGAGATATTCAAAAGCTACCTGAACACGATACTGTGCAAGATTCTCTAGCTGATGCCACTTGAGTAGTGGGGTTGGACTAGATGATCTCCAGAGGTCCAATCCAACCTCAATCATTCTGTGATTCTGTAATTATTATATTTTTTTAAATAAAAAATTTGCAAAGGATGATTAAGATCAAAATAAATTAYTTGAGTCCAAGAGGCTGTTGAGTTGTGTTCTTTTTGTGTTGTAAGTCTATTTTCTATTCATGCCCAGATGTAGATGACTAAGACAGGAAATTTCTGGTTTAGATGCTTACTTTACTGAGAACTGCTTATTTATACTAAATTAACTAAGCATTTTTCTTGTGACTGAAGGAGAAAAAGAAAATGATTGCAGGAAAAAAAGAAGAAGAAAGAAAAAAATATATGGAGTGGAATGGGATATTTCAAAGAAAATACCAGATGATTCATTGGTGTTGTTCACTGGTTAATGTTCATTTCTGAAAGGGAAGCTGGCTTCCTGCATCACTCACTGACTTAAATGGTTTCATTAGTGTGACATTTATGACACCGCAGCATTCAGAAGGCATGTTTTGATGCTCAACTCTCAACTCCACATAATCACAATGACCCAAACAGCATCAGAGTTGACAGCTTATCCTCCTTGTTTTATGTATTACACAGTCTCTATGAGTGGATTTTTGAGTTGATAAAACTAGCTGTCTTCTGTGATTACCGATTTTTCCTTATTTTAATGTTGATTCATACTTGAAATTTCTCCTTGTCTTTGTGTACCAACCTGATTCAAATAATCAAAAAAATACATTTAGATTTCTGGGATGCTCAAATAAATTATGTATTTTTATTTAGTACTGCTTTCCCCTTTTATTTCCCTCAGCTTATTAGATATTTTTGAGAGGTTTGGGATCAGTTCTGTTCTTAGCTATGACGCTGAACACTCATTAAGTCCAGAAGCTGGCCTTAAAATAAAATATTGAAAAAAGTATCTTTGGGATACTTCTCTTCAGAAACCTTTTGTTGACGGAGATAYTTTATTTGTGTGAAGATTTCTGTCAATCACCTTTTTTCATCTGGATAGGTATTTTTCAAATTGACTATATAATTTTTAATGCAAGGGCAGGTAAGGCTTAAAACATTCATGAATTATTTTTCCCACAGACCAGGAGCAACTGCATACTTTCAGACTGACTGATTATTTTTTATATGATTAGAAATTCAGAAAAYGGAATTAGTCTGAGAGAACATATGATTCATGCTGAGAAATAGGTTGCGTATGAACTGAACACAAAATGGGAGCTTCCTCCYTCTGACTTCTGGGTTTTAAAGTTGCAGCATAGGATTGGTATAATTATTGCAAAAGTACTATAAGCCCTCAAAACAACTCAACCTCACCCTCAAACCCTCAGCTTTTCGGTTTGTAATGTGCAAAGATTTTACAGAAAACGGTAACTTTTCTTTTATACTTTTCTGATGTATCTCTTCATCCAAATCTACCACCTGAACAATGCTTCTATTATATCTAGTAAAACACTCAGTCCAAYAGTGTTTGCAGTAATATTTAGTAGYGGTGGTGCAGTAATGTGAAAGAYTTAACAGCACAGATAAGAAATTTTGAGGGCTAACACTGGTCTATTGAGCAAAAAAATGTAGGCCCTTGAGAAAGAAATAGCTACAGTACATGATGAACTGAAGAAATTACTTACTAGTTTTATGATTTATCTCCAAACCTTTTTATGTTATCAAGTAAGTGGTGCTGGAAAATAAACTGARGTATTAATTTCTGTTGGCAAGCCAAAGGACAGCCCAGAGCATGGAAGAAGTACAGAGACATGAGGACTTCCATGAACACAACCTCGCTCTCYGGAGGATCCTATTGGACACAGTGAGTTTTCCTTTAAACACGCAAGTTACATTTTTCACTCCACCTTTCCCAGCATACACAACCTAAAACCATCATCTGTATCAGTGAAAGGGACCTAATAAAGCTTTCCTTCCTCTTTATGGGATTTTCATGAGGGAAGTATTTTGAATTATTTAACAGACTGTGTCATTTTTTCAGAGAAAATGAAATCACCACCTTGCAGTCAACTAAAATATACAGAACTGATTTTTGTTATATTTCAGGGAAAGCCCATAGTTCTAACTCCATAAATCAATGATACAATTAAACATGCCAAAGGGTAAAATTAATAATCATAAGTAAATGGTTGCTGAATGATGCCATCATCATTGATTTGCAAAGTATCGGGGCTCTCAGACTTCCATTTACCTCCCTGGGTTCCACTAACATGCTGATTTAAATGTCTGGGTGTCACAAAGARCAAAACCATCACTGTGTATTTACTGAGCAAATTGGCTTCCAAGTGACGGAGAATGTGGATGTCCTTCTCTACAGGAAAATAAAGGTAACAAGTGGGCTTTTTTTAGAAGACTAAGTACTGAAAACATAAGACAAAACATTGAAACATATACTTGTCAAAATATCGTAAGCTTAGAATATTTTTATTATTTTTGTATCAACTTGCTGTCAAGTTCATTTGCATTCAAGCTCATGTTCGACTAATTCTGATTAATTTGGGTCTTAATAGATCAAGTGAATCAAGAGCACAAGAACTGATACTGAGCTGTAGGAAATGGATTTCTACTTACCATAATCTTCAAAAACTGTTGAAGAAAAAACAAAATACATAATTTTTACCATGAATCAACTTAGATTAGTCTTTTTTCCTGTGATAGAACACAATACCTCTCAGAGGATACCTACTCCGGTTGGTCTGCAGGGCTTGCTTGGTAATATAAGAAACTTGCTTTTACATTGTAAATACCTCCGTTTTTATTTTTATGGTAACTGCAACACGGCTATGGTAATGCAAATATTTTAAATACCATTTCCTCAGAGAGAGCAAAGAATTAAGAAAGAGTAAATTGCCAAGTAAGATGTTGTCTCTAGCAGTTATTCCTCACTGGGGACAYTGCAGTTCCTTTCTTCATCTAACAATGAATTACAAGGTTGCTTTGGTTGTTAGGGTAAAAATGCAGTTTGCTCTCTGGGCATCCAAGATGCCACCATTTTCCTAATGGAATTTAACTGATGTCTTCTTTTCTCAGACTTTTCCTTTTTAATTCCATGTCTTAGCAGCAAAAGATAGTGTGAGTAATGAACTCAAATGAAATTACAGTATTCTATGAATCATTAAATGAGAATAGCGGATATTCAGGTTTATTATCTGAGACAGCAACACCTTTGACAGTAAACATTTATGACTAGATTGAGTTACAACAAACTGAAGGAAAATGGGTTCACATAACCTTCTGTCCATTTCTTGCAAACATTGATACCAACCTAGTCTTAGTCTGTGTGAGCTTCCTGAACACAACCATGGAGAAATACTGTTTTTTATCACAAATACCTTAGAAGTGTCACTGGTCATACGAGTACCTGCACAAAGTCAAAGTCACAGCTTTGTTCCACATCCATACTGACCTGCAGAGTTAATATAGAGTAGAGCTAAGGAGAAAAAGCTTTCATCCTTGCACAATTTTTTCCAGGCATGCTTGAAGGCACTATTAAAGTTGATTGCGTGCATAATTTTTTTTCTGCATGCACATTTGACTTTTCACTGTAAATTAAGACCATGGAAAACTTTTCTAAGAATTATATACTTGAGTTTTCATGAACAGATTTTAAACATCTATTTAGAAATATTCTTATTATTTAGGTTATCAATTCTTGCCCAGAAAAAAATCTCAATGTGGACGTATTGTAAGTACARTAAAATTTAATTTTATGGTCAAATCTACTTACTATACATGTTGTTAAAGGACTTTATAGTTCTTATATAATTGTACTAAGGGAAACTTTCAAAAGTCAGAGACAAAAGTTTCTTTTTGAGTCTATGTAATAATACAATTTTTAATAAAGGAACATGTTATTTTATTCTTGCAGCCTTATTCATGAGCTGGAATCAAAACCAAAAAAAAGCTAGCATTTATGTTTTCCCATTGGGTGTTCATTGCTCTTGCTATTTAGTTTTATTTATTCTGTACAATAGCAGCATGCATCAAAGGAGTCAGAAGGGACTATTTAAATTATTTTCTTACAACTTGTGATAACCCCCTTAACAGTTGTCTCTGTGAGAAAGCCAGATGGGTTATTTGATTCAGAGAAATGACAAGGAGTGCAAGATGGATGGTGAAATTGCTACAGAGGCAAAGAAAAGTAGATTTTTGCATCTACTGCAAAAAAAAAAGGGGGGGGGGCCCTGTTAACATCTTTTATGAGTGTTAAAACCAGGCTGTGTATAAGTCATTGTATATGGAATTTTGTTACCAGATGGAGGGGGGGAAGGTGGAAAAGTTTGATTTTTAATCTCCTTCTTCAGCTTTGACTTAKGTGGGATTTGACAATGAAAGGACAGATCTTTCTAAAAATACCTGCAAAAGGTGGATCATTGTGCTGTTATTTCTGAAATTTCCAAATAGTCTCTTAAATAGTATTTTTCTCTACTGCCTTTTAAATATGATTGATGACATGCAATTCTGAACTAACTTTCTGATTAAGCATCAGAACAGATGACACACCAGGTGATTTGTTTAGTTTTTTATTAATCAAAACCTATCAAGACTGCAAATGAGGAAGAGGATAACATTATAAGATCCATAAACCTCTGGATGATATAAAATTATGAAAGCCCAAGACAGACCTTAAGTGTGAGTAATTAATGAACTTCCTTGCCAAAGAGTGATGGAAGTTTTAGAGATTCACAGCTTTGTAAATCGGAAAAGCTAACAGTTTTTTATAGCTCATAACTTGTCAAAACTACCCTTAGTTACCTGAACTACATTATTTAGCTCTTGACACCTCCAGGCTGTTTGGCCTTTACCTGATGCAAAGACCAGAAATCAGTCCAGAARTTCAGCCAATGAATATGGGAAAGATTAAGGATCATGTGCACTCGTACAACTATCTTGAATTCAACAAGCTGATTGGTAAGCAGAGGAATTAATGAAGTCCATCTTCCTTATGGCTTTGTGTCCTATATTCTTGTGCTTCCTGCCCTCCCCTAAAATTCCATCTCAYCTTCTCATTTCTGTGCGGCCTCATCCTCACCATTTCTTGGGAAGTACCCTAACTCTCGGTACCTTCCCTTGACTGCGATCTCCACAAGAAGCAATTTGTGCTGCAGCTGTTCCTGAGTGATCGGCTGGTTTTACGCCCGCTGCTTCACTGGTACATGCCAGGTAGAACGGGATGGTGTARAGCCTTGCATTTTTTCTGTGTGTTGGTACTAAACTGAGCGTCCTTCCAGTGGAGTGTCTCTGCAGTTTTAATGAAACTTTCAGAAATTTCAGCTTTCTGAAAATTCTATTCTTGACCTAAATTTGTTTGATGTTGGCCAGCATAGTACAAAGTTTTTAGGGGAAACAGGGAAGAGGAATCCCTAAGGTGTCATTCCACAAGGAAATAAGGTTAAAAAAAGAAATGAAAAAAGTGCCCAGATTTCTCCTCCCTAAACACCCTCAAACCCTGGTTCTCCCAGTATTATTTTTGTTTAATTCTTTAATTGTTCTTTTCATGGACATATATTTAATCTCTCCATATAATCCAGTATTTTTACGGTTCTGCCATTTAGGTTACAGTGCTCCAAAGTTTGTGAGAAAGTTTCAGAACATACACGCAGATGTCATGACCACGCTGATGGAGGCATTCAAAAATGTGTTCTCACCTGCAATCTCCTCGCTCCCTCTACTACTAGGTCACAGCTTCAGTTAGGACCCAATGTAGAGAGAACAGTAAGATGGGAGCGCTCTCATCACTCAGTAGCAGCTTTAAGCTGAGAGCTGAGTTCAGCTCATCAGGATCAGGTTGATGAGTAATTGTATGTGATTTGGAAGTGTTGTCAGAGAAATGAATAAGCACTTCAATRAGCTTAATAAACATTTCATATTTTCATTTAGAGCTAAGTGTGACAGATAATGATGGGGCTGATGCCCCATCAGTTTATATTTATATCAGTTTTCAGTCTATATTATGACGGATTATGTAGACAACCTACTGGAGTAGTAGTGCTAGTAAAACATTCGTAGTAATRGTGATATTTCAGGATTGGCTCCTGAGCTTTTTGGCTTGGAAAAACTTCTGATGGCATCAGTGAGAGTTTAAGAAAGAACTGAGTAAAGCACCAAAAGATGCAAATTTCCTTTTGTCTAGTCATTTAGAGTTTCTAAATCTCTGGGGAAGGATTATCCCAGAAGTCCAGCACGTTCTTGTTTCTCTTGAATCTACGAAAACCTTTCTCTAGGATGTCTGCAAAGTTGGAAGAGGAAGAGCAAGAGCAGAAAAGAAGCAGGTGGGTTCACTAGAAATCCCCTAGAGGAAAAAGATGTTAATGATGCATAAAGCTTTTGTTCCCCAGTGGTCTGTATCTTTGAATACAATAGAGCCTTCTTATATAAAGGCTACCCCAGATGACCTTAACATCATATTCCCCTCCACTTAGATTGCCAAGCAACTCAGGCAGGCATGGGGAGTTGAGAAGACTGCTCTTCTGTGTGAACTTTCATATGTCCCCAGCCTCCTGCAGGCATCAGACATCAGAGAATTGTGTAGGTTAGACTTTTCCTCTTGCTTTGGTCTTGTCTAGGGAAAAAGACAGTTGTATCACAGCATTTTTTTCTCTCT
>NW_028185284.1:2102011-2148069 GCF_003343005.1 Rhea americana
TTTTGTTAAGGTGTAATTAAACTGAATAAAAAAGTTCTGGAAATGCTTATTTCAGCAGAAATATTGGCTCTCCCTTCCGATATGCTGTGTTTAATTCCTCTGCACCACGAGCGAGAGTCACGGTTTAATCATGTACTAAGCCAGTAAGTACTGTTTAATTCCTGTACATTTACTATTTTATATACTCTTGATTGAAATGTCCYATGTTCTAAAATAGAAATCATTAGTGAACCTGTTAGTTCCTCTGACCTTAATAATGTGTAACCAGAATTAATTATCACGTTGAAATATTTGCTGTAACTTGTCATTAAGTGATTATAGCAGAGCAAGAATGCAGAATCCCAGTGAATTAATCAGTGACCTATATTTTCTGGAGCTTCTGCTCAAATTTAGCCTTGGTCAAAATGACGGAAGATCTGTCCGATTGCATTCTTGTTAAATGTTCTCAACTGAATAAGTCTGGTTACTGTCATTCACCGAATAAAGGAGTGCTTTCTTCACAATGCTGTCACACATGGATTGGTGTATTGATGGAAACTTTTAATTCACTCAGCTATGTCCACACCAGCGTCCCTCCAGACCCTGCGTAGGAAGTAGGGCCCAGCTGTCCTTAGAGCTGYGAGAGCTTTACCACTGTATGCGCTGGGAGCAAGTTTGAAGTGTAAATTATTAATCTACTTTTACTTAAGCCTCTTTCGGTGCACTCGGCAATSGAAAAAAATGTTCCTCTGAGCGCAAACCCATTTGAATACTGTGCTAGACACTAGTAATTCAGCAATTTAGAATCAATGTGCTGCAGCAATTTACTTGTACCACTCTGTATGCCCAGAAGGATGGAAAAAGTGATAACCTCATTGTAAATGAGTTTCTGACAATAAGCAAAAAGGTTATGGTTATTTTGAGAGATCTTTTTCCTTGCCCAGATTTAAATATACAACCTATCATGAAAATAAATTGCAAAAGAAACAACAGGAAGGCAATTTTTAAATACAATAAACTGCATTAGTATAATATAATACTAATATAGTTATGTAGTTATATACCCCCTAACATGAAGAAACATAAAAACCAAAATTCCAACATCATTAATGAAGTACATTTTGAGCACAGAAGTATTTCATTAAAGATAAAATAACCATTTATTTGTATCAAGAATTTGTGTGAAAACAAGAAAARATTTAGGAAGGATAAAACAGGTTAAGGCAGGCTATGGAAGGTGAAGACCATGTAGTTAAGAGAGCAGTTCTAAGAGATTAGGTGAACATATAATGCTTACTCTTTGACCAACAGAATTGCAGAGCTGCAGAAAAAGAGTGCAAACGTAGAACAGATTTATGTGCCAATACCACTTTAAAAATTATATTTAATAGAGAACCTAGCTGCATGAGATCAAGAACAAAATGGGGAGGGTGAGGGCTGAATAAGGTAAACACACAAGTAAAWATTACACATGCAAGAAAAGTGATTTTTCCGCCTGCTTTATTTGTCCACCCTAAAGCTAAAAAATATGAGGGTGGACCTGCCTGGCAAAGTAGAGCAAGAGTGTTTTTCCAAACAGGGTTACTAACCTAATGAAGGGGCTTTTAAAGCAGTTCTTCGAGGGCTGGTGCCCCCTGCTAAAGCCTTGTAGAGAAGAAAATGGGGAACAAGAAAGGAAGGCTGGGCCAAAGCCTGATGAGGGAGGCTCCCAAATGTACCCTGAGAATCAGGCATGGCTGGGGGCTTATTTCTAGTGCCTAAATACAAATGCACACAACATGAGGCAAACTGGAGGAGCTAGAAGTCTATGTATGGTCCCATAGCCATGACATCTGCAAGATCAAAGGGATGCGGCACTATTATGGAAGGACACAGGCTATTTAGGAAGGATAGTCAGGAAAGGCAAGGGAGCTGTGCCCTTGCCCTGATCTGCTACTCAAATGCACGCAGCTTCACTATGAAATGAAGTGATGGGCTAATTCAGTGTTTAAGGGTCAGGACTGGTGGGGAGACTCGCAAAGGGGAGACTGTAGGTATCTCCTTTACACCACCAAATCAAGAAGATTTGATGAATCTTCATAATCATGGGCCCTAGTATCCTCAGGGGAGCTTAAATACATCTCCTCYTGCTGAAAGAGCAATGCTGCAGGATGCAGTCTGGATTTCTGGAGTGCCTTGAAGATAATTTTTGACACAGGTACCAGATAACCCAACTGGAAGAAGTGCCCTCACTGCATCTCACAAGCAAGAATGTCTTGGTCAAAGGCAAACTTGTTGTGGTGATCATGAACCAGTAGAATTTAAGACCCTGAGGGAAACAAGGGAAGCAAAAAGAAAAAATAAAATAAATAAAATAAGGACTTTGACTTGTTCAGGGAACTTGGAGGCAAGATCCCTTGGGACACTGCCCTGAAAGGGCAAGAGGCCAAGGAGGTCTGGTTATCCTTAAGGACAACCTCTTTAGAGCATGAGAACAGACTGTCCTGACATGTCAGAAGCTGAGGATGGCTGCCAGGAGAAATGAGGAACTCCTGTCTGGGTTCAAACACAAAAGCGAAGAGTACGTAAACATGGGGACAGGTAACCCAAGAAGAAGATAGACACACAGTCTGGGCATGCAAGGGCTGATTCAGCAATGCCAAGGTCCCCTGGAGAAAGACTTAATGAGAAGGAACGGGAAGGGTGGTAGCAAGGACTCCAATACGGACACAGCAGTGAAGGAAAACGGGGCTGTTGAATATGGCAGGGGACCTAGTGACAAAGAATACAGAAAAGACCGAGCTGCTCAACACCTTTTTTGCCTTAGTCTTTACTGACAAGCTTTACTCTCAGGCCTTCCAGTTCCAACAACTTTGTGGCAGGTCTGGAAGATGAATCACTACTCACTTGGAAGATGAATTATTATCCCACTACTTCAATAACCTTGTGGCAAGTCTGGAAGATGAATTACCACYCACAGTACTGGAAAATTGAGTTGCAGATCATTTAAGCAAATTCGACGTAACACCAGTGCAGAGACCTGRGTAGGATGCCTCCAATGGTGCTGAGGGAGCTGCCTGTTGCCATTGAAAAGCCACTTTTTGTCATCTTTGACAGCTAAGACAGTTAAACATCCCTGTTGGTTGGATACAGAGAGATATCACTCGTCCTCAAGAAGGAGAATACAGGAAACTACAGGCCTACTCTCCTATTACTTGGTCCTTGTTAGCCAGCAAAAAGTCRGTTTAAAATGTAATCAAACTTCTTTGAGTTTTTCAGGAGCTGAAATTTGTTCAATGTTTTCTTTAATAAACTACAGATGAAAAGCCTATGACACCAGCTGAATTCTGCCTTCAAAGTCTTAATAGAAACATTTCAACATTCTGCAAGTTAGAGTAGAATACACAAATGTCTCCCATATTCTTAAATACTTGCCAGGTTCACACACACCAGCCCAATATGTATTCCAGTGCACAAGACACACACATATTAACTGCACAACAGTCATCCTCTGACTACAGATACTAGAAAAGATCTTATGATACAGGATGGAGAAAGAAGAAAGAAGCTTGTCTCTTCGGAGGATACAGTTTACATAATATAGATTTTGACTTTTTTCCCAGCAAGTCTGTTTCCTATTTCACTCCATACTTATCTGCTTTGTTGAAACAGCTGTATCTTTCCAGCACAGTATGAATGAAGATCACAAATAATATTTGTACAGCAATTTTTAACTACTATGCAAACAGAGAAATAATCACTCGCTTAATTGCCTTTTTCTTTCTATATGTACAATACATTCTTTCTCCTCAAAAGAGGTGATGACACTTTATGAAAGTGTCAGAGTGAAAACGTATATCTTCTATCATTAATTATGTGAAGATTCTGACATGTTCTGATTTCTTTTGCAGTCAAAAATATAAAAAGCCTTTATCTCTTCATAATTAATAGCCTGTTTCCATTATTCCTAAGATGATAGTAGTATCTAACACTTTCTTGAGTAACTAGAACACAAGACCAAAGATCTACCTAATACACTGTCTTGTCTTCAGTAATGGACACTGGTAGATGCTTAGGAAATGGTGCAAGTGTAGAGTGGTGATACTTGTGGTCTGTGCTTCCAAACTTCATGTTTCTATGGTTTAAGAGACAACCTTTGYACGTCTGTGGTTTAGAGACTTCTTGAGTTTGAGGTTGCATCAGTACAACTCTGCTTAATAGTCTTTTGTGGATATTCTTTTGTGACTGCATTAATTATCTTACAAACCTATTAATAATTTTGCATTCACAAAGTCTGGTGGCAATGAGTTCCAAAGTTAAATTGTGTGTGGTGAGAAACAATGTTCCTTTTGTCTATTTTGCRTCTGCTGCCAGACAACTTTATTAGGCCTCTCAAGTTGTCCGTATTTATTACTGCTCCTTTTATTATTTTCTTCTTGAAGCAGTTCTCCTGACACTGCAATCTGACAGCTCCTCACACCTATTCCCATAAGGTGAGAACTTCCCCAAGCTCCTTCTTTTCAAAAGCACCAATGCAAAAGATCCATTTAGCTTTTCTACTATCACACTTTTTTTCTTCCTTTACATGTCTTCTTACATTCTTTCACCCTTTCCATCCTTTCCAGTTCTCCAGCAGGTTTGCTACTGTATGGTTCAAGCTTCCTGGTCACTATCACCACCCAGGTCGTGCGGCRCTAATACTATACTGATGGTCAGCGTTCACAGCCCTGCCAATTTTGTTACCTTGTATGGTATGTGTATCTCACTGGCATTATCTATTGCTATTACAGTCATATGCTGTCAATTGCCAACACATATGGTTTATCACAGAGATAACAGAGGCCTGCTAATCGAAATACCATTTCTGTTCTAAGGATGAAAAAGCACCGTCAATCTATTTGCACATTTCCTGTTACCATCAGTAAATTATGCATAAGAGTAATTATTTTAGATGGTCTTTGCTATGGGAACAGAGGTAATTGCCTTGTTAAGGTAAGTTAATGCTTCTTTCCACTATTAGAGTAATATACTGCAGAACTAGAGTGAGACAGCAGTTAGGTCTCTCTGTATTCTCTGAAGTCAAGGGAAATTTTACATGGTTTGAAGTGAAAAGTGGACAAGTTCATGGAAGGGGAAAAATAAAAAGATCCACCAAGGATTACTAAATAAATAGAAACTATGCCTGATTCAGGAAGCCCCTGAACAACGGATGGGTGGAGGCTCTTAGGGGAAAATATCCTGTGTGTTTGTCCTGTCTTATAYTACTTTCGAGCATCTGCTTTCCCTGGGCACTATGAAAGTCAGTGATAAACTAAATGGTTCTTTGACTAGGCCTAATACAGCCTGCTTTCATGTTCCTATACTTAATGATAACCTGAAAGTGAAAGGAACCAGCCTGCAAAATATAGACAACGTTACAAAATATGGCAGAAAGTCCTAGTAGCAGATGCAACCTAATACAGATGTTTGGTGTTGTGGGACTCTTCTAAGTGATAGTAATATCTGCTTCAAGTTTGCAAATAAATATGATTTACTTACAGAGGTCTGATCGTTTTTGCACCCTTTATCTCAGGCTTCATTCCACAGACTTCCCTCTTTTTCCGTCTTCTTAAAGGAAYATGACGCTTTCATAGCTATAGAAAACAAATCTTGTGTTTGTCTGGTGCCATATGGGGTTTGRAAAGTTCTGATTCTTAAACATCTGCTCTTTTAAAGTAAAATTAGGCACATTTTCAGCTTAATGGATGTGATATATTTGTAATACCAGCTGAAACTAGTGAGCATATCCTGCAGGCAGGTGCTGGAATCCATAATCTTTCAGGTTTCAAATCCTTGTCAGAATGGATGGAAAAAATATCTTAATAAGTTACAAAGACACCCACGAAATAAGATGAAATAATTAAAACTTGTGACCTTAACCCTGATTTATAACCAGGTAGATCAAAGAATTGTATAAATATTACTTAAGTCTCACAAAGCCTAATGAACATATCTGTTCTACAGATGGATGGAAGACACACACTGTGAGCAGGATGTATGTTAAAACTCCCTGCTCTTACCTCTGTATTTTAGGTAAGACTATAACAGCTTATAAAAAAAAGAGCTTGTTTTAGTGTAGTTTTCCTATGCATGTGTATTTACTTTTTCTAAGCTGTGCTCATTTTGTTGAAACCTGCGGCTGTAGCAGGAGGATGTATTTGTCACTAAATCGTACAGAGCAACTTACTACAATTTAATTAAATTGGTTCTCCAGTTTATGGGTAGGGAAAAGGTTTGGAGTCTAGAAGGGATGGATAATGCCTCTGTTAATGATATCTGTGATATATCACTTGTTGTGTACACAGCTATTTATTTGTGTAAACATCCATTCATTTGATTCAGCACTTCTTTAGACAAACATATGGTTCATCATGCATACTTACAATCCTGTGACTGACTTAATAAATTCACACAGATTTGATTCTCTCTTTGAGTAAATAACTTCTATGATGCTTGCAAGGATTGGCACATCTGCAAGTGAGATTTGAAAATCACAGAACAGGATGCAGTTTTTCACTAGGAGCACAGCCAAAGGACTTCGTCCAAAGCCTGATGAAAGCATCAGCCATAGAAATATATCTTTACAAACTTCCTTTCATGATTCCCCTACCCCCAAATTCTCTTGATATTTTCTGTTACCTGACAGAGAAAGGTACAGTCTTTCTCAAATACTTCCCACAACTGCTGTGCAAACACACTATTCTTTGTAGCCGCCTGTCAGCAGCACGTAAGTGCCAGCTACAAAATGACTTTAATTTAACTGACAAGAATCCACTCCAGAGCACTGTAACATATTTAAACAAAACGGTTTTAAAAACACACAGAGAACAAAACGTACCTCTGTTAAGTGCCCCATACACACATTTTGAATTATTTTCATACGTACGAAGAGATTTCTCATTTGCGCTGGAAAACGTTATTCCAAATAAACAGTAAAAATATTCCATGCCAGCAATGCTTCGGTTGATATTTTAGACATGCTTAAGTAAATTCATGAGTATGGATCATTTTTATGCTATGCTGTACAAAATGTTAATGTTCTGTTTGTGTTTTGCTCCCCCATTTGCGCCTGGTCCCCAGAAGATCACACAGTTCTTAGAGACACTAATATCCACAGATGTCAGGAGATTGGATGCTACTGAAGAATAGACTAGAAATATGTCTGCACCTTTAGAAATCTTTAAAAATTAATGTTGACTTTCTGTTAAATTAATATTATGCTACGAGTTAAAAAGGAGAGAAATAATTACAGCTTCATTTAATAAATTGTCTTTTTATAGGACTCTTAAGCATTCTGAACATTTCTTATAAAATAYATATCCCTGATGACAGACATTTGCCCTGAAAATGTAGCAAGTGAAGCRATGGACAAAAGCCCCTGACTTAAGAAGGTGCAGTAAAAACAGTGCAGATTGTAAGATWATGGACATTCTGAAATCTATTCACAACAGGCATATAAACTAAATTTTCAGATAAACATACCTTAGCAACTGTGAGACCTAACCTGAGTGCCAGCTTTGTCTGGCCTGAGCAACCAAGGAGAAATTCTCCTAGCTGCTGAATATCTATGTTATAGGCCCAGTCCACTCAGCGCCTAGAAGCCACAGTGTTTATTTTGCCTTTGAGTTTCATTTGAGAATTAATTGGAAAATTTTTCTTCCTCTTGTCTTCCAAAGGAAAATTTCCAAGGGCTTCTGTAGGGATGCACAACCTGCAAGAACCCAGAGTACTTTCATGGTCCACAAGGCAGGCACAGGTCCTGCCCACCTGTGCGATGCTCCTGGCACATACCTTCCTCCCTGTGTGCCCRGCTTCCCGCTACCAGTGAGGAAAGGGGTCGTGGCACAGTTGTGTGTTGCCATTCCTAGGCAGTCAAGTTGCTGAGGCAGCAGGACACATGGAGCACATCTGTCTTGTGGTTTAGGTGCAGCCTACAGACCTGACAATGCTCGCATAGATAGCCTGGTATTTCAGAGTGTTTTGCACCAAATTCAATGTATTGATCCTTATCTCTATGGCTTCATGGTTTACACCTAGAATAACTAGGAGTTTGACTTTAAAAATAAAGTCTAAGAAGAGGGCAAGAAAGATCTAACYAAGAGCTTTACTCCTCTGTCTCCACGCAGCTCACTGCAGTGAAGCTCAGGCCTTGATCTTCTCCAGGGAAGAAGAGCTAGAATAAGAGCTACTGAAGGATGAATGCTCCAAGTGCAGAAGACAGGTTGGAAGAGTCTTTTTTTGACTGTGCTTCTGTAGTATAAATACATACAAACAGAAACTGAGACAACAACAGGAAATAATACCAAAATGAAACACTCTTACAAACTTTTCTTCCCCTGGGGAGGGAACGAGTGCACAAACAACCCAAGACAGATGTGGGGATGCTGGATTTCTTTTTCCTCAGTGCAGTTCTGAAAGGAGCTTCTCAAGCAATGATCCCAAGCATGCGATAAGAAACCATATAGAAAAGAACAGAGGACATACAGTTTCCTGCTTGTATAACTGCATTTCACTGCCAATTTTGTGCTGGATGGTTATACACAGATGCTACAAGAATTTGGCCCTAAAACTGGTTGTTTGCCAGCTGTAACAACTGAAGGATTAGATCAGCTTCTGTACAGTGCCATAAAATGAACAATGACTGTTGTAATACCATATCTTAGAGATTCTTCCATGTGTTCATTTTTCTTGAATGATGAATGTAAATATTAAAATACTGTGATATTTTTAAACTTGGCTTTAGAATACTGGAGTGACTCTGTGGGAAAATCATTTGTCCCTGGCTGAGTAACAATCACTTTCCACCAGTCAAAACTCTGGCTACAATCTGTTTCTAATTAATCAGGAAGACAAGACAGGGTGAGTCTTGTACTGAGACAATGTCGTATATAGGGGACTCTATGTAAAGCACGCCAGACAGGAATGTGCTTAGCGCTCTGAAAGGCACATTCTAATTATCACATTGATGCCCGAATTTAAATTCTTTTGAGGAACAAAACATAGCAAATATAATTTGGACACACTGGAAATCTGTAACATAAAATACTAATGCCTAAGCCAAACAAGAGTATTTCACATTTTACCATAAAATTATCTAATTCTTCCAGAATCCCTGTAGAATATGCAAGAAATTCAGAAAAATTAAAAATCTAGTTTCTTATAACAAGTCTTATAAAGAATATATCTTTGAATATTCAAGATTTCAATAACTTTTACAGCTAATAGAGTTGGAAGTTTTGTAGCTTACAAAGTAAAAATGTAACACTCTGAAAGACAATGGAAAAGGAAGAATCAAAAAAAAAAAAAAAAAAAAAAAAAAGGTTCATAAAAACAGATTGCATTTTTTGGCCAGACTAGTTCTTAGTTGCTGGATAGGTCTCTCTTGCAAACCTTACTAACACAGATGGTTCAGCTAAAGGAAAGGGAAAGTATTCATCTATCAGCTATGTGCAGGGGCAGATCATAGCAGAGAAAAAATGATTTACTTCAGAAAATGGGAGTAATGGAAAGTCTATCCATGTTCRCTCTTTGCCCTTGTTCCTTTTATTCCTGGTGTGAGGAGCACCGTGGTGAGTGCTGTATGTCATTGCTCTCTGGGATAGAATAGGAATTAGAATATTTCTCTGGAAACAGACTAGGAATTGCTCCAGCAACAGGGCTCAGAAATGATAGTCAGTGAGTGTGTTTATGAGAGAGGAGTTATGTCTGTTTATTATTCTGTCTTCTTTTGAAAAAAAACAGAGCTGTCCTATAATCTCTTAAAATTAATCTCTTTTCAAGCTCTTTCCAGAAAAGGATTTCTGATTTTATTGCAAATATGAATAGAAGTCCAGTGTACTGTTTCTGTACTTAAAAGAAAACAATGGTGTGTTATTTCTAGATGGGTAAAGTGGTGAAATAACCTGCCTTCTTGTTTAACTTCTGTTCATGCTATAGTACAGCAGTGTCACACAGAGTGATAGTTAAGTGCATGAATTTAGCTGAGGTGTTGACCTTACATTGCAGGTGAAAATCACAGATGAAGGGAAGACCTACAGGTTGTTTTATATACCACTGACAGCCAGAGTTCAGTGGGCTTTTACTTATGAAGTAGTTTTTGTGGGTGAGTGGGCAAAAACTCTCCCTGTACTGAGATTTGACTTGATAATCTGGCTCCAGATGCAAAAAATATTAGCTATCAAAAACTTAATCCAATAAGGACCTTATTTTTCTCTCTAACCTTCCATCTATGCAATACATCTGGGTCTCTGCCAAGCCTCTGTAATTTTCCTCCCTCCCTGCAAGACCTACTTCCTTGTCAGCAAAATTCACAAAGAATATGTAAAAGGATTCTTTAAGGCAAGATTTCTTGTAATTGGTATGGACACAGGAACAATATGAACATTTTAATGATGACAGTCCGGTCTTTTTAACCCTGTTTTGGTCTACAGTGTTGCTGCACTCTGCCCCAAGCTAGACTGCCTGTTSTTTGGAGATAACAATTTCTGTGGGAATCCTGGTTCCAATGAATATAAAGATTGTTTTGCACTACAGGATTTTACCACTTACCCCTCTGTYTGTGACGCCAGGGACCTAGCATGCCTTTGTGGGCTATAAATGTGTGAATAATAATAAAAATATTTCACRGGAAAAAGTAATTGTGGCTGAAAGGGGTGACTAAAACTGTAATAAAGTCTGCTGAGGCTAAGCTAAATAGCATGTGTTATTTCTCAACAGGGACTGCTGTTGTGACGTGGCCTGACTAAAGGATACCAGAGCAAAGAAAGCTTACTGTGGATACCTGGGCTCGCTGCTTTTGTGACACGAAGACGGAAAGGTTTTGGTACCTTTACTGCAAGATGAAAACAAACCAGAGGGATTTGTAGTCCCAGCTACAGCTGCGAGTCACTGGTGGTCTGCAAAGTACTACCTGGAGGTTATTGAAAATATTTCGATCACCCGGGATTGGCTTTTTGGTATTCATCTGCTAATCTGAATCAAAATAGAGCAAAAGTAGAGGGAATATATGGCAATGAGCAAAGCGCAGCACCAGCAGCGGCCAGGRCGATGGCATCCCGCAGGTCAGCTGGCTGTGCGGGTCTGCCACATCTCAGCAGCGTTTCTGTCTGAGCTAGCACTGTCACCGTTAAGTAACACAACTCTCTTCCAAGGCAAAACGTATCACAGATTATGCTTTATGTAGTGCTACTTACAAAAATACTCCTATGGTTGTTGCAATATTTTTTTAATTTTAAGATTAGAGTTTTAGTGTAATTACATTAGCTTCTAATCAATGTGTAATTGTATTAATCGACACTGGATATGGAATTCATATTGAAGGTGACATCCTATACAGGAACGCAATCTATCCCTTTTTTGAATGAAGGCATGATAGAAACTTACGRTTTCATTGTAAACACACTATATATTGCTACCCAAAACTTGATGTCAGCTTAATCAGAAAATAAGATTTACACTAAGTTGTTTCATTTATAATATCTCCATCTAGTGACTGGAAACACTGCAAACAAGCTGGGCATACGCTAACCTTAATGGACAGATTGGGATGCTCTTGTTTCCATTTATGAAGTACATAGATAGCAWAGAAAGGAGTTTAGTCAAACAAAAAAATGGAAGCATCCATCTTTTCACTGATGACTCCATTGCCCCTTTCTCTTCTAAGGATCTTCTGACCCTGTGCAACAATTTCCTCCTCACCCGTGCTTAATAAGCATGTTTCAGATTCGATAAAGATATGCTAACTCAGTTGCATCACAGTTCATAATCTTAACCACAGATTCACAGCTGTTGAAGCACATACTGTGTATTTTAACAACTCTTAACCTCTTCTAATATACTATTTATTTTAAAACTCATGGAGGATGAATGTATTTTAAACAGGCAACGATAGCTGGACAGTCAACAAGAACATGAAAATGCAACACCAAGGAAACAGCAACCCCATAGAACTAATTCTGCTGTATATTCTGCATGAAGAGCATGAAGCTGTAATGCTATATATGAAGTTCACTATGTAAATTTTGCTATTATTTCTTCAGAAATTGAACTGAGCATCTGCAGCTTGAACTTTAAGTACGTGGAGAGCCAGGGAAATAGCATTAATAGACAAGGCTGGGTTCACCTCGCCTCCTGATGAATTTATTACTTTCATTACTTTATTACTTTCATTACTTTATTACTTTTTATCAGTTAAGGGAGCTAAATTGAAAAGAAAACTATTCTGAACATAGGAGAATGGATTGAACATTGAAAATTTTCATTCTATTCTTAGCTTTATTGTACATTTTCTGTCTTCCTCTGGACACAAACATCAGCAGCTCTGCTGCCTAGGTGTATGTTCTTGCACTGTAACAAATACAAGGTGGTTTGAGGTAGTTTATCCCTCCTCAACACGTTCACATTGTGACAGGTCTCCTTTCTACCTATGTTGGTAACCGTGTTCCTATGTAAGCTAACTTATTGATTACTACATTTGCCAAATTCTGGGTAGGTTTGATCCAGATCTTATGGACTTAAAGTCACATATGAGCATTAGAAAAAGTTTATCCAAATCCTTTAAATCTACTTTATCTTTAATATTTCTCAGTGGAATAATTAAAAACAGATTTTTTGCAGGATAAACTCATTGTGCTGTGACAGCAATACTTATGTCTGATAATCTGCTGTTTATGTAACTAGAAAAGGAGATTCATTGCTTATTTCTATTTTGCCCTTTAAGGCAGAAGTGAAAGTAGTCATTTTCAGGAGTTCTGAATTTATTAACTGAAGCCCAAAGACATTCCATGATATGCTATCTTAAGCTGCCTTTAAAGTGGAAAAAACTTGCAGCAGTTTCTGATATCTTCCCAGTAAAATCTTTCTAACAAATTGGTAGTGATTTGTTAGTGAGGAGAAAAAGGTATTTGAAATTATTCTGAAATTAATGAGTCGTGACCATTATAAACTGAGTTCTGTTTTCATAGTGAATTAACTGTACATGCCCTTGAACACTGCATAACCAGGATTTAAGCAAAACAATTATAAATAAAATTTTCAATCTATTTGCAGTTTTTCATCTACAATAGTCCAACAAAAAGGTGGAGGGGACCCATATAACCCCTCAAATTCTCCTTACACACAAACAACAATTAATTGCTTTAACATTGGTCTCTGAGCTAGATTTCAAGTGCTTTGAAAGTATACAGTAAACTTATATTGTTCACAGAGCATCTATTGTGTACTCATTCCAATGAAAGTTGCAAGGTGATGTCATGTGAAAAACCCACAGACTAMTGGGATAATTTCATGTTACTAGCAAATGAAATGGTGTCACAAACAATTCACATCCAAAGAACTTGAAGCCTTCAAAATACTGGTCATTTAGGAAAAGAAGATTAGGCAATTACGCTGAACTTTCATGACTTCTCACTCCTGATAGCGACTAGATACTAAAGAGGAAAAATCTGATGATTTCTACATTATTTCATGAAGATCTTGTACCTATGAAACATGCTGCAATATTCATGCCTAATTACAAAGGAGAAAATGTGTTAAGTCTATGAACGTGTAGTCCCTGGGAGCATATTCTTGACCTATATCCCTCCACCTCTTGATGTAGACTGCCTGGATTTCCCAGTCCTCCAGCAAATGTCACTGCATTATTGCTCAACATTTGGAAATTCCAAAGGCTAAATTCAAGGAGTTAGTGTGAAACATTATCTTAATGATATATCTGGGCAGATCCAAGAAACGCAATGATTTCAGATCTTTCAAGCTGAAATAGAAAGGCATATGTGTGTCCCCTAGTTGCTTGAGTATAAAGCTTTTACATCAGTTATACATGAATGATTACCCAAATGCTACTTCTCAGTGTCTGTCAAGATTGAAAAAAAATGCCTCGCAGCTTTAATTTCTTCAATGAGTGCACTAGTGGGTTAATTAGCATTTGGAGACTAACACACTCCTTTAGCAGTGGAACAGAGTATTGGGGATTATGAGTAAAACACACACACACACACACRCACGCGCGCACACACACACACTCCACTATTCATTTTAGCATAGACGCAAAGGATGATATAGAATTTGTGTGCATAAGCAAGCTAAGTAATCTTACCACTTTTAATAAAATCAGGTAAGGACAGATGCAAGACAAGTGTTTCAGAACCAGTGAGATGCAGGGAATTCTAACTCATTATCAATGCATTTGAGCACACAGGAATTAAGAAGAGATAAACTGAGGTATATGAAGGGTTCCTTTGAGAACATTTCATGTTAAGTGGTGCATTTTGGAAATAAATTCAGAGTAAGCCATGCACGCAAGTCTTTGGGCCATGCAAAAAGCTTTACAGCTTGGCTCTCTGCATGTTGAGCTGTGCACATGGGTGAAAAGAGTGCTAAGTCTATCTGTGCAAGAAAAGTCTTACTATGTCACAGCTTTCTCMGTAGTTCCTTACATTAATCATTATTGTTCCTTACAATCAGCAAGTGTTTCTCATTTGCCTAACCTAGTCTTGGACTCTTATGAGCTTAGTTACCCTGAAGATCTCCTTTTCTAGCGCAGGATGGAAAAGTTGTGTGACCATTACTCACGGCCAGTGAGCCTCAATTTCCACAGAAGATGTACAGAAAAGGTGAGCAGGTAGGAACTGGACTGTGCGAGGTGATTGCATCTGCTTTGTCCTCCTTCYAGTTTCCTCAATTTTACTAGTTTTACTATAAAGAGTCCATCTGGCCTGTTCAGCACTCTGCTGTCATGTGCTGGTGGGGKATCGGAGCTAGTACCTTCAGGAAAGACTGGTACAAGGCTCTGGGACCCACCTCCAGATGGGACAATCAAGGGAGAACATCAGGAGCTGATGGCATAGCTCTCTTCATATCTCTGTCTGACGTAACTTGGAAATATGATAAGTTAGGGACAATGTTTTTCTGTAGAAATAAAAAATCTGAAATATCCTTCCAAAAATCAAAAGTCATGAGTTTTTAGCTCCCAGATCACGAATGCCAGATAGGGCTATAGTTCAGCAAATAGTCACCTAAAGTTTGTGATCAGTTTTATTTTTTCACATGTTATTAACTGAAAATATATAAGAATGTGTAATATGTTCTCATAAATCTATAAGGCTRTGCGTGATCAAGTATCTTGTCCTTAGCACAGACCATTTATGTTGCAGATGTGGAGCAAAGCCTTTAGACTCCTCCAGTTAAAAACAAAGAGATACATTTAGTTTAGGAATGAATAAAAATAAATTAATTGGACARGATAGAATAGTAATTACTTCCTCAAGGGTTGAATGTCTCAAGATCATCACGTTTTTCAGCAATCTCACAATAGTTTATTAACTGCAATATGTAAAAAATATCCAGAGTATTCAGACTAAAAGGCCCCCTAGTGACCGTGCTGATGTAAAAGCAGGAGATCCTTTATTTCAGTTCCAATACATAATTCTCTCTGCTGTTGTAGATACTTTGTGAAAAATTATACATATACAAACTGCTTACCATCTTTTGTAACTTGAAAAAGCAAATTAAAAGCAGTGGAAAAAAATCTCCTTTTCTTCTAAGGTCAGTTAAATTTATCTTCTCAGATCAACATCAGTCAACTGGAAAACAACTAAACTGCAATCGATTGTTTAAGCTTCTGTCTACCAGAAATATTTGGTGACATCTGTTTGTTGTGGACAGGTTTCTGACCTAAGCCTTAAAAAGTTTAAGCAAGTGCTTGTCCACTCCTTCCACGGGTTAAACTTGGAGGCTTGAGGGTCTGATGAAACTTCAACCGAAGTCAAACAGAGATTTTCATTAGCTCCATTGCAAATTCAATCGGGCACTTAGCCTGCAAATAATATGGAGCTAGACATCATCTATCGTATTTTTCTTTATGTTACTGCTTACCACGTTTCCTGTGACTGYGGCCAACTTTTGAATGACTTATGTGTGAAATAATATCTGAAAAGACTGGAATATATAAAGCAAGACTATTGATATTTTTCTGGAATGTTATTGAATTCAGTGGTTTTCAGTAAAGAGGATGATCTATATTGACCCGGTAAATATAGAAGACTTCAGAAGATTGTTTAAGCAGCATGCAGTTAATGACCAAATCATTCCCATAGAGCGCTCACATCGAGATGGGTTTCAAAGCAAATTTAAGTCCTTATTTCCATACACAAGTCAAATGCAAGTAACACGACTGAATAAGAACAACAGGACATATATTAGTGATCCAAACCTTTCCTTAGACAGACCTTGCTGCAAATCCACYCTTTCTGCTCATCTCCCAGTTCCTTATGTAACCTGCTGGACACCTTCCCACTTCTGATGATTCCTGTACTCAGTAGAGACAAAAGAGGATTAAACTCGTATCTTTAATAGCTAATTGGTATTTGGAAACTTCATTCATGAAGTATTGGAGGAAGCATGTGCTGTACCTCACTTGGCACAAGAAGAAAGGGAAGTGCAYATCTGAGATTTAGTACAAGAGAGCTCTGCTGCACTGGCCCTTCATTGACAAAAGAGCACCAAGTAGCCATTTCCATCCAAACATCTTCACCCTCACCGCAGCACCAACCTGACCTCAGACGCAAGGGACAACCAAGCCAACGATGTCATCTTCAGAAACAAGAATTACCCAGAGAAGCAAGGTAAAATAAATATATAAATAAAAAAGCAATTTATACATCTAATAACAAAGCAATGCTATTGTGTTCTGCGAGAAAAGCAAATTTTAGCATCTTCTATCCAGTGTAAGAATTTACCAAATTAAATTCACGTCTGTCAGTGCATAGCAAAGGACAGTATTYTTCGGCTCTGTCAGGACTGTTTGCAGTCTGAAGTACAGAAAGAACCAGGGACAGCATTCTTGGGAGTATTGCTCCTAGCTGGCTAGACTAGTTGACCAGGGCAGCACTTTTCCTGACTAACAAATTGTCGTAAGTGTAGTGTGAGTATCTCTCCCCGACTGGCACCTACTAAAGGGGATCAGTCCCATACAATTCCTGCTCTTTTTTTGTGATCCTGTCAATTGAAACAATAACAACAACAAAATATTAAAATATCATGCATTCCAAACCAATATAGAAATTCAGAGGAAGACACTACCTGCTTCTGCAGCCTGTCATTTGGAAGAAATAATACATGATCCAATAGCCAAGCACTATAACCAAAATTATAAGTCAGTAAGATTGAAATCCCCACATCATCTTTCTGTCAGCCTTCTCCCAAGACTCAGAGTTGCAAGATGTCTACCAGATAAAAAAAAGCATAAGATACTGCAACACAAGTAAATAAAATACATTTATCTCATCTAAAAGCACAGATGATTTCTTCCTTTTAAAATATTTTTTCCTTTTACTGCTTATGTATACCTTAGTCCATCAGTTTTTAATCTCTTTTTTCCTGTATCTTGCTTCTTTGCTTTATCCAGCCAGACACAGTTTCAAGGAGAGAAAGAGAGCGAGACGCTCTCGAGTTATGCCTGGGTGGGTAACGCAGCCAGGCACCACGGTTATTGACACCTTTGCCTTCTGCTGGTCTCTTAGCAGTTGCTCTCCCAAAGCCCTTCCAGGGTGGTAAAGGGGATGATGCAACAAAGTCCAACTTGGACATAGATAGGATATATAGTACCACAGTGCTCTGGAAAACGRCCTGTTCCTGGTTTGCCACAGTCTCTTGTGTACACCTACACACTCATACACACATATTTGCAGTGTATCTGAAGTGCGATGAACAGCAAGGAAATTTTCAGTAAGATAAGAAGGCAAGAGACAGCAGTTATAGAGGAATTTGATTTTCCTTCACTATCTTCCCATAGCCCTTTTCCTAGATTTTAGCCTTCACACTAAGGTTACTTGCAAAAGGTTTCAGGGCCTGCTTTCACAATGGATTGCAGTCAAAACGAGAGTTTTGATTTCTTTTAAAAAAAAGTTAACTAGTTAGTTATCCGTTCATTCTGCTGAATCATTTTCAGAAGCATTCATTCATATGCAACAAATATAACAGGGCAGAACAAAGGAAAGGGAAGAAATTGCAGACTACGTTAGCTTATACTCAATAACATTCAAGGAGAAGCTTTTTCCTGTTTGTGTAAAGACTAAGCGTTGCTCAGTTGCTACATCTTTATTCTGCAGGGCTATAACAGTAAAGACAGCTAAAAAACCTTATTTCTAGTCTCTTTAATTCCCAAGACTCTTCCATAGGCATGTTCAGTATTAGATACCACTTTTACTAATAAACATCAAATTAGCATTTTACTTATCCCACCTGAGCAATAGACTCAGATACAGTTCATAGAATCATAGAATCAGTAAGGTTGGAAGGGACCTCTGGAGATCATCTAGTCCAACCTCCCTGCTCAGCAGGGTCACCTAGAGCATGTTAGACAGGGTTGCATCCAGGCAGGCCTTGAACATCTCCAGAGGAAGAGACTCTACAACCTCTCTTGGCAACCTGTTCCAGGGCTCCGTCACATCCACAGTCAAGAAATCGCCCCTCACGTTCAGGCAGAACGTCCTGTGCTTCAATTTCTGCCCATTGCCTCTTGTCCTGTCACACGGGGCAACTGAAAAGAGTTTGTCCCCGTCCCCTTGACACCCTCCCTTCAGGTATTTGTACACATTGATAAGATCCCCCCTCAGTCTGCTCTTCCCCAGGCTGGAGAGGCCCAGCTCTCACAGCCGTTCCTCGTAGGGCAGGTGCTCCAGCCCTCTGATCGTCCTCGTACCCCTACGCTGGACTCTCTCCAGTAGCTCCATGTCTCTCTTGGACTGGGGAGCCCAGAGCTGGACACAGTACTCCAGATGAGGCCTCCCCTGGGCTGAGTAGAGGGGCAGGATCACCTCCCTCGACCTGCTGGCAACACTCTTCCTCATGCACCCCAGGAGATCATTGGCTTTCTTGGCCACAAGTGCACATTGCTGGCTCATGGTCAACTTGTCATCCACCAGCACTCCCAGTTCCATCTCTGCAGAGCTGCTCTCCAGCAGGTCAGCCCCCAGCTTGTACTGGTGCCTGGGGTTATTTTCCCCTAGGTGCAGGACTCTGCACTTGCCCTTGTTGAACCTCAGGAGGTTCCTCTCTGCCCAGCTCTCCAGCCTGTCCAGGTCTCTCTGAATGGCAGCAGAGCCCTCAGGTGTGTCAGCCACTCCTCCCAGCTTGGTATCATCAGCAAACTTGCTGAGGAGGCACTTTGTCCCCTCATCCAGGTCATTGATGAAGAAGTTGAACAGGATGGGACCCAGTACTGAGCCCTGGGGGACACCACTAGCCACAGGCCTCCAGCTAGACTCCACGCCACTGATGACGACCCTCTGAGCTCTGCCTTTCAGCCAGTTCTCACACTAGCAAGATTTCAGGGGAAAAACTCAGATATGAACAGCAGATATATTTTAAATCCACATTATTCCTCTTTGAGTGAAGCACMTAAGCACAGGGATCAACCTTCATTCTTCTACTTAGACAAAACTCCCAAAGTGTGTCACATAGAGTTTAAGTCTTTGGAAAGTCAGTATTAAAGACATAGATCTCAAAAGTGCAAAAAAGAGACAGGCATGGTTGAAAACAGGACTGGAGAAATGTCCCCACAGATTGAATAACTTACTTGATGAAGAGATCCTCCAAACAATCCCACGAATAGCTGGAATTGCTGTGTCAGTACAGGGCAGAGCTTTGCAAACCTTCATTCAGTGATTTATTCCCTCTCTGCCAGCTGTGATAATTCTGAAGAGAACGGAATTCACATGATACTGAATAGTTCTCTGTCCTATAGAGACGTCTGTGGGTTATCTGAAGCAATACAATTATAGTCATTGCAATGAGGAAATAACTTAGTGGTTCTTTATACATAAATGAATTTTAACTATAATACACTCATTGTATTTTTGTTGATGTCAGAGAAAAGAAATCAACTTATGCAAATGCCTGTTTTAAATCAAAACTCAATTGCTGCTGTTTTTAAAGCTCCATTTTCTTCTGTTTAAAAAATCTGAGATGATCCCCAAAGACTTTACCAGCAAGGGCAAAGGGTACAGGATCAGTCATATATTCTTTGCTTTAGCTTTTTGCAGAAATCCATGCTGATTTTTCAAATATACATTATATTCAGAGGTCTTTTCAATGATTTCTCCATTTTTCTTGCATGTATTCTCCTTAAAAGTCTAAAATCCTCTGAGGAAATAAGTACTGAGACTTGCTATTCAAAGGAGCAGGATAATTTCCAGCTATTCTGGTATCTTATTTGCAGGAAAGTGGTAGTCAGTCTAGAGCTTTGAGTGCATATTGATCCTGAATGATTAAGAATTAATCAAAAAGTTGAGTGTAGATCTTTATCCTAGCCTGACAGGATGGCCAGTTTCTGCATCTGTTTTATGATTAGAATAAATGGTATTTCTATCATCTGAATAGCCTTAAATCTCTATGAAATAAATGCACTAGTGGTATTTTATGCAGAATCACTACTAATTAATGTAGGTAAGTCAGACTTAGTAACAGTTTTCAGATCATGGATTTTTATTAATAGTAAAATATTTATTAGTGAACGATAAAAGTTACACAAAAATTACGTGAGGGTAAAACATTATCTGAATAGCAATAGGCAATAAATAGAGATCTACTCTTGTACATATAATCAGGCCAGGTTCTCAGGGGCAGCCAAAAGAACAATACAAGCAACAAATGTGATTATTTAAGAATATGCACTGCCATGACAATTTACAGCTTGCTGCTCCCTCAGATATTGGGGCCAGAGGAGCAGCTATTCACAGCTCATTTGCCAGCTCTAAAAGGGCTAGTGGAGGTAGAGACTAACCAAGGCAGATATACTGAATTTAAGTTCTTTGTTGTGACCTATAAAAGTCCCTTGTCCTCAGATATTTTCAGAATAATTTAGCTCATTCTTTGCAGACTGAGGCATCAAAAAGAGAAAATACTAAGATGACTTCTCATAAAAAAGCAATTATTACTGAGCTATAAAAACTCTGCTATGTTATTTGAGACTTTTGATTTACCTTAAATATAAGGTCGATTTTTTTAATGCAAAATATTTTGCAGCTAATTGTGTTACAGAATATATTCACCTTTGCTGGCCTTTCACATCCAGAAAGCTGTGATTCAAACTTTATAATAATAAACAGTCTATGTGTTCTTTATTGACTATGAACACAATTTGCTACTGAGAAATATTTCAAATATGAACAGATATATTCACCATATGACTTTGGCAGGCACATTGCAGTATAACTCGGCTTACCCTGATCACAGAGTCAAAGAAATGAGGACTGAAAGACACCCCAAAAATCCAGGTGCTCCATCCTTTTCCCCAGTGCAGGAGACTGGTATGTCCAAAACCTTGTTTAGAAGGCATGTTCCCATATTTTAAGTGTAACGTATAGCTGCTGCTTAGCAGTATGCATTATCAGAGCTCAAAGGAGTTTTACACAGAAGGTTATTAACTCCCTTGTGTTAGTGGGAACTTCCAGCTGAAAAGCAAAAGGACAGCAGCAGAGCTGGGACTAGCACTGCGGTCTCCAAAATCTCAGGGCAGCTCTCCGTGAGGCTACAGCACTGCTTATGCTGCTCTGTCAGCAGCAAACGAGTCCTATTGAAAATCAAGCCTTCAGGTTCGCCTTTTGTTCAGCCTGTGTTGCATCAAATGCAGAGGCAATCGGAGAGGGAAATCGTGTTCTGGGATGGGATTGTCTTGCCCTTCTTTACTACAGTAAACCCGTTTGGGGTGGAAACTTGTCTCAGAAGTAAGTGAAATAGACTGATATTTTCCAGAGTGTCATCTTGTGGGGCTCTTGTTACACCCGTGTTAATTTTCTTCCAGGCATTTACAACTGGTGTGATTTAGAACTAGGTGTGAATATTGCTAACAACATTATAATCCCTAGATGAATCTGACTGAGTTTGCTAGGCAACAATGGAAGCAATGCTTTACTAGCTCTCAGATCWTGCCACGCACACGTTTGTGATATTTGTTACATCTTCAGGGCAAAATTCAGTTCTCCCATCTGCAATGCAGTGTTTTCACTGCAGTGCAGATCACTAATATCTATTCTCCCTGTCCAAGTCTCAGAGAGGTCAACTATGATTTTGCAAACATCCCTCTGCAGTTGCGTTCTGCAGTCCAGTGTCTCTTTCACAATCAGTGTGATCAGACCAGATGTGTTACTCTCATATCCTTCCCAGCTAATCACTGGCCTGACTGTTCAGTCTACTCTTTTTCGTATGACTTTTCAATGCACCCTCACTGCAGACCCTCCAGGCACCGTCCGAGCCTAAGTACCTACGTGAGTAACCTATGTTCCTCGGTCTCTCTTCTTCAATACGTAGTGGATATCTTATAATTTGTTAGGTTTTTTACTGATATGCCTTTGAATCCCACTTTACACTAATCCATGTGGGACCAGAAATGAGAGTCTCTCCAGGCAGTAGGGATGATGCTCTCTGCTACACGGTCCCTTCATTTTTAACTTGTCATGTTGAGGAATGCACAAGCAGAGGGCATTTGCACGGAAATCATTCAGAGACAATTTCTCTCAGTACAGACAGTAAAGATGCCATTTATTGTGAATTATTAGAACAGCAGTGACAAGTTTTCTCTTTTTTGCAAGGGGCTTCAGATTTGACATTTCATACGAAAACTGGTTTTGTTTTTGTGCTAGTTGTTTTCTCACTTTCATTTCTTCCTTTTCTTCCAAAAAAATAACTGTCTTAAATGGTATAAGACAGGTTTTCCTTAATCAGTTCTGGCAAATATCAACCATTTTCCCCCAATATAAACACACTCTGTGAGGTAAGGGGTCTATTTTTAATTTTGCTTGCTTTCTTCACTCTCTCCCGAACGACCACCCTAGGAGGTAGTTTCTCTCCGCACGTGGACCTGCAGGAACTCTGTTTAATACTTGGCTTGATTTTTGGCCTGACTGTTGATGCTTGTAATTGAAAAGCAGTCTCTTAAGGGCGGAAGGAAGCATTCTGTAAAACCAGGCTTTTTCAAGGTAWGTTTGCACATATATATGTATAGCTATATTCAGACTCATGTGCACACTCAAGTGTGAGAGAGGCTTTTATGGTCTATCTCAATCAGTGCAGAGGCAGGGGGCTACCCAAAGGGCAGCAGCTGTGATACGAGTACGAGCAGTGCTGACCCAGGCTGGGCCGAGCGAATGCTGTGTTGCTCCACCTGAAAGTAGGTGCCATCCTTCTACCCGAATTTCCCCTCTGCTGCACCAYGTCTGACAAGCAAATCAGGTCTGCAAATTGTCTAGGATTATGAATGACTTATTCCTACGTTCTAGCAGTGGCAGCACAGAAAAATTTCATTGCCATTCAAGATTGGTCCTCCAAATAAGAAGAAACCACATACATATATCAACTACCTTTTAGAAGACTTTTTTGTAATCCTTAAGATCAACACCATTGTAATAAAGAAATGTCTGTTATTTTTCTGATAGATCGTGCTCCATGAAGTGAATTCTCTGCTTAAATGCGTTGCAAATTCAGGCCATTAAATAAATAAATAAATAAATAAAATAAAACTGATCTTGGCAGCGCTACGTTTTGATTAAATAGACCTCTCAAGATCAATTAATAGGATATTTGTGAATATTTAGGTATTTGTGATGTCTCAATAATTGGAAACTGATCATTTAAGTTATATACTATTTTTTCTTTATAGCACCTGGATAAAAATACAAGTAGTATTGGAATGAACTGCTGCTTTTTCAATTTTTAAACCTTTTCTACAGCAGTGAGTCATGGACTCTAAGCATTCAATGCCTGTAAACAGTAATGTCACCAGAGTGTGACTGCATGAGAACTGAAATAAAAAACAGTACATATCCAAACAGAGCAAGTTCATTGTGGAACAACTTRTGCTAATATGAGAGGAAAATCCTCTAAAACATACAGAAAAATTCTAGAATTAACCAAAGATTTGAGCTAATATTTTACACATGGTGCTGTATGGAGGATGATGTATTTAGTGAAAGCTCTCAATAAAACATTTTACCAACAGAGAGAAAATAAAATTCTGCAGTTTACCATCAATACGATCAAAACAACAGCAAAGCAACATGAGCTGAGAGCACCCTCTCCTGATCATTAGTTCATTTTACAGGTTCTAGACAAAATATCTTCTACATATGCTGTAAAATTCCAGTGATCTGCACTTTAATCAGGATTACAAACACCTAATCTACTTTGGAGAGAAATATGATATATTTGATTCAGTTGAATATGAACATTTTAACTTTAACTCTTTTTTTTTAATAAAAGTGAAGTTACTTTTTTCAATGATTCCTTCCCCTTGTTTTTTCCAGTTTGATTTTCATGAGGCCATGTGGAGTAGAAGATGAAAGAGGTAGCCAGATTTTTGGTTTAGCTCATGTTAGCTTAAGAGAGGTGTTTAAATTCAGCTGAAAATAACCTCCTCTAAAACTAAAATAGAGTATTTACACAGAGAAAAGGAGGAAAGGAGGGGGAGAACGAGAGCAAGAGAAAGATTAGGGATATAAATATTTTTCTATAGCTACAACAGCGTCATTTGTATAGGCTTCTCACTCAGACCAAGCTGAAGACCTAAATTCTAACTGAGGCTGCAATTCAGAAAAATAAAAATAAACAGAGCTGTGCTTCTACCCTCCTGCCTCATTTTCAGCCTCTGAGGACCAGAGAAAAAAAAGTAGCTCATGAATATTGGGACTAATGGAGCCTGAGCTTCTGCAGATCTGTGTTTCAGTGTTGATTGACTCTCACGTCTGAGAAGATGTAAATTGCAACCGAAGCTCTTCCTACATTTGCAGCGCTTTGATGCGTATTCTCTTGTATCTAAAAAGACTCAAGCATTTACTGTAGCATTTTTCTCAGTGGGTGAGCCACACGTCTCTCCTACCTGGATATCTGTTTTCACAAAGCCTGTAGGAACTTCCTGTCTTTAGCTATTTGGTTCTTTTTTCATCTTTGGTGAAAATAGGACAAAGGTTCAAAAACTAGGGAGCAGGAAGCAGTGGGCAGATAGAGAGATGCGTGTAACTTTATACACCGTTCTCCCCATCTAATCAAAACTCTGAAGCTCTTGGTGCCCTTGACAGAGGTGTGGGGAGAGGATTCCTGTTCTTTCAGTGCTCGAAGCAGTCTGCTTGCCAACTGTATCCTGTCAGGTCCTGGGATGCTGGATGGGGAAGGAAGGGGCTGCAGACTGCCAGGGAATTTGGGGGCTAGTGTCTTCCACGCTGCCTGGGCGTCTCAGGGAGTGACAGCAGACAGCAACGTAGAGGCTATCCGTAAAGACCTCGGCAATGAACTCAGAGAGGCAGCAGGAGTCAGCAGCCAAGGCCAAAGAAGAGTCCCCTGCACTGCAGATGAGGATGATGTACACACATATTTTGTGGTGCTGGCTCCTGCTGCTACCAGCACCCACCTTTCCGGAAGACGGACTTATGCCCTGGCAAGCACTTTCAGCATAGTGCACATCGAAAACCAATCAAAATAAAATTGGAAGATACAGACACAATCCCATTATGTGATAAGGAAGCCAGGATGGATAGAGAGAGGCCAGAGATAAGAGGGTCATGAAAACTAACAGAGCTATTTGGATCCGAGAAAGTGGATGCATGGCTTGCCAGATGCACTCAGCCACTCTGGATTGCCAGACGAAGCTTGTCCTTGTCAAAATATAATAAATTAGCCTGTTCAGCCCTCTCTACATTTAAGACTCTGGCACAGAACGTTTTAGACAAACACAGATTGATGGCTGCAGTGTACACCGGAATGACACAGGACCAGGATGATGTTGAAATATCATTAAAATTGATGTTTTTGGCTTGTCCCTCTGTCTTCTTTCATATAGCATGGCAGTGCAGCTGGAGACCTGACATTACCAAAGAACAACGCAGGGTCTTCAGTGAAGGGAAATGCCAGAACTAAAATACAAGCATATGCAGAGATGCAAAAGATAAAAAGACAGTTTTTGACTCTGCTGGTAAAGAATGATGTGGTAATCCAAGTAATCTGAGATAACAGAAATCCAGATCAGCCCATTATGTGCACTTACTTACAGAAAAGGTAAACTATAGCTGGATTGTACAAACAACAGTGGATATATAGTCTAAAGACTCTAAGGTAATGCATGGCAACGTTTAGCAAATGCAGCTTGGAGATTACTGGTCCAAAGGTTAGAAATTGGTCTAATACAAATGACCTTCCTCTTCTTTCTTTTGGGCTCTTACAGCATTTTTATTTGAGGTTGCACAGGAGGACAGACAGCTGCTGTATCACCTCACTTCCCCAAAACTTCAGCAGGTTTTAAGCAGCACCTGCAATGTACTGGAAAGCACACTAACAGAACAACAGTGAATTTGTATTTTTGAGTTTAGCCATGTACGCCACCAGAATTGACACTCAAGCATCTATAAGCATAGGTGGTTAGGAAGGGTGTAAGGGCAGCCATGTATGTGGCATCCATTTGGGATCTCGTATGGAAATGCATGGATCTTAGCAAAATGTGTGTGGGGGGGGAGGTGGTAGCAAATGAGCTTAGCAAAATGTGGGCTAGCAGTGTATTCTAAGATTGTTCTGCAGAATTAAACTGATTCTGGAGTACAGGAAGCCTCAGATTTCAAAACCTTTGGAGTATCAGAACATCCTACTTYAGTTTCTTCTTTTTTTTTTGTTTTAACGAACCTTTTATTATGAAAGAACCTTATAAATTATTAGGAATATAACCTGAGTACAATACTTTTTAAAAAATGAGATAAAGAATGATGGGGGAAGATGATGTTCATTCCTTCATTCTTTCTTTTGGAGCTAAAAAAACAGATGATGAGAGATGGTGATTTAGCTGGGCAGACACAAGGCTGGACATTTGACTCGCAGTTACATGGCCAGTCTTCTTGGAAACTTAGACATGGTCATCAGCAGGGAGATCACTGGTTTAGCAGTAGGGTATAGCTAGAAATACAGGATGTTGCTTTTACACTTCTTTGGGAATATCACATGAGGCTCAAAGAGTGATGACCTGAGAATTAAGTGACGGGGTAGAATTAAGGATTAAGCCAAAAAGAGACTGGGATGGAATCAGGTCTTTTTCTGTAGAGTAACAGTGACATGGCCAGAATTGCTGTAGTGACAGATTTGCTGAAGAAGCTACCTGGATAAAGCTAAGTGTAGAATAAATCAGCTATAGATCAATTCCATGAATGGAAAATATTGATAGTTTCTGGTCATGAATGTGCATATCCAGTATTAGCAGTATCCATTCAATGCTGATTCTGGGGATAAAAATAGGATTCCAGAGGCTCTTTGGGTCTCTGGAGGAAGTAAGGGAAGATACGCAAGTAGACTCCAGTACCTTGCAGGAGCAGACATCCAAAGCATGTGTTTGATAAACTGAAATTGGAGTTGGATTGGAAAGAACTGATTCCTAAAGAAACTGGGATATAAGAAATGAGGAGGGAATCCCTTCTTCTTCATGATCCCAGGTCCTGCAAACAGTGAAGGTGGTCTGCCCTGTATGAGATATTGTTAGATGTCTTAACTTAAAAAAGTTACAGTCCAAGTAAAACTCATTCCAGGGTTTCATCTGTCTTTGTGTGGTATTTATGACAAAAACAGAAGGGCTGCTGCATATTTTGTGGGGAGCAGATGACACAGGTAGGGATAGGCTCGAGGATACATTAGTGGGTGCAATATTAGCTTTCCCCACAGTGGCAAATCTTTTCACAAGCTTGTTACTGTTTCTGAAATGCAATGAATGTTGTTTATAGCAACATCATTGATGCCAGCACGAGGGTCAGCGGCATATGAGCTGAGAAACTCAGTATGTAATTCAGATTTGAAATTCATTTTATCTTTTCATGTTATTTTTTTCTCTAACTTTGCCAGCTTGTTCTGCTTCCAAAGCTGCCAAGAACCAGGAGCTTTTGCTGTGGGAGCTGCTGCTCTGCATCCTTTTCTGACTTGCCTTTAAACCAAAGAAGGAGCATTCCTCTTTCTGAAAAATCAAATAAYGCTGGTATCAAATCTTTCTATGGTCTTTCTATGGTCCAAAATCAGTTACCTGTAATAGCAAGGGAAGGAACAATATTGTGGCTGTTTGTGCATTAATATAGATGAAGTTATCTAGTGGTCAAATCTGGATTAAATTTAAATTCAGTGTAGAGTTTGAAGAATAATTAAGGCTTTGGTTTCTGTGCACATGTGATGGTGCTAATATCTTATGGTTTCTTTTTTCTTCTGAAATTTTGGCTGTGTTTGATCTGAAATGGGAAAACAGGATCTGTTCCAGTTTGGAACCTAACCTGGAACCCAAATTACATGGGTAAATTCACATCAAGAGATTGAAACACCTCCAAATGCCCCTTTATCGCTCTCTCTTTGAGGATGGAAAGTTTGACTGTAAGATGGGATTGGGGAAGAAAGGCGTCTCCAGATGGATACTGGTGAAAAGTTTAATTTGGCAATGTTATTAAAGTGGACCTCTGTTTTCAGTTATAAAGTTATATAACAAGTAATGGCAAATCCTTTACAGACTTAAAACTCATGCCAAGCCTATCTACTGCAAGCAGTGTCAAGCACCCACTTCTGTACAGTAAGCAGAATTCAATCTAGCCTTCATTGCTCAGGTTGTGATAGTTTGTTTTTGCAGCGACCTGTTTCATCAGCCCAAAGGAATCCCACCGTTCAGCTTCCCAATGTTTAAAATCCCCCGTCTTCAAGGGAAATTTCCTCAAGGATTTGAACTGGCTTTTAGAATTCATTTGATCCTTGTAGTGCCAACACCAAGCAGTGGAACAGCAAATTACCTAGGAAAGTTTATTAAGGAYTTTTAAATCTTTCTAGGAAAACTGGAGACCCTGTCACCAGTCCGAGGAGGATCTCCTGCTTTGAAATACCTGAGATACTGTAAGACTTTTGTTTGAAATGTTGTAACCTACGGGATATTATAACTAGGCATAAGGGCAGCAAATTCAGGCATCAAGCCCCAGGCATTACGGTTGCAGTGTCACTTTGCGGATGTGCAGAGAACGCTAAATGGCTTYGGTGGCTTACGTGCTTGTTGACTGGAATGGACAGTCGGGGTTTGAGAAGCCTGAACTTTAGCACGGAAAGCAGAAGGCCTCAACAGTTCTTCCAACAACGCTGTTTTGTCTGATTTTAACTAATCTGTCACTGCAAACATGACCTAGTTACCACAGTACAAATGTCAGCTTGTAACAGCCTCTCCCTAGAGTACTCCTTAACTAGCATTTGCCATTTATATGTGCTCATTCCATCACGAAGAGCAGTTAATTAGCTCCATCTACTGCTGCCTGAAGTGAACTGTACCAGCAAAGTCAGCTGTGCRGCAGCCTCCTTGCATTGCACGCTGAGTGCTACCCGGGGCGCTCTGCTTCGCCACTCCGCTGCCTACAGCTTCCAGCAGGAAGGGGCAGGTTTACGGCTTTCTGTTTCTTCATCTTCCACCTACTTTACTATAGGTACATTTTTGTTTAAATCTCTAGTCGTTTTTGTAATTTATTTTTGAATTGTAGGGTGAAAATGTGGGGCATCATTTTTTTCAATACATTTCCCCATGCCAGAAGACATAAACAGCTCCCTTGAAATAGCAACAGCAAAGAGCCTCGCACGAATGGGAAGGGARCAGTCGCAGTTACTGCTGCACTGGTAATAAAGAAGGCCACTGTGCTGGAAGTGGGTACTCAGATCAACAGCTGGATGCCTTTATACGCTTGCCATATGTGTTGACTAGAGTATTCAGATGGGCTACTTAATTATTTACTATGTTTTAAAACATAGCCATTAAAAATGCCTACTTGATTTATGAGAGAGCTAGGGAACGCCTGTTTTAAAATGCTGTCTTTTTTACTATTTTCCTTTTGATTTAGGTGGAATATTTCAGCTACTCTCAGCGGATCCCAAACAGCATCCCAGTAAACAGGCGGCACGATACACTTACCTATCACATAGCTGATTAAGAGACTAACAGTAAATAAATTGCCTAAGTGGACAGTTTGCAAAGGGTTAATACCTTCATAGGTCTACATCTAAAAGCATATGTGTGTGTGTGTGTGAAATTACGATATTTAAAGAAAAAACTTGACAAAGGCTTTTATTTTCTTAATAGATTTGTCTGTTAAGAAAATAATATCAAAAAGCTTATTAAGGTAAGAGCTTCATAATGGTTAGACACTTGTAAGAGGGCTGCTAAACCAAAACACCAGACCTATAAATATTCCAGAGAGGGATAAAATTCATTCACTGGGCTGGCTGCTGCCTTCAGCTACATCAAAAGTAGTGCACCTCCTGCTAACAGCAAACTACATGAAGGTGCATCGTCAGCTGGCAGTACTTCTCCTTGCACCAGACTGATGTCCCTGGTTATACATTTATCTCAAAAATCCTCAAAACATGACAGGACATTTCCAAATACAGAGTCAGAGAAGATCCCTAACTAGAAAAGATAAAAATAGATATAAGTAAAAGAAAGAGAAGACCACTACCAGCCAAAAGATTATTGCAGGAAGTCAATATTCAGCCTTTACTTTCCACCATGTGTGAAAATAAAGATATTTTTATTTCTGAGGCTAGTCTTAAGTCCTCAACCTGAACTTTGGCCCCTGTTCTTAGCTCTGTAAGAGACCTCTCCATCTCTAATTTACCTCTGYGTTTTAGTCTCCAAAGACTTCATGAATGCTGCTTCCTTAAATTAGCTTTTCCAGTTATCCCTGAGGAATTTGATAGCTTCTGGAGACAGTTTTGTGTGTTTGAGAGGGATAATTTAAATGTTCTTCATTCYTCATACACTGTACTGAAAAATCTGTTCGCCAGTTCCCTGGAGGGAACACCTCCTCATGGAAACATTCATGTCAAATTTTGTTTTTTAAATTTGTAATTAGTGCAGAATTATGTAAACTAGAGTAATAAATAATCTGGCTGTGCAGTGCATTCTTTTCCGAAAGCACAGGRGACTTCAGTTTTTAACTCTCATTACAACTAGCACATCACTGGGAGAACAGATCCTGTTATCAGCTATTGCACTATAAATAAACAAAACTGCCCAGACCTTCAACAGCTTTATAAAAGAATATTTAAGGTAAATTATCTCTAAATTAATTGGAAGATACAAAACTGTAAGTGTTGGCTTTATACTTGTAGTAAACATAAATCCTAAATTTGGTGTTAGCACTACAGGTAATCTGCAACACGCATGCTGACTAGTTAAAATGATTCAGGATTAATGTAAGCTTTAGATCTGAGAAGCTAGAGAGCTCTGCTGCATGTCTCCTGCTGAATTTATGGCAGAAAGAACTGGAAAAAGAGCCCAAAGTCCAGTTTCACAACTCATTTCCAAGAACAGCTCTCATAGACTCTGTTCCTGAACAGAGGCTCTAATGTTTAATCTGTAGCAGCAGCACGTTAAAAAGAAAAAAGAAATGYATTTTTCTGTGATTTGATCTTTACATAGGCAGTCTTGATTCCTCAAATACATCTGCTTTTATACAAATGTCAGAAGAGGCCACAAGGAACCAAAAACCACTGGACGGTTCTTGAAGTCCTATCGCCTCAACGAGCTCTGCAAGTAGAACCACTGATAAGAAATGCGGCTAAATGAGCTGCTACATTATTCAACCAGTTTAGAAAATAAAAATATAAGGGGATTTTATTGGTCCAATATTTATCTACCAGTGTGCAATGATTATACCACTCTAACAGCATTTCTTGTGAAGCGGGCAAATCAAATCACACTGATACATTGCACTTCCTTCTTCTCAAGTAATGATGCTCCTTGCAAGCAGCTGACTGGTAGAAAGATGACTCAAAGAGTGTTAATATTCTGTATTTTTGTATGTATGTCTATGTGTACAGTGTGTCAGATCATCATAAATGTCAAGGTAAATAGTCTATAAATGCATATGTACACATTTATACATATACATATGCAACCTACACATAAATTATGATCAGGGAAAAGGTATAATGACTGCTTGTAAACTTCCAGATTGCAATATTAAAAATAGGTTGCAAAATCAATAGTTTTTGTAATTTCTGTCACTGAAGTAACCAGAAATACTGTTATGCTTTTTCATCAAGTGTAACCATTTTCCAAGGTGGGTCATAATTTCATCTTTGTAAAACTTCCCATTTTCTCATCACGAATTATTGTGTATCCGGGGGTTTTCTTTTGAATTCAAGAAGAAAGCCTTTTCATCTTTAGGGGAAATTTTTAACGGCAAGTGACTCAAGAGGAATTTGCTAAGCTGAAAAACAAGCATATCAAATTTACCCTTTGGATAACTGTTACCCAGGCAGTTGTGACTGAGCAGAGCATAACCATCAGGATAAACGGCCATATTCCATTAAGGACTGGCCAACACCCAAGCACATTGTCACTTGGGGAGAGCAGCTCTCTGGATCCAGGCTTTTTGTCTCCAGGCCATTTCTGTGTTCCGCATGCACTTATCCACAGAGATGCTCTGATGCCTATCACAGGTCCGTATAAGGATTTAGGTAAGAGGCTTGATACAAATTTGTGATCTTCCAAAGACAACCATGTTGTTTGGTTTGTGTTGGTAGCCTGTGACTGCAAAACTGTTTTTTGCTATTAAGCAAAACCATTTTGATCTGCAATTACACATTTTCTTACATAACAATCTGGAAAACTTATGCATTATTGACGAAGCTAGAAGGAATGCAATACTAAAAGCATGGCAGGAAAACAACACTGGCCTTATTTTTAAATGTATTCAACACAGTTCAGAAGCAAGCATAACAAAACTCTTACTTTACAAAGCTGACTATTAAATTAATAAAAAAGGACTTACTGGCCTTTGACAGATAGTACAATAAGGGTCAAACACGCCAAAAGGGAAGTCAATTTTGGATGACAGTCACTTAATAGAGGAAAAGTGAGCTAACAAGAAACTTGGTAGAAATGCTTGAAAAGATGACGTCCTTTCATATCCTTTCATCCTACTGCAATTTCCTCATTCTAGTGCAACTTCCCTTACTGTATCCACTTTCTAAACTTTTTTTACAAATTAAGATATTTAGAAATACAGATAATATACCCAATAAAATACATTTATTATGATGAACGATAATGGGAAAGAAAATCTGGCATAGTTGTCTATGTGGTAGGGATTTTTAACATGGAAACAATCAAAGATACAGAAAAGTCTTTTCATTACTGACATTGGTGAACTCCACCCACTGTGTTTACTTCTCTCCTTTTTCCCGCTGATGCTGGCTTTGCCGTTCTTGTTTGAATCAATCTTGTCCCTGTTGTCAGTGACACTGCAACTGTTAGCAACTGCTGCCAGTACTCCATTCCTCTCTTCCTCAGCCTCTTCATCCTCATCCTGATAGGAAACAAAACAGCACAGCAGGCACTTAAGTGCATGTTTCGTTGCCTATTTACTTCACAACTGAGGCAAATAACAGGATTTTCTTATGAGTCTTTTTGTAGCTCACTCCTTGATTCTAAGGGTGAACATACACACGAGACAGCTCCTTTCAGCCTTCAAAGCCTCCACATACAGAAAAAACACACCAACTTGTACAACAGCTTACCGCAAAAGCTTTCCTATGACTGCAAAGCAAAGCTGGATTTGTTCACAAATGGCCCACTGAGCTTTGCTTAAGACAGCAGTAAATCCACGAGATGTGCAACAATAAGCTACCTGCTGCTTAGGGAAACACTGGTAAAGGTCCACATCTAGAAAGTGGATAAAATATAGCCCCAACCTGGACATAGAGAAGCTGGGGGAGATGCCAGATCAGTGGGTCAAGCTGGCTGCGCTCTRGACTGAGCATCCCAGAATTCAAGGCACCTTCCTCTTGCAAAGCTGGCTGCTCTCTTCTCTGTGCTTCATGGTGAAATTTGATTTATTCAAAAAAAATAAATAAATAAAATGATGAAAAAAGACAATCATAGAGAGAAACAAGCCCCACAACTAATTCAATGCTAAATAGCTTGTAGTGCTTTGTTTCAAGTCTGGAAACCCATGCTCTAAGTTCAAAGTTATGCTAAGGTTAAGCGCATGTTTATGTGCTTCACTGCATCAAGACAGCTCTTTGGAGAATGCTGTATAAGCCTTCTGGGGGGGGGTTGTTTCTTTGATTTGAAATGGCTCAGAGCCATGAAGTTCATGTATGAAATCTGCACCCTTTGAAGTTAGTGAAGCCCGTCTGTTACTGGCTCAGAGGACACAGGATTAAACATAAGCCGCAGTTCCATTTCTAAATGCAAACTTTCTTGAAAGTTCTGGGGTACTCACTTTGGTTTGGGATATTGCAGAGATATCAGCAGATCAAGTCACAAAGTCTGGCTCCAATTTTGTATCTAAACTAAATCTAACTTTGAATAGTAGGAGGAGGGGTTGTTCTAGTTCAGGCAGTTCTACGTGTTTTCTTGAAGCTTTTTGTGATACTTTTTTCACCTTCCAAATCAGTGGCATACAAGCAAGAAAAGAGTATAAATTTACTTCCAAAATGTACAATGGAAAATCCCTTTTCTCTGACCAATTAGCTTCTTCCATTTGCATCATAGGAAGATATCGAGTAAACAAGGAGAAACTTTGCATTTTAGAAAAGTCAACACATGCATCCATTTAGAAATCTCACATCTATTAAAGACAAGGAAAGCCTATTATGCCACCTGACTGATCTCCATGCCAGCACAGAATTGCTCTTCTGCCCAGAGTACTTGTAAATGATACAGCTCTTGGGTCTTTCTTCATCTAATATTAGTAATACCCTTGAAAATTAAAGTGGAGCCTGGACAATGTCCTCAGACTGCTGCACATCAGTGAAGCAGAACAGATGGAGCTAGAAAAAAATGTTTTTTATTGCTTTTCATTCCAATTTGTCAAAAAAAAAAGATCTTGTATATTTTATTTGAGAGAGATAAACGTTGCTGAACACGATGTGTCATCCCAAGAATACATTGACTACAAAACCTTGTTCATTCTCCATCTAGCCTCCTGCAGGTATCTGCAAATTTTGCAACCAGAGGCCAAGATAAAAACCACTTTATAAAGCACAGAGGATCAATCCACAAAATTCCAGATGGAATCTTAAACAATCCCCAGGGTAGTACAAAACTCCAATCTGGAGTTTYACTCGGGGCCTAACTCCGGTACAAACACCCACCTCTTCCACTTCAAAAGGCTCGCGGGGGGAGGCTCGTCCGCAACGCGCCCGCCGCTTTGAACCAAGCCCCAGAGCCGCAGCCTCGCGAACGCGCTCGGCGCTTCAGAAGTTAATGAGGAAACCTGTCAGAAGAACCCTGATTGTTTTCCCAGTGTTCTCATTTCTTAGAAAAAGGAGCAAAACAACATCTATACTTCAAAAACGGCAGGATTTAGGACTGTCAGAGTCTATTTGTCTCTCGGGTAGGGCTGGCTAAAAGTTGTACAGAATTAGTTTTACTGCAGAGCATGAAAGGACATCGCGTACGTCCCATTTTTCTTTTCACGCAATTGCATGTGAACAATTCATAGGACACTGATGCTTTATTAGGTTGTCCTTTACTCCTTTCTAGTCCCCAAGAGCAGTTATAACTTCTGTGGAAAATATCACCTATGGCGCATATGTACTTGATTGCCTGCTGTGGTGCAGGGGATTGCTCTCTAGCAGAACTGGGATGTTTACAGCAAAATTTCTGTATCACACTGCTTGAAAAGAAGAAAGATTAGTACCAGAGAAGAACTGTACCTGCTATTTGCTAAACTACAGTCTTATAAATTGGGAATATCAAGGGACTTTCCATGTTGGTTGTGGAGAATTGAATGTGATGAAAGACTAAGCTGCTTTACATTTTAAAATTTGGGCTGTAAGTTCAACCGTGGCTCTAATTTTAAATGTCATGTTATTTAGGTTTCTCCGGGTGCTGGCTCTCAATGTGTGAATGGCAGCTGAATGGCAACAAGAAGGGATCTGTTTGGACACCAAATCAGTAGCACCCAGGAACAGTACTGTCTATCAGCTGAAAAGCACTGTACATGGCAYGTGCTGCTGTGGCTCTTGTTTATACCAACTGAAGTGCCTGTTAACATCCAATAGCCCACAAAATTTAGGAAAGATGTCACTTCTGCTGAATATTATAGACACTCAAGATTAAAAACATCAAGCAAGAGTGCTGTAGTGCCTGGCATACCTGGAGTTTCTTCAGYGTTCGTAAAGACTGCACGATGCCTGCACGGAAATGACAAGTAGGCAGAACACTGCCCTGGTCTTTCTACACTACTTTCTTTTCAGTTTGCAAACTTTTCTTCTCTCTGGCCAAAGGGAGGAAGCTTAGGTTTCACAAATGAAGTCCAAGCAGGATTTCTCTATTTCACAAAAGAACATAATTCACGCCCTTATATAAAGGGAAGAAACTCAGGATTTTGAAGAGGCAACCTCCCTGTTTAGGCAGTTTGTTGGGCTGTTGACATCAATGGTACTTTTTGTCTGAATTCCCTTGCAGCAGGTGGTTCTTCTGCTTTTGTCATTAGCTTTGAAGCTGTCTCCGTGGGTCCTGGTTTGCAAGACACTGGAGATGCATGGATATGATRAGCTGTTTCACCAGCTTGTATTATTAGCTGGAAATCTCAAAGGCCTCAGAAGAACTTGGTATGCCAGYAGCCAACTGCTTTAAAGGGTAAACCAGACTGCAGTACAACTGATTTTCATACAAGAGGGTTACATTTTCAAAATGGTTTCAATTTGCCTTCTACATTTATTTACATAATTCTGAGTGCAAATTTTGTCAGCTTTGCATATGAGAATAACAAACTGAGAAGTGAGGTTTCTAATTACCTCATGTCCTTGAGAGAATATGGTAATGAAGGGAACAAATTCATGGAGAAGGTACTCACATAGAAATTAGTTAAGTACCTGCTGAACAGTGGCATGAGACTTTAGCTAGTGTTTCTGGCCTTGTAATATTTTGGTTTTTACTGTGAGAAATGAGGACTACAAGTCAGGTGTGCTCTACATGGAGCCCTGCTCAGTTAAAGCAGTGCTTGTTTCACTGGATACAGTAAAAAAAAGGGACATGACAGGCATTTTCACTACTCTAAGGAATCTTTAGCTGATCTAGGACCAGCCAACTACCTTTCTGTTATGCTGATACTTGTGCTGGTGCTGCCAAGAAGTGAGTTGGATTAGCTTGCTGATTTAAGAGAAAACTAATTTTTTTATTGCTAGAGTAGTTTTCAGTCTGTCAGAACCCACTTGCTGCCTGATTTCCAGAACTGAGCAAAAGAGGAGGCTGGAAACAGGCCCGAAGTGATAGACTCACGATCTCCGTTGCAAGTACACCATAAAACCGCGCTCTAAGTCTTTTTCCCGTCGTTGTTTTAGGATGGTGCCTCCACCCACTTCAGCGCATGTCTTCCAAGTCCATGAGTTTTCACGTCTGTCGCTCTGTGCCTTTCCCTCATCTGCGAGCACGAGTATCTGTGCTTGATAACAGCAGCTAATGTGAAGCACAGATAGGCTAAGGCAAGAGCRGTCATAAGGGCCCTTCACAGATCTGAAGATGCTTAGTCCTCCAAACACTGAAACACTTCACCTTCTTACCCAACACTTCCCATTAAACTGTTTTTTTCTTCCAGTCTATGAGAAAAACGAAAACCATTTTCTTCACCATGGTATGCTCCGAGGGAGAAGTCCCTGAATGCTTCCATGCCAAGAAAAACGACATTCAGATTTCCTACTCAAATTCACATCCAGATCCAGGTTTGGCCCATTTTTAGACATTCCCCAGTTAGACGTATTTTGAAACTCACTGCTCAGCTCTGAGTCCTTTTTTTTCCGAGTCCCTGCCATTCTTAGTATGCCTGGATCTGACGAGAGCTTTGTTTGAAGAAATGTCCCATAATCCTGTGCATTTATAGAGCTTATCTCGCTTTCAAATCACCAAAATCCCATGCTAGTTGCTAAGCTATGTAGCTATAAACAAACAAATTTTGGCTGATCTTTGTTGTTTTTAAGCTTCTCTATTTGAACTCAGTATCCTGTTTCTTGAACTGACTGAGGAGCTTTGATTAATCATTTGTGATACTCTGTTCTAGCTTAGCTCAAATTGTTAAAGATTTTTTCTATTTATCCCCATAGTAATCAAATTCCTGTATTTTTCATGTTATTCTCATGTTCCAGACTTTTTGAGAAAACTAGTAACTTTTTTTCTAATTATTCAGAAATTTCATAAATCTGATTAAAATTTTCTTTTCTAGCATGCATATTAGACTCGGCTCTATAATTAAAATCTGTAAGACAATCAGCTTCCAATTTTCTTGTGCTTTCCTTCTCAGTGCCTGCAAAAGTGGTGCTAAAAACTGCAATTGGAGGATGAAACTTTCATCATGAAACTGTCCTGAAATGCMTATGTTGATTTGAACCTTTTCATATTTTAAGTATATTTCGCAATATCTGCGAGTTAGAAGGTGGTTCACATCATGCGAGTTTTCAGCCCACAGTTCTGGCTAGCTCACGACAGCAGCAACAGTGCTGCTATAACAACGGTGCAGAACAGTGAGTCMATCTGAGTTTCAGCTGCAGCTTTTGAGAGAGAGAAGATAAAGGCAGAAGGCTACAGGCACCTACCTGACAGATCTAACGCATTAAGCTGTCTGCTAGCACACTGACTGATGTACCATGCATGTGCAGAAGGTTTCATAAATGGAATAAGATACAATCTTTTTTTTTTTCTGTCTTGCAATAAAACTCAAACCATACCACAGCAGTCAGACTTCTGAACTGCAAAGATGCCACTTGTCGGGGAGAAGACAAGTGCTTGTGACTTTTGTGATATAGCTAACATGATGTTTGATAAATGGCCATAAAGCTCATGCCAGAAAACAGAATCATTATGGAAGAGCATTTCAGTTTGCCATGTCTAACCTTTTTGGAAAAGTTCTAGGCATATAATTTTTTTTCCCTCAAAGTTATAGTGTTTTCACTCTCCTGATTCTAAAATATTAAATTCTTTAAATGTATTTACCATTAGTACTAAGTAAGAGGATTCATTCTCTTTAGCAGAAGACACTGAAATCTGTTCTGTAGCACAATGATAAAATACCTTTTTAAATTCCTTCAAAGTGGGTTGATGTAGAGTGCAGAAATGAGCCACAGCATATTCCAACAACGCTCCAAAGATGAAACTAAAACAGATACCAAGGTACACATCAATTGCCTTAATAAAGCAATTAGCATTAGGGAGTGAAGTTCTGGCTCCCATCATAAGCGTTGTCATAGTAAGGACTGTGGTGACACCTGTAGAACACAAAATACACTCTGATAAAATGAGGAATGCAATGGGGCCCTCAACTATATCTCAAAAGCTGCAAGATAATTTTGATGAGCTTTGTGAACTTCCAATATGCCACAGTATCTAATATGTCATGTTTGGGAAATAAAACTTTTAAATGCATTTGTAATTCTGAAGATACAAGTTTGAAAATGCTCCCAAAAATGAGCTGAGAGTACTGGAAATTAACATGAGAGAGATTTTTAGGCCACGTGATATTTGCTATTACTGCATTGTTGTTATAATATTAAGCAAACTCTCCCTTTAAAAGTTTCAGACTAGATTAAAAAGAGTAAAAAGATAACATTTTTGTAATCAAACAGTAACTACCCGTCCCCATATAAGAAGCACAAGTTCTTTGTAAGAACTTGTAGCATTGCTCATAACTACAGAAGGAAGAAGTTACAGCTGAGACAGACAAGGAAAGTCAGGAACGCTGCTATCAGTTTGCTCATTATAGCTACCCACTGGCCTCATTTGATGTGAAATTTTTTCTTTCTTACCTATTCTATAGAAGTGTTTTTCCTACTCTACCTGCTGTCTGATCAGAACTGATCTGCGTTCTCTACTCAGAATTCCCTTTATTTAAAATTAATTACACTTAATCTCTTATAATTTTCTTATTATTCATATGCTAATTAGCAGGTATTATTCATCCTCACAAATGSCTCATAATTCTGTCTGTCCATGACATGCGCTTCAATATTTTGAGATGATTTCCAGAACGACTTCCCACAGCCTGCCATGCCTCCAGGTCTCCTACTGCTCCCGAGGACGTTTTCTTTGTTTATGAATAGCAGGCGCTAAGGGGAATCTGCATGACGTACTGCAGAAAGCAAACCACAAAAGTAATTCTATAAGACACAGAAGTGTCTGCCTTTTTCTGAAATAGATACCATATATGTGCAATAAAGAACGCATCCTAATGTTTCAATGTTGGTTTCGTKTTCTTTTATTGGCTTCTCACCTATGCAGATTCTGGCCGGAACTGACGACTGACTTATCCAAAATGATACCCAGGAGAGCACAACCAGTAGGATTGATGGTACATATGTCTCTAGTATGAAATAGAAGATGTTTCTCTTGAGTTCAAAATAAAACACTAGTTTTGGATAACGCCCTGTGGAAAGAGAATGAAATAAAGTATGGAGAGGACTGATTAGAAAAGTGACACTTGGTAGTGCCTTTTAGAAAGAAAAATCTTTAAATTATCAACCCACCTTATTTTTGTTTCTCTTTATTCATTCYTGAACAATATCAGAAATGTGTTTATTTTCCATTTTGCATTACTATGCAGTAAAAGTTTAACAAACAAGCTCGGAAAAAAAAAATAAACACAGTGCTGAAAAATTCCAACATGAAGACTCTATAAATGAAGAAAATCAAATACGTAACACTCAACCTCTTCATATATAGAGCTTCATTAAAGATGTCTTGATCTGGGAATTCATCAGGAATTAGTAAAGGAAGAAATAAATCCACCAGTGCATGGAAAGGATATTTAATCACGTAATATTAGGTAAGGAGAAGAATTTGAATTTATGTACGCGTTTAGCCACAGCTATTCATAAGAACTACCACAATGAACTACTATATAAACTAACATAACGACTATCATAATTTTTATGAAGTTGGCATGGCTCCGTATCTCTAATTGCCGCACATATCTGGTTTATTTTGCTTTTCCTTTGATTTACTACTGCTCAAGATATAAACAAAAGATATTTTCTCKGATACTGCTGAGCTAACCCTCATATTCCACTTAAAAACAAGCCATGTCTTTGCATCTTCCCTGCCCATTTTTTCTTTACATTAGTGCATTGCAGTGTTGGTGTTATTCTGAGCAGTGTTACTGTTGTGGCCTAAATGGTTTCTTTCCAGACTCTGAAAGTTTTGGCCCACATCATCAAGAACACATCTGGGTTTTCTAAGGGCTTAGCACATGGATAAGCAAAGCCTGAATTTGCCTTTCAGCTCACTAACTAAGCAAAATTTGGCTATGTTTAGGCAACTGCAGTGTAAGATATGAAACTGTTACCTGTCCAGTGGATCAAAGTAATGCAAAAGTTTGCTTTTTTTTTTTTTTAATTAACTTAATTTGCAGAGTAGACTTCTTATCTAGAAGATCAAAGTTCAAAATTAAGTGTTACAGCTTGTAACAAAATTCTTTGATTAGTACTTGTCCCAGAATACCAGTGAAAGAATAATAGTTGTATATATTGTGGTCAAGTGGCTTTAGCTTCATCTATTTTTATACAACAAAYGATGATCTTCAGGACATATGTTTGTTTCTAGTGCTGCATGTTGTGAGTCAGAACTGAACTGTAGGACTGTAAATGCACTTTAGTAACAACAGTATGTACCTGAGCAAGCTATTTGCGCATCCCTCAGGTGCGCTTTGAGACATGAAGTCAAACAAGAGTACTCTTAAAAGCTTGAAGTGTAACTAATGGATGCCAAGAAATGCTTTAATGCTCCCAGGCTAGAAAACGGATAGGTAAATTTCAGGTATCAAAAATATTGTTTAAATTTCATCCAGAAAACAATAAAATCTCATAGAATTCTTAAAACCAGAAGGGATTACTAGATCACCTAGTCTGACCCTAATCGCAGGCCATTACACTTCTCCAGTTACCTTTTAACTCAGTCTCTATCCTTGGATTAAAGTTCATCTTTCACAGGCATCTACACTTAATCTGAAGATACCAATACATATAGCATCCACTATTTCTCTCAGTAACCTGTCACAATGATTAAAATCATTCTGCCAGTTAAACGTTTGCCTAGTTTCTCGTCTTAATCTGACACGTTGACCGTGTCTTTTCACTACTAGATTAAGTAGTCCTTTTTTTAGCAAGTTCTTCGTCCCCTGAAAGTACAACAAATACATTGTATTCAGGGTTTTTCTTAACTTCAGCATAATGAATTCTTCAAGCTTCCAGCTGCCAGAAGAAAGGATCCACAGATGGACAGCAGACTTTAGTTCTCTCCATGAGACAGGTGGTTCAAAGATGATTTATACTGTTATTATCAATATTACATGAGAAGAGAAACATTAAATTAGTGTAACTATCAGAACTGTGGTTTTTACCTGTCAGTTTTACCATTAAAATTCATTTTGCCCACCAAAATTATTTTGAAGTGTAGAGCAGACCAAAGTAAGGCAYTCAAAAGTTAGGAAGAACAAAAATCATAGCCGACTGTGCCATGTTAATTCTGCCTCTATTTGCATCTATCCTTGCACTAAATCAAGCATTGGTACTAGGAAAAAATACTGAGAGATTGTACGATAAAAAGTCTATAGCATAAAGCTCATTCATGGAAATTAAGGTTGGACAAGCAATTGTAGATTTGCTGCTTCCTAATGTATGAGAACAAGCATTTGAAACTGTTAAGAATTTTAATTTTGCTTGCAATCTTGCAGTCTGCTATTTAATTAAAAACCTAAATGGAGATTATTTTAAGCAGAAGTACAAGATTCCCTGTACAGAGTTTGTTCTCCAAACCATTGGTACAGCAGCGCAATGCAGCTGGAACGCCAAGGCCAATGGTGCAGCCTCCCTGTGTGAGGGATGGACGTCAATCCAGAGTTCACCGGAGAGTGGAGAGGGTGCAAACCCTCAGCAGGATGCTGCAAGAGGGTCGAGGGCACTCTAAATTCTTCCCAAAAGTCACTTGCCTTTCACGCTGATCCTAGCAAAGGATGTGGTGCCATGTATCCAGGAAAGGGGGTGCAAAGATTGGACTACAAGCACCTAGAGGTTCCTTTGGTTCATCCTTAGAGCTTGTCTACAAGAAGGAAAATCCTGAAATAAGCTAATACAGAATAGTCATACAGCAATATCCTCTTTCCCTAAACGCCCTGCAACTATATTTCAGTTCATCTTAGTATAAGAGTTAATGTGTATATGGGAAGTTAGTTCAAAAATATTAAACTTGAAAGACACACATTGCCATTCTGCTGTAATTTCCCAGTATAGACAAGCCTTTTGAACGTTCCTGTGTTCATTGGTGTTATTTTTCTCAAGGCCATAAATTTCTGAAGCAATGCAAAGAACAGAGAGAGATATGCAACAGCCTATAACTGAGTAGTTTGTCAGTGAATGAAGAAAGGCATTTCTCTAACCTTAAGGCTTTCTGCTTGCCAAGCTCCAAAGATGCATCATGGACACAATAATAGTGGCATTAACATTTCTCTAAAGAGTTCAGAAGAGCTTTTATAATGGAAATTTTGAGGCAACCCTATATGGAATTCATTTGAGCTCCTGTAATAAACTGAAGGAAGGAGAAGACAGGAAAAAGTATGCTATGGACACTTAGTACATTAAAGAAATGAGCAATGGAACAATAAATAAAGTTAGGGAACTATTGGTGCTTTTCTCATCTATGCTTAGAGCTTACCAGAAGCTCAGTTTTTAAAAAGTGACAGATTCCCTACCACTATTACAGCAGATGCATATGAGACAGTAGAGGATGTACAATGATCTCACCTTCCTGCCTTTGACTTGCAGATCCAAGACTGTGATGCCATCAGTCAGGATGGTCAGATCAAAAGCGAAATTCTCACAACAAGATCTTTGCACTAAAGTGAAAAAACACTTCTGAAGGGTCAAAGYGAGATTAAAGCTTCTGGGCCATGTGTATGCCACCTCAGTCTGTGACTGCTCTGATTTAAATTTAGTAAATGTGATGCAAATAATCTCTGTGCAAATAGCTAATGCAGCAAAGGCATAGTTTTAGGGCTTATAAAACAATCAAATTACTGCGTTTTAGCAGGTTGTCAAGTAGGAGCTGAACTCAAATGAATACACACTCTTAACTTGTCCAGTGTGAGGTAATTCTGCTTCGGTTACTCCACACTGAAAGAACATTAAAGAAAAAGTGACTTGGCTTACAGACCTTACTATAGTACAGAAGTACAAAACCAGACAGTGGCTCTATCTTGTATAAGAAATACAAATCTGAAGAGCAGATTATAGCCTCTATACTTACTCTAGCTCTCTCCACTGCTTTAAAAAACAAATACCCTGGAAAGCGGAAGGAGGTGAAGGAAATAAAATTTCAGCTGGTTCATCTAACTATTTTCATTTTAGTGGCATAAAAGTTACACTAGTATAGACTTCTTTTCCTAGCARCTGAGGATGTCTAAGGTCTGAGAGAATGCAAGAAAAGCTAGTTTATACCTCTTTATAGCTTACCTTTGAAATCTGGCCTTTGACTTTGGCTTCCAAAGTGACATTCTAATTTACAGCACTGCCCACCTGACTATCATACAGCAAGTACTATGATAACAATGGTTTTGATCAAAATGACTATCACAGCACCTCAAGAGAACAGATACAAAGCTAAACACGTAGGTTTCCTTATCACCTCACATAATCCATTATTTGATTATGCCAAAATCACTTTTTTGTAGTGTCTACTCTAGACTGATAGGGGAATGCAGCACCTCTGCTCTTTCCTGCTCCCTCTGTCCAACTGATGGTCCCAGCAGAGGTGGCTGAAGGAAGGAGTGATATTCTATAAACTCTGTCAGCTGCCTGCATTTCCTTYCTAATTGCCACTCCTGATATGGGACAGGAGCATTTCTGCCACACTTATTTCCTGTGGACTTTTTGATCAACTCTGCTGTAATAAGAAAATGCTACACATTCCTGTTTACGTAAGAAGCACTTTGGTATCCTGCACAGAGGTGTGCACTCWGGCACAAAGAGTACATTCTTCTCTATCATTAAATATGCATGCTAACCCCTTGGGTGCCAGCTAAAACGTGTGATGTACATCTCACACAAGGGCATCAGTGTAACTCTACCAATGCAACATTTTCTTCTCTCTTTGTACTTCTTAAGGGCACAGTAAAGATTTAAACAGAATTTTACTGTCCTAACTATGTGCTGAAAATGATGTTTTCRGTATGCACATTTTTCATAGCTTGTTTAGGATGGACATATGCGTTAGGAATGACTCCCACTTTTCCCCCACAGACGAGTTGTGGAAATCAATGCAACTTCTCTGACTGACGTAGGATGTATAGGGTGTAAATACATAAGTAATAAGTTATTACAGCTCCTTCTTTGTCTGTCCCTCAAAAAACAATTGTTGTCATCTTATGGTCTTCACAGTAAACTTGTAAATCTTGTAAACTACTTCATCTCCAGTTCTAGTTATTTTTCTTCATAGGGGAACTAAGGACAATGAAAGATCATGACATACTCCTCTCTGTGAGAGGAAAGATGTGATTCATCCTCATGAAAACACTTCACAAAAAAATGAGATTGAAATCTAAGAATGAAATAAACCATTCTATGTGGTATATCAGTAGAGATTCATTTGTCCATCGACCTTACCCATAAAAAAGACTTTCAAAAACAATTATGCTGAAGAAAGTTTTATATGTGTTTGTATTTCTGTCTACACTACAAAGAACATACCAGAAGTTAACAAACAAARGCCACTTTCTTATGTCTTGATATTCATCATCTTCACTGCATATCCATGTTTTTATGTTACTATAACATTTTATCTGAGTCTTCCAAAACYGTTCTCATGTTCTGTTAGTTCAATAAATATTGTGAAGAACTACAGAAGAATTAGCGWTGGAAAGTTTTAAAATTTAACTCAAGTGGAAAACATTGCTTAAACAGAGTGATTAGAGTAATAAAACTAAGAGCTCAGATAGGTAAGTTGCACATAACATGGTGACAGACATATGCAGCTGCTTGAATCTTAGGTGAGGCTGATCAAAGAGTCACCAAGTAAGTTTATACTGAACATCCTTCTGAGATTG
>NW_028185284.1:2148114-2154858 GCF_003343005.1 Rhea americana
CAATTTGAGAGAAATTATGAACTGGTAAAGGGAATCAGGTGAGCTACTCAGCATACTGTAACTTAAGAAAGAAGAACTGAGAATCGTAGAATAGTTTGATTGGTACCTAAGAAGTCTCCCGAGCTTTGTAAAATGGCAGATGGGCCTGTAGGACTGAACAAGGTAATGTTTTTATTTTGAGAACAGGAGACTGCAACTGGTGAGCATACACTCCATGTGGGAGAAAATTCTATCTATACTCATTACCCTTCATATGGACAAACTCTTTTMAGTTGTCCCGTGTGACAGGACAAGAGGCAATGGGCAGAAATTGAAGCACAGGAAGTTCTGCCTGAATGCGAGGGGGAATTTCTTCCCTGTGGGAGTGACGGAGCACTGGACCAGGTTGCCCAGAGAGGTTGTGGAGTCTCCTTCTCTGGAGATACTCAAGGCCCGACTGGATGCAACCCTGTCTAACATGCTCTAGGTGACCCTGCTGAGCAGGGAGGTTGGACTAGAYGATCTCCAGAGGTCCCTGCCAACCTTACTGATTCTATGATTATAAATGAGTTCATTCCTCATTTAAATGTGAGCTCCCAATATATAAGCCATATAATGGTGGCATGCTGCTTCCAGATCTGCACAGCTTCTGGGCGAGCAAGTGCACCCTGTCAAGGTGCTGGAATCCCTGAGGACAGGGATTTTCATAAGGTGGAATGGACGTGGGTCACCAGAGATTTAGCAATCAACAGTCAAATGCAGCCCTGAGGAGGACTCTCCACCAGGGGTCTAAAGGAGGATTTGTAATAGACATCAAAATGCTGGYAGTGACTGCACACACAAGTTTCTAGATGTAGTTCAAGGGCTGTGTGTTAGACTAGACTTGAGCTAATTGATCATCTTTCTTGCTGCTGCTGCTGACTTGGCAGGAGAATTGCAGTAGGGCAAGCAGTACTAGGAAAAGCTGTCAGTCAGTGGAGAAGAAAAGCTATCAACAGCCAATTATCCTTAAGTTTTAAACAACTTTTTTCTTCTTTCTTTAATTAAAAAGAGTTAATGGAGATTAATTAGCCATCAACTGCTGGGAAAATAGAAGCATTTCTCAAATGGGGATGCACAGGGTCCTGTGCCCAGTACTGCTCATTATGAATGATGTACCAGAATATACCTACAAAACTTATAAAAGACTCCAAGCAAAGACAGAATTATCAGCACAGTTCAAAACTATCTCAACAACTATCAAAAAAGGCCTGAGTAAAAAAAAGATGCAGTTCAGTAGAAGCAAGTACAAAGTCCTACACTTTAACAGTGTACTATTAGCTCCCCAAACAGCACAGGGAATATTGGCGCTGCCACAGTAAAGGACATGGAGTACTGGGAGGAATCGCAAGCTGAACAAGGTCAAGAATGCATGGTAACTTTCTGTAGGAAAAGTAATTATCAATCTGGAAYGTATAAAGAGGAATAGAGTTAACAAAATACATAAAATAATCCCCTCTGTCTACTTGGGGTATCAGTAGCAACAGGGTACCTAGTTTGGGCACTGCACAGGAACAAAGATATGAGTAAGTAGATAGGAGAACAASAGCAAAGAGATCTAGAAAACTATCTGAAGAATAGGAGGGAGGGAGTTAAGTTTGGGGAAAGGCACATCTGTCCTGAAATAGTGAAAACATTCCTGAAAAATAGCAGGAAATTTGTCCTCTATATCTACTGTAGACAATGCAGAGCAGAATGGGTTTGAAAAGCAACAAGGGAGATCTAGACTAGACAAAAGGAAAATATGCTTGTAGTAATCATCAGAAAAAAATCATCTAAGGAGGTTGTGGAGTAGATGCATTGCAAGTTTGTCTAACTTACTCCTAAAAACATCTGTCAGGCTGTAGATATAGATGACCTTGCCTTGGGACATGAGAATAGATTAAATGAGTTCAAGTCTATTCCAGCCTTACTTCTATGATTATTTACACAAAAAGCTAGACTGTAACAGCCCTTAGTTGCTTTTGTTTTTCCAAWAAGAAAGGCAAGCTCTTTGTAACTATATTTATTGTCTGAGAATGCAGGAGGTGTTGGCYAGACAGCTAAGATAATAACCCAGCAGTCACTGATGCACATGTTTGGTTTTCCACAGGTCCTAGAGTATATCAGTATTTGTAGAGTAAAGATCATAATTAAAGACATGTAAGAGGCAGTCATTACAATGAATTTATCTACGTCCATGATGAAATTATCCTATATCAAAACAAACCMAACACCAAACCCTAGCCAGAAATCCAGTTTACATTATTCAAAGCAACTTATTATTATGTTATTACAATAACATGATTAATATTATGTGATACATAGTGTTCTGTAAACAATACTAACCCATGATGTTCTTTTCTGAGTTTAATAAGTTACTTATGCAAGAATTCTGCTAACTACCACATTTTAATTTTGGCTCTGTCAGTGCTTATATGTGAACTTAGGCTTTGCATTGTACACTTCTCTTGTACAACAGCTGGACTTTAATATGGGCTACAATATGCACCGCTTTCCTAAAAATGCCTGTAGGAAATAGCATCTGATTCCTAAAATCTCAATAGAAAATTAAGAGGCTTATGAGATTTCATTAAAAATGTACTGCATGGCACCTGATAATGTGGCTTTCTTGAACAGGATAACTGAAACAAGCARATATGGGAAATTTCAAAGATGTACATATTAAAACATATTTTTAAAACAAAAAATTTGGGTTTTGACTTTATAGATATGATTACTACCAATATAAAGGGAGGAAAGAYAGTATCAACTACCAAAAAGAGAAGCACAGTTCATCTGACTATGCCTCTTCAGTTCTAATTGGGAACTGTTCTTATTCCATTCGGGGAAAAACAATATAACTTTTTCGCTTTCTGATGGAGTCTGGACTCTGTGATAGAARAAGGTGATTTAGAATTAAAGAAACTTTCCTCCTGCACTTTTCCTGTATGGTAAACAGGTCCTAATACCCTTCTGTCTTCTGGGCAGCATAGCAGTAAAGAATAATTCTCTTGTGATTGAACCTGATGTTGTTTAGCCAGAAGCTGTAAAGAGGTAGGCAGATGTCAGTTACGTAAGTAGCAAGATAATTCATGATCCTGGAGTCTGCTGTTTTGTATTTCATTTCTACATTTATATTCACYTAGAGAACTTTGACTTTTAGCCTGAATTAATATCTGAAATTAGATCATAAAGTTCCTCTGTATTCATCATTAAAGTAGAAATTCCCAGAAATGGAATAGAGAAACTGTATCTCTGTGATTCAGAATTAGTAACATATCCTCTGGTGAAACTATAACTTCAGAGGATGTATGTGCCTTCATTGAAAAAACAGTACTATGGTTGGTATGYTGGTTTGGGCAGAAGACAAACTGAATATACAGTCAAGACCAGCARTGAGAGATCTAGAAGTAATTCTAGGAGAAGAAAGCAGGTTTTTGTATTCCCTTTCAAGAACTCTGGAATAACCAGGAGCAGCCCCTTCATAAGGTCAAATACTGTAGCTGCAGGAAGCTTTCTACAGCTGTTTCCCAGCATCGGCCAGAAGAGCAGGTCTGGGGCTGCTCCGCTGACCCTGCCGACCGCAGGGGAATCAGGCTGGGCAACCCGTGCAGCGCTGTCCACACATTTAGATGCACAACTTGGAGGCTCTTTTTCCTACGTAAGAAGGATAAAGCCTGCTTTACTATGCCTGGGTTATCTCAGCTGTCCAGCCAACACCTCCTGCACTTGGAAGTCATACATTCCTTTTTTTAAATGTTCTTTAGAAAACGTATAGCCTACAAGAAAACACCCACAAACTTCCAACCTTTACATTAACCGAGTCTCTGCTGGTAACATGTGGAAGAGTCATGTATGGCTTCAGGAATGTAATCTCGTTGACAAAGTGAGAAACGTCATGCTAAGATGATAGCAGAAACTGTTATCAGGATATTCTTACCTGTCTCATACACAGCTTCAGATACTGAGGTGAAGTAGTCCTCTACTGTATACTGGGCTAGTCGGAGTGTGTCCAAACCTCGAACTGAATCATTTCCTCTAGTCCAGTAAAACATGACATCATTGATGTTATAACCCCCTGTAGAGATACACAAGCCAATGAAAGTGTTTATTTTACACAGTAATTAATTTGTGCTGAGCATGATTATGTTTCAGCTGTTTCTTATTTGTCTGCCTGAAAGTACAATTCAGTATAAACAATGAAACTTTTTGGCAGAACATAATGCTTGTTCACAACAAAACTGAACAGCAAAGTCTTATCATTTAAAGCTGCCCTTTTTGGAGGAAACAGTGTTTTTATACATATACATATATATATAACTTTTATTACAGTATACATGACAAACTAACAGAAGAGATTAGTACCACATGGTATTGTAAAGGCTAAAGCTACGAAGCTTTAAAGAACCACAATTTTCATGACCTACAGCACTGCCAGGACTGAACATTAAGCGCGCCCGGAGCTCGATTCCCAGCTGATGAGACCTCGGACCCGTCTGCGGGGCACCTGATGCTCCGTCACGCGGATCGGAGGGGACGGGGGAGCGCAGCCGCCCTGCTGCGCGCCGGTGCTTTGCTCCGAGACCAGGCTGGGTCGTGCCGTGGGACTGTGGTTTGGCCTGGGAGCTTGAGAGCTCCCCGAGGAGCCCCGGCTCAGCAGGCTTCAGGGATCTGGGAGGAGCCCTCTTCCCTTTGGGCAGTAGTGAGGAGCTTGGGTGGGACACGAATCATCTACCAGATGACATCCCTATTTTGCCCGTACTTGTCACTATATGGCACAATCACAGCTAAAATATCTCTGTACTCCCATTATATTAAAAGGTAGGCAATTTTCAGACTAGTGTATATGATTAATTCAAGATTATGTTAATGTAATTTACCTGTTAACAGGGAGCATTTGAACATCTTTTCCTTTAGCATACTTAGATCGATCATTCTTGTATTTGACAGACTTATATTGTACAAGCTAATAGCTAAGCTTAGAGACAGAAACATGAGCAGATGACTATTTTTAGACACCAGTCAATTGTAACTAAATTACATTAGGAGACAATAATGCAATACATTGCACAAGGGTGTACATGCTGCAAAAAAAGATCAAAGCTCAAGAATCACAGAAATAAAGGAGCAGTTTCATATTTTTACGTTAATAGCTTTGATTCTTTTCACATTAGGCAGAAATAACAGGAGCTCAGAAATTTAATTTGAGGAAAACACTGTCCTGATTAGCACTTTAAATGATAATTTCACCTGCAAATTCTTTTCCCTGATGATTTTCTAAATGTAAATCTTGTTTTCACTGTCACTGGCAGTTTTCTGGAAAAGTATGTATGACAAGGGCTCTCTGCTCTCATTATCACATTTACAGTAATTAAGGCCAAAACACTGCTCTTTTGAAAGARTAAGCCAAAAGCACAGGTGTCCAAGCCAAGATTCTGATCCAATAAAACTGCATGCTGCAAAATCTCCCAGATTTGAGAGATGAAAAATAAAAGTAATATGTCCCATAAACAAATGACTGCACTGTCATCAATCAAAATAAAATGTTTGTAGAAGCAGAGTTTTATGCATGACTCCAGGCACGAATTCCTTTTACTTCTCGTCAGCAAAACTGCACTACAGATAATTTAGATAATGTCCAAAGAACTGAAGAGYACCACAGTAGGTTCTTATCCATCTTTATAAGATATGCACTGCCCCAAGTGGCAAGGGGTGGGGAGAAATTCTTGATGCTCAGATGATAATAAATATACCTCCAAAAGCAGATTCTTTACTTTAATAGATCCATTTCTGTCCTAAAGTATTCTGATTAGCTGTACAACTAACAGATTTTGGTAATCTTTCATATGAAAATACCTTCAAATACTAATTCCGCAACTCTGAAGAAATTAGATGGAGATAGTCTTCCCAACATTCAGGAAAGTTAAATWCCATTGTGCTCCCTCTGTTTAAAGTTATTTTCTTTATTCAGGAGATTAATATTTTACTAAYTACAAAACATTTAAAAGGTTTATATTGACAAGATCCTTAAGCCTTGTTATTGGATTTTATAAGAAATCTCTCGTCTTTATACGTGACATTGAATTCTCATTCTAATTCCTCAAGATCAAAATGTCTCACTTCTGTACTTTATTGATACAGTACAAGCAACAAATGTCAAGGGGKTTGACTATATAAATAGTAAGTTTGGGATTAAACATTCATAACATCTAATACAAATGAGTTTCTTTTAAGTTTCTGTCACTAATTTTAATTTTCCCGTGACTGTCAAGCTCAAGTTAAGAGCCTTTATATGGTCCTTCACTAAATAAAAGCTAAAGGACGTGTTCAAAAAGGGAATAAAATTTCAGAGATGGGTCCAAAAAATGAATAGGGCTCTGGACTGGCAGCCCACGAGGGGGAAGACTGAGGAGACAAGCCTTCAGCCAAGTGTGAATGAACGGTGGCGTTTTCTGCCACAAGGCAGAGAGCACGAACTCCTCAGCGGTGCTAACCGAGATACGAGCCCTCCGAGTCCCTGAGCGTCCCCTCTCCCGCATCAGCGGGGACTCAGAGTGGCAACTCCCCGTTCGTAACACACACCTGTACAATCTTCTAAAGCACTTCTAATAACAGGGAAAAAATTAATATCATAACCAACAGAGATTTTGACAGAAAGGTACCTATCTCATAGAAAGTATAAGTCAATTAGTGTAATAACTACTACTAATTGAATAGCATGTTGGAAGGGCCACTGGGAGTGGG
>NW_028185284.1:2154863-2165816 GCF_003343005.1 Rhea americana
TTTTTTTTTTTTTTTTTTTTTTTGGTAATCTGTAATATTGAAGCCTTCCAAAAGCCATTACTTGATAATATCCTGTCATGTTTGTCTTTACTCTCGTAATCATTTAATAAGAAGCCTAAGACTTTGTTTCAGGTCAAATATTTGCTTTTTCACTTATTCAAATCCATGTTCTTGTGGATGTGCACACATGCTTGCAATCACAATTCATAACTCCAGGTAATGGTATTTACAAGCAATATTCTAGGATGCTGCCACTATTCATCTATAAATGGACATAGTTTATCCCACGGGGGAGCAAACACTGTTTACGGTGTACTCAAAAGAAAGTGTTGCAGTGCCCTGAAGCAGAAGGGCCACCGCTAAAGGCATATATCCATTTCTTCTTGCATTCTTTGTTTCTCGCTGCTTTTTCTCAAAACTAAACACCAATGACAGGAGACCATTTGAGATTGGATTACTACATTTTCCTTTAAGACAAGAGATACTTGCGTGTTGTTTGAAACAACAGATGGAATGATTCTGAAAAATAAATATTTTTAATTATAGTGGGAATTCCACTGGTTAATCCTTTTCTTGTTCCAGAATGAAATATAAATGACTCATTAAGCAATGCCGATATAAATCTACATACACTGTTTGACTTACCAGTATGTTCTTTCAAACAAAAATATCTTAGAGATGAATCCAAATTGCTTTTTGTTATATAGATCTTATCCTCATAAAAACACTGATTCTAGAGGGATTCCTGTACAAGGAAGGTTGGAGCGATGATTCCCTTTGTGCTTCGGTCTAAACTTTGTAGCCCTCTGGTAACTGGTTATTACCAGCAGGAAGTAGAGAACACATCACACTTCCGAAATGCTAAAGAATAAACCTGCACAAGTCCTAGAAAACCTTCCAAATCTTGTTTCTTCAGATTTGAACATATATTTTATTCTAACAGGATTAGATATCCTTTGATGTTGTCCCATTTGAAAATATTTGAGAGAATTCTTATTCATAAGAGTAAGAGCAAAAAATTAACTTGAAACATCCACTTTTGGGTATTTGCTGGCAGTGCATCTTTACAAAGTATTAAAGGAGAATATTTTAATGAAAAATAGGAGGGCATTGTTTAATAAAATGTGAACCTAGAACAGGATATTCAGTCTCAGTGCTTCAACTGATGACATTTATTCCCAGGGCACTGGCACAGAGACAATTAAATAAGTCATAGAAGGATCTGTATATATCCTTCTCAGAACAGGACTGTCTATGCAATTACCCCTTTTCAATATGAAGACAGTAAATTAATTAAATATGAACTCTATGCCAACCGATAAGCTTTATCCTTATTTCTTTCTTTCTTAAGGGAGTTATGCCTCAGGAAATAAATTGCATAACATCTGGAAGAGGGAGGAAACAAAAAAAAGGCAAAAGTCAAATAAAACAACTAATTCTCTTGGTTCTGCTAGAAAATGTCTGCCTGCAGAACTGCCCCTGAAGACCGAGAGAGTGTCTGTGCAGGATGCAATGCAGAAGCAGGCCTATAATCTGAAATTTTATTTAGTGTTACCGTTTCAGTGTACTGCCACGCTATTTTCAGTGAAGCCTCACGCATTTTTTTGTATACAAATACTATTCGAGAGGACCTGGTCACATACTGCCCCCTAGCTTCCCTGAAAATCCCAGCCTCTTTGGCAACACCAACTATCCAGCAGCCCTTGCAACACACCACAGATATTTTTCTAATTCTATAAAAATAATAATAATAAAAAATAGAGTCTCTTACAGCTTTCCAGTTGCAGAGTACATGTCTGCTTATCCATTGGGTATTTGGTCAGATCCATGCTGCATGCAACAGTTGTGGTTATCCTTGAAAAACAGAGTATTGCTGATTATTAAAGGGGGGAGGAATCMTTCAGCACTTTAAGTCATGAAACTTTCCTGCACTAATATTTGTAGGAAAATATCTACTAATAGTGAAAAAAAAAWCTAGTATTTACTAGTATCAATTAACAGCACCCAAATGGGAAACTGCTCTGGTTTCAGTTTAGTATCAACCTCAAAACAATGCTGCTTCTCACTTGTAATGTACATTTTGCTTTATTGATATTTTGTATTTTGACATTTTTATGACAGAATTTTGTCATATTTATCAAAATCTATTAAAAAGGTAATCTGCAATAAGGAATGCCAATCAGTCATTATAGTTTCCCTTCTTCAGCAAAGACTTCAGTGAGAAGCAACGGGAATGGCAAGATGCATTTCCTGCATTTGGTTACGTAAAACAAAAAGTCTATTCAGGGAGGAAAATGATATCTAATAATGCGGTCATATTGGTCTATCATATCACATATTTATAAAGCCACAAGACCACATCTGTTCTAATTTTACAGATAGACCACGTCCTAAAGCCAGAGCAGATTCAGTATAAAATCACACTAAGTTGGAAAGCTTAAAATACAAGTAAAAGCCAAAAATACAGGGTGGTACCTCATGTACACATACCGTATGGCATACAAGACCGTTCCATTAGGATATATTCTTATAAGACGGTTTTCAACAGTGATATCATGAAGAAAAGACTTTTTTGAATCAACTATGAAGGTATCCGGTACCCAAAGCATTTCCACAAGTCGACCATCGAGACTCAAACTCTTATTGCCATCAAAACAAAGTCTCTCATCAGTCCACCGCTGCCTTAGAAATATGGTAGCTGTGTAATCCTGAAGAAGAGAAAAAAAATAATCATACAGAGCAAGCCACCAATTTTGAGTTTTCCATGCACTTTTGAAAACAGCTGTTAGGCACCTAACAGCCCGCGACTCTCCGCGTCCCACTGGTGGACGSGAGCGCCCGGGTTACAGCTTTACCAGCTCTTCCACTGCCAGACATTCCCGCACTTGCCGAGGGGCTGACGGCATCAAGGACTACTACCTCGAGCTSATTTTGTTCTTAGGGCCCAGTGGAATTTTAGAGTGAACGGTGGGGACCTCAATCTGGGGCTATAAATCAGCTGAAGTCACCACAGTTTYGTCAGCAGTCTTTAAAGTTTGGAATGATTTATTTAGGCGGCTGTAAACATTATTTTGTTTACATAAGCTAATAGGCAATTTTAGATGTGGAAAAAAACTGTATAAATTCAGATATAATAAGGACAAAAATAAAAGTAGGTGTAATAGGAAGCCAGGGAAACATAACAAGTACATCATCATCTTTTAGCACATTTCATCCTTTCAACATGACCAGGGAAACAGTGGTGCCAAATTTATCAAGACCTTTAATTTAGCTATCAGTGCAATTCATGTTCAACTTAAACATGCCTTGTAGCCTAACAACAAAATTCAAGGTGTTTCTTAGCCACTTTWTAAATCAACTTTTGATTTTACAAGGTGTTTTTATCAGTATTTTGAATTGACCCTAAGTTCTGACCTTATTTCCTCCCTTTTAAGTACTGATAGCTGTAAATACCTGMAAAGTACACAGCAGATTAGAATATTCAACTTTCCTAGAAGGACTGAGTAATGGAATGGTTTTAGTAATAGTTTTTAGTGATGAAAAGACAGTATGTGTACAAACATTTTTCCCTAATATCAAATATCTGATTAATCGAGTTTTGCATTTCTATGTACCAAAGTTGGATCTTTAATTAGAAAAGCATACTATGTTTTTCTGTTCAAAAATAAATAATACAAATGTAATAAAAYACAGCTGAAATAAAGACATGAGTCACAGTAAAAGAGAGATTTCAGATGTGGCTAAATAGAAGGAAAGAGAGCTGCTTCAAAGGCACATGTGTATGTATTAGCTCTAATTTCCTGAAATGCASAGGAATTGAGACATTTCATTCAGAAAATAACCACTCCTCCGTATGCCTTTTTATTAAAATGGTTAATACTAGGTAGCAAACAAATTTCTGTTTTTATCTGAGATGTATGATTGTAGCTGCTACACTAGAACTTCTGTAAAGTACTAGTCSAGAAACTGGTCATTATTAGCAACTTAGTATTTATTTTAGTGGAAGCRCTATAGCCACTATCTGTAGTTGAAAATAAAATTCCACCCCCAACACACAGGGAACAGCACTGACTACACAAGGAGAAAAGCCTCAAAGTCACATTGCTAGCAACTGTAAATACAAAACATTAATTTACCAGTTATCAGCAAAATAAAAAAATGTAACATAAGTTACAATACCATATTTATTTCTGATATTGTATCAATGCTTGCAATATCCAGACTCATTCCAACTGACACAGGACCATCTGCAAAAAAGAGAAAGTCAGAATCCAGTTCATAGTTCTTTAATACCCAGGGTTCATCAGCAGAAACTGAAAAAAAAAATTTCCATGTTATTCTCCATTTTTTCTAAATGTTTATTATTTTTTCATAAATGAAATATTACTCAAATTTAGGTTATGAAAAAAATGAGGATTTCATATCAAAACTAACTTCTTGATTGAAAGTTGTCTTACATGACTTTTTTTTTGCTAGAAAAAGGTGTTGGGGAAAATGTTGCACCGTAAGGTGCTGAAGGTACAGCCCCACGGTGCCTCACACCCCTCTGCTCCAAGGTGCAGAGCTGYGGAAAGAATTCTTCCAGCTGCAACATCTGCTCCATCAGATGTTAGCAAACTAAGGAGTGCTCTTGGCAGTGTCACATGGTTAACATCCAGATGGGATATAGGAACAATTTTATTTGCTGCCTATTTAAGAGTATATTGTCTATTTTGTGTCATTGCATTTTAACGTAACTCCTTGCTTTTGTCCCTTAGCAGGTAGTTCATGATGTGAATACTTGCATTTGTACAGGAAAGCCAGTCATTTCATTCTCCTCTTAATAAAATTAACTGARGCCTTGTTCAGTGGGTGATTAAACACCTTACCTGGTAGTTGTCATGATGTCATTGTAATGTTGGCATGCTCAGACTCTCGTTTCCTTGTGAATGTGTATTTCAGTGTCAGAAGGAAGATGACCAGCTGTGCACTTTRGAATGCAGAATTTGTGCAGAGCTTTCATGGAAACCTGACCTTATTCCTYGTTGAATATGTGCAGAATAATTAACAGTACAGCTACAATGAAATTCATATTAAATATGCATATCTATCCAAATAACTGTGAGAGCACAGAATGCAGAACTGAGAAATGAAGGAGTACTTTAGATGAGACCTATATTGCATGTACRCTGCTGAACCCCACAGTTGGCCCCTTGCAATACATTACATAAGTATCTTTTACATGCACCCAAATAGTATGCAGTGGTCAGTGAGATGGTGTCCACCTGTAGCCCACCAAGTAATACTATATTTAAAAAAATTCTAAAGGGTAACACTGTGTTAGTATTTTTTCAGAGTAGTTGCTATTAATAAAGCAAGAGTTAGAGTCTTAATGTCTGGCACAACGGTGTGGGGTCATTGAAATCTGGTGCTCCAGAAAGAGTATATGAATGCTTTGTTCTCAACTCAATTGAAAGTTGAAACAAAAAGCTCCAGTTTAAAGGAGAATTGTAGGCTTGGAGCATTCCCTGATGGTAAATGTGTCTACTATATATTACATAGGGATGAGAAGGAACCGTTCATCTACTGAAAGGCAACTTTGGAGGTTAATTCTGAAACAAAATCGTTTGACTGAGARGTTTTCAGACCACAAACCATTGACAGCTTGTTCTTCTGTTTCTTTTCATTCTCTTCAGTTTTTGATAATCCAAAAATGCATTTATAAGATCTCCCCCCTAGTGTTAAAATGATGGCCTTCCAGGAAACCCATCCCATCTTTCCAGGGTGCAACAGCAAAGGAATAAATTGATATTTATGCCTACCTTTGTACCCTACTGCTATCATAAGTACATTGCCAGCCTGCAAAATAATTTCAAAATATTTTAGAGACCWTCACAAATCATGAGATTTAAAATGTTCCTACAGATTCGCATGTATGACTGTGACAGAGTATTGCCAACTGTAACACAAGAGTTTGGGGCCTCCCTAATACAAGGGGTATGCTAAACAGCAGTCCATCCTAAGGAGATGACAATATTGAGCTGGCTAAATGGGGGTTGCAGATGGGAATCATCAGGCTCCCTCCTATAATATTTTATTATTTAAGATAATAATGATTAGAGGGAATGTTCATTAGCAATATTTCAGTACAATCAGTGCTAATGTTTAAGGACGAAACTGACTTTCCAGAAAGATTACTTAATTAAATCAAGTTCAGTCTTTTCTGGAATTACAGAAACAGGACTTTGCCTCTCTTATTTCTTTCATATAGTGGTAGTTTGAAATACTACTGAATAACATGATAGAACCGAGGCTGGGTACTCCCATCCACACACAGATTTCTAGCTCAGACTGACTATCCCAGCAGAGACATGCCTCACACAGCCAGCACTGATGAGGGGCAGCATAACGAGGACAAACCTCACGCCTTTCTGCCAGCCCTGCCAGTCTCTGAGACCGAGCACTTCTGCTGTGCAACCAGCCCAACCTGAACCAACCTTCATGAACTCAGCAGAAAATAACATCCCCTCAGATAAAGAGGTGCCTGCCACAAATCATATTTTAAAACACCAAAAATGCAACTATATAGCTAACAGTAGCGCAACTTTCAAACTCAGTTCTTGGGTACTTTTGACGCAAGACAATTAAGACAGTACCTAACATAGAGGACAGTAGCCCCTACATAGAGAAATTTTAGTTTTCTTCTACTCTGTCCTTTATTAGCAATGGGAATTTACTCTTACTCTCGTTACAGCAATCTGTGCACAAATTAGCATACTTTTTTTTTTTTTTTTTTTTTTTTTTCCACATAAACCTCAGTAAAAATCAAAATTTACCTTGGGCAATTTTGTGAAGTATCTAGAGGTGGCTAAGATTCCTGCTGATGTACAATGTGAGAACATACACTATCTTTTAATCTAACACATACAACATGCCGTTTAGGGGGGGAGCTTTTAACTCAGTAGTTCTACGCTTTCTCAAAKCCTTAAACATAATCCAACTGTTAAGAGAAAACTCCAGGCTTATTCACAGAGGCTGACTTATTTGGAAAGGAGGAGGCTGGGAGAATATAAAACTTGACTCAGACCATAACAAATTATGTACCTATTTTCCAAAGGAGCTTTTGCTATTCTTGCACTGTTACTGCACACACTGTATAGACATTCACAGCAATCCCTTATGGGGGAGCAGTAAGAAGAGTGGCAGATGTACTACAAACAGTTAATAATGTACTTAAAAATTAACAGTCTGGACCACCACCGTGATGCAGTGCAGTAGCTCATTAAACTTTGTGCARAGTAAACCACCACTGAGTCATGTATGAGTTTCTAACTCTGAAGATCTACTACTTAAATTAATCGGTAGTATAGTTGATAGGAAAGATTAGGAAAATTATTGAAAGGTGTTCCAGCTCCTRCTAGAAACTCAAAACTGTGAAGACAAAAATAAGTTTTAAGAAGAACATTTTATTTAAGAATCTTGAAGAATGGACAACAAATGGGAAAGGGAGAATGCTAATGACATATGCAAAAGTTGGCACCTCAAACTAAGCAGGCCTCGATAACTCACACAAGGAGCTTTATAAGAACAAAGTAAGGAGTTTGCTGAACTGCTAGTACCATTTTTCCCCCATTCAATTTAAGAAAACAAGGTAATTCTGAAATATCTTAAAAGAGATGGTCTTTTAAAATAATGCACCATCCTTACAGCAAYACTGGATAAAATAGTATGTGACTAACAGAGAATTAGAAGCAAAAGTATAACTAAAATAAGTCGCAACAGTTTCATGAAATACTAGTTTTGTCCTCTTAATTTTCTGTTTTGCTTTTTTTACAATGTTGTGGGGCTTGTTGATAGAAGTGATTCACTACACTCAGATTTTTTTCAGTACATTTAGCTTCCCACCACAAGACATCTCTTTTGAAGAATACATATTATGTAAAATGGCTTGAAAGATTAAGACAGGCTTCCTAAGAGACTCCAACTTAATTGTAAATATGAAGATATCAAAAGATGGAGCCATTTCTAGCAGGATTCATGCTCAATTCTATTTGGTCACTTCAAAACTCTTTAGATGGTGAGGTATCTTTGTTAGCACAGTTTGCAGCTGAGAAAAGAACTGGTGTGGATAGTAATAAAGTTCTTTGACAAATGATTTAACAAGCTGTTATTTTACTATGGCCAAAAGCATGCAAATGATGTGGGAACAAATAATGCAAGCAATACCTAAGGATAGGAAACTATCTTGACAAGCAATGCCTTTGAGAAGGATTTRGGGGTTGTCACAGATAATCACTTCAACATGAGCTTTCAGTGTGATGCTTTGGCAAAAGCACTTCTGCAATGGGCAGCAACACACAGAATTAAGTTATCTTGCAATGTAGACTGTGCTGGCAAGACTATTATTAGATTATTGTGACAAGTTCTATTTCCCACATTTCAAAAAATGTGTAAACAGCTGACAGAGTTCAAAGGAGACAGAAAATATTTAAAGAGAAAAAACTCTTGAAGTTTAATATTGAAGTTTAGAATGTAAGAATGAAAGAACAGAATTTACTCAGTTCCTCAAGGAAAAGACAGAGTGGTTATTCGTCCAGTGTCAGTAAGTGCACAGAAAAAATATCCAGTAGTGGAGTTGTACATATTTGCTGACAAAGCAAAGCAAGATCCCAGTTTTTGAAAGTTGAAGAGAAAAACGAAACTTTCAAGTTGATTTTTCCTAACTGAACTTAAATATTGGATCCTCTAAAACTTAGCGTTTGAGGAAAAAAAATCTGTCCTGCAGGCAAGAGGTTGGATTTGATGCCAATGATAATTTCCTAGTGTTTCTTATTTCCACGAGAAGGTAGGAAAACGTACATTACCATCTGTATGCTCAAGCATAGTTTTGCACCAAGTCAAATTTGTTAAAGTCAGATTTGTTAAATATCAACTCTCAAGGATTCAGCAGAGATTTAAAATATTAAAAAGATTTTTTTACCCAATATATAACTGATTATACACATTCTGAGCTTTTTACTTTTCTCCGAAGAACTGGCTACCTTTTTAAACAGACACCAGACAAGAAAAGTATTTTGTATGTAAAACAATGATGATTATAGTATGGCTTGGTATGACTTTCTCACATACACTGTGAGCTAGTTTTATTAAATCGAGAAGTCTTAGACAGGTTAATATACTGACATCTCTTTTGGGGATAAACAGTATTTTACAGGACAGAAAAGCCTTGGTCTAGCTAAATTTATTAAACTTGATATAAACAACATTTGGACAAAAAGTAATGACCTGTCCTACACAGATTTATGAAACAGAAGATTTTTGGCTTTCCTGAATTTAAACCTTAAGATCATGAAACGTATGACTCATTAACAAAGCTAAGGAAAATTATCTTTTAAATGTGGTTTAGGATAACTTATTTAAACATGACACTTTCCTGTGCCACTTAAAAGCAGCTTCCGTATTCAAGTATATTTAGCTGTGACCTTTTCCTAGTCTCTCACTTTTTAATTAAAACACTTAAATTATCACATTCAATCACAGAACAAAAATCTATTTCTATAAAATTATTTACAAGATTTTATGCATCTCTTAACRTCTCTCTAAACCTGATGCAAGGCTCACTGAAATCAGCAGGAATCACTCATTAATTCCAGAGAAGTTTGGCACAGCACCTAGGTTATTGCTCTGCATACTTTCAGCAGAAAAACTGATGTTAAAATCTGATGTTCCTTGTCTTGCTGAGATAATGTGTCAGGCTTACATAACACAGTTAAGGAAAACAACTGAGCATTTTTAAATTCTTTATGTCAGCTTTTCTACAGGAAGCTTTCACTTTTATCTCACTGACCAGGATGGACACGATTACATTAAAGGGGCTGCGCAGGGGACCTGTGTGGAAGGAGAACACTCTAAAACAAGGTGAAATTAATCCGAGTTGAAAATCTAGGAAATCTGAGAAATCTCAATCATGCAATAAAAGGAAAAGATCATTTTTTTCTGCTGTTAGGCACAGTCATGATATTCAAATATACATATATATATATATATATATCTTTGTGCTCTCTTCATTAATGGCACTAGCTGAATTGTATCTGTCACCTACCAGTCCCAGCACAAGTGATAAATACAAACAAATTGGCAAATGGATGCTTTGTTAAAATAAGAACTCACTAGTTGTCACAGTATTTCCTTGACCAGTAAATATTTCTGTTTTCCTTGTGCATAGGAAAAAGGGGATCCTCATTTTATGATTGTTCATACATAGTGCTTTCTTTTCCTGACTAAAAATCCATTTTGCTAAATATTAAGAAATTTAACGTCACTAACTTTAAGAGCATCATTTTATCTTGGTAGCAAGCATCACTTCAAAAATCCCCATTTTCCGCCTAAAGAAAAAGAAAAGAAAAGAAAAAGGGCAAATGACTCTGAAATGACTTGAAGTTATAGTATTAAAAAAAAAAAAAAAAAGCTAACCTCTTGCCCATCTCACATTTGCTAAACTCATCTATCAGTATTCCATTATAACTAGTTAACATTAAGGTCAAAGCACAGTAGATGCAAATAAATAATATAATCTAGTCTTACGACAAATTTCCTCATACATATTTTTTGGGATGCATATCAGACTGACCATACGTATTGCAGGAATGCACGTAGCAGAAAACAAAGCAATCCCAGCCTGCAAGAAGGGAGCTAGGTGTCAAAAAGAGGAGCTAGGCAGACCCAGGCAATAGACCAAAACTGTGATAAAATAACAAAAATCTTTGCTCAGTCACTTCCTAGATTTAGTTGATTTCATTCTGTTTGACTTGAAAGATGTTTAGACTCCTCCAATTACACTCCTATCCTTGCCAAATCACCTAACCAGCATACTGAAGTGCTGAACTCCTGCTTGGATCCTGCTGGGATCTGCGAGTAAGGAAGGATGACCCCTAGATTTCCAAGTTGCCAAATACGCCCTGAGCACAACTGAGG
>NW_028185284.1:2165832-2196331 GCF_003343005.1 Rhea americana
AAAAAACAGGATTTGACCCATCACAAAGGGCACTGATGTACTTAGTACTTTAATAGGAAGGAAAGTAAGACGCAACAGATGTGCTTCTTGAACTCAGCTCCAGCAAGGTTAAGTCTCAGGCTTCCCCCTTCCCATGAGCAACGTGAGGACAAAAGGACGCAGCGGGACAGCTAGCTTCAGGTTTCAACACTGTTGTGTCTAAACGAGCTGAAGCCCACCAAAATCAGATTGTTCAGGAAAATTAACAAAAGCATTTAGGACATTATTCTTGTATGTTTCTATCAGCGTACACATACTTGGCTCCCGTTTCAGGAAAATCCTTGCATGCACTTCAGACAGTAAAAGAATTGATTTTAGTGTTAATATTCATATACATCCTTTTATGCTCATGTTTTTAATAATACAAGTTTCCTTATCAGTCATTGTAAGTCAGCACAGATAATTTCTACTAGTACCAGAATATCCCAGTTTATTTCCGTATTCGGCACTTGTTCATCAGCCTACACAATTCTAACCAGCACTTTGATCTTACRATCTATTTTTGATCACTATGTCTTTTATTATTTATATGCAATTAGTGCACCATGACAGTAAGAAGCTTGAGAGAAAAATTAAAAAGTCACAAAAGAGGTATAAATGACTAAACCGATACTCTGGCTTCACTGAGTATTTAGCAAGAATACTGTAGCCATTGATACAATTCTGAGTAAAGTCAGTTATACTTTAATCTCTTTTCTGAACAAGAACAGCTATCAAGTACACCAGCTGCAAGCAGATAACRTCTACAGAAATAAGTAGAATATTACGTGGAACGAAGACATGCTAGCTATGGTCACACAGATCAGTGTAATCCTCTGACTTCTTAAATTGAGGATATTGATAGCTTACTATCCCCTGTGTCTGAGAAAAGCAGTAGGTTCTCCTGGACCTGAATTTAATCCAAGCTGTAGCCCCCTTACTGGTATCATAGATGGGCTAGGGCAGGGCAGATATCCCTCTCCGAGCACACAGGCCATCTGTGACTTCGAAAGGAGAGTTACTCCCAAATTATCTTGCAAAGAGCTACAGGTCCAAAACTGGGCTCAACACTTCCCAGGTCATCCTGACCTCAATTATTCCTACAAAAATGCCACGTCTCACATAACAACCARCTCTGCATTTACAAATGCCATCAGTAAAATGTGTTTTTCAGAGTCTCACCACAGTCCTTCAGTAGCAGGGCTAACAYACCTATCCAAGACTTCTGAGCCAGCAGCGTTCACATGCCTGAGCTGCGGCGAGCAYGCACAGTGACTCTGACCTATCTGAAAGTGCTTGACTTGTTCTGCACATGGCACAAGAGTTGATTTGTGCTTGTGCTCCTCYGGGATTTCCACATAAACACAGAAAGCCCTTAACATCTGTCTGGTCAAAACTCCCAGGCAGAAAAAGAGAAATAGCCTGCCTGTGATTTAACATTACTGCAGCTGAGAATAAATTCTGTTCAAATTAGGAAAAGGACATTCACAGTTTGAAAGTGCTTTAGTGTTGCTCTCGATTACAGTAACAGGATTTTGTAATGAAATTCTATTTGCAGTCTACCAAAGCACATCTATCATGGTAGCATCAATGCATCTCTAGTACCAGAAAGAAGTGACAAAAGAAATATCTATGTGTGCAGGGTTCACTAATTTATATTTCATTGTGCATCATCTTAAATGAGGAGGAGCACCTTTAWTCATTATCATTATTTAGCTGGCAACCTTCCCAATGACCATGTAAATACTTTAAAGCAGTTGTGTCAGTAGTTGAGACAATTACAATAAAAAACAGATTAAATAGTTATTTTCTCTTTAACCTAAAAGATTCCATCAATGTTTTACAAAATTGATTCATAAACTGCACATGCTGTAAACTCTTATCAAACAGGCTGGTAGTCTTGCCACAGGTTTGAATGGTAAGAGGTAACTAACTCCACAGTCTGAGAAACTCTTCAGCTAGTAATTTTTAAATTATTATACAAGAAAAAAAATATGAAAGTCTTCATTTAAAAAACCCTACCATTTCTGAACTTAAGAACTATTGTCTAGCACTGATTCTGTAAGTTTATTTTCTGTCAGGCGCATGGAGCTGAGCCCCTTTCCAACATGCAGAATATTTTCTGTTCCAGAAAAACACAAAGTTCTGAAGTTACCCCAAAAAGAGAGATCRCTGAAACTCCCTGAATATTTCAAATATGTGCAATGGGCCGATTCAGGCAGGGAAGATATTCGTCACTGAGATTTCAGGTGCATAAGACCRGCTGTGCCACAGGGCACTACAAATCAGCCTTGGTACAGTAGACAAAGTGGGTCTTCCAACATGGAGAACATGGCCTTCAGGCATCAGGAATAGACTTTTTAGATTCGTTTTCCCTTAAAGTTCTGCAGGCACCAGTTAAGTAACCTTTAAGGCCCAAGGCAAGGAGCTTTTATTTAATAATTCCCTTGYGATCACCTGGTAGGTCCTATAAAACTTCATACAGTAATATAGGGTCTTCCTTGTACCATGCAGTCTTGGCTTGTGTTTTTTGGAACAATTTGAAAAATCACAACAATGACACATAAAGTTTTCTTGTGTTTACTTAATATTTGGTATAGCTATTTAGGAAATTAGGGTAAATTGTGTTTTAAGATAGGTATGTTATTGCACTGAGGACAAACGAACACTAATATCCGAGTTTGTAACAGATAGTCTGGAAACCTTGCTTCGGAATATCCAGAATTTATGAACTTTACCTTGGGCTACAAAGACTGCTACACTTCGCCTTCTTGTATCACAGGACAGCACATATGATCACATTTGTCATTAACAAACATTAGAGAAAAGGGTACAGTGGAAAAACAATTCTCGTTGCTGTTTTCCACAAYACAGCCTTGTTAGGCACAGTTTTCCTACTTACTATCAAAAAACGGACGTAGRTACTTGTTGTATCCTTTTATTATTTTGTGTATAGTTGGAGGAAGAATTTCACCTTTTCCTTCAGCTTCAGAAATTTGCACTGATCTAAAAGAAAAGAAAAAAAATAGGATATTTTTTTAAAAGCAGTCATCAGTTATAGAAAAGATATCATTCCAGATCAATATTGTATTAATGTCAAAGCTGCTGCTACTTACTGCCCCTCAGATAACAYATCATAAAATGTCTGTATATTTCTATTTCACAGGTCACAACTCTATTAAAAAAAACAAACAAACAAACTAGAAAACACCAGTTTTAACAGAACTATCTTAACCTTTTTCTTTTTTTTGCAAAAGAGATCACTTTCACGCTTTGAAGTCTAGTATTTCTTACCATTTCACCCAACAAAGTAGTTCAGTCTTAATACTTTTTCTGTAAATAGGGCAGTATTGTCATAATCTAGGAAAGCAGAAGGAACATTGACTGCTTATTTCAGCATTTAAAATTAAGCTTCTTTTTATATAACAAAATATATTCAATTTAGCTCCTGGAGGGAGTTAGGAACCAGTCTCTGAGATTAGYGTATAAAACCACTTTCCAAATCCTGCTTTTACAACCCCATCTTTAAACACGCTATGGAAATAATCCTGCTGAGGAAAATCAGTAAAGYGTTACACTATATCTAGGAACAACTGCAAATACAACATATAAAGATCAAATATAAACAAGCAAATACAAACCCCATTTTTTCACACTAAGACTCCCACAGTAGCCTCCTCTGGAGGACTAGTTATCAGGACTAAGGGCTATGAAGGACACATGCCTGATTTATGATTCTTCATCAAGGCCACCTGAGGCTTCACTTTTCACCCTTTGTGTGTCTTGATGGTTAACAGGTGCGGGAGGGACAGGTTGGGTAATTAGAGACCATCACCCAGTAACTTACAGTCCTATAGCAAAAAAGCATCACCAATTCGTTCTTGAATTCTGCCCCACCTTTAAGGGCGATAAGCAGATGTATGACTTTGGTTTAATTATTAAGGTGAGAAGCAAATAATTGATTTGTGTAAGGAAGTACAGCTGATGGGGAGCAGCTACCTGTACAGCCAGCCGGAGAAAGCCTCTATAAAAAGCCTCCAGCCCCCCACAAGCCCTCCCCTTTCCAGCCCAGTGGGAAGTACTGGTCACCACCAGCTGAGGAGAGGCAGAACAGCAGGAGGGAAGAACTGCTCCTTACTGAGAAGGGTGTAAGTACAGAAAGACAGCTGAGGAAATAGGGGGGGGTTGTTTTCTCTCAATCCTCCCATGTTCCTCTTGAATGTCCTTAAACCTCCTAGCTCCTCCCAGAGCTGCCCCTGAAACTTCTGCTTCCCCTTCTGAACTATGTTTCTGGGCCCCTTGCAGCCTTCTGAAGCAAGCTGGRTTTTACTATGGCTTTGAAAAGCCCTGAGCTCTTTTGTTAGGAAGCTGTGGATTTTACCTGCTAGCAATAATCCAGTATCTCAGTTTAGCAAAATGTGAATGCTACTGTAACCTCCCTGAATGCAAATAGCCCTGCAGCACTGTACTTCTAGGCATGGTGTCCTCTGCTGCCTTATGCTGCTATTGCTGCTATATGACTTTTTTTTTTTTTAAGAATTGAGTGAACTGTAAATATAAATTAAAAYACCAGTTTTGTGTTGCAAAAGGTATAGGAGTTAGAAGTGTATTTAAATGTAACTTCTTAACTACTGTACTTCTAACAGACTTCTGGCTTTTGCAATTTACATATAATTTCAGTTAAGTGTTAAAGATTTTTTCCACTGGCAAGGGTATAAATTGTTTTGCTGATCAGAATGCAGTTACAGATTGGTTGAGTGTTACCCTTGTTAACAGCATTTTGTGTAATACATCTTAAATAATTGGCATTATTGAAATACTTAAGTGCTTTATTTAAACCACTTGTATCCTTTAAGATAATTCCAGGTTTTCATATGACATACAGCCTCATTTCTTGGTCTTTGATTTTGTAGTTAAGAATGTGCTGACGTGGCAAACTTGCAGTGCAGTAACTGAGGCTGTAAATTCACTGGGCTCTTGCACTGTGCTTTGTGCTTTGCTATACAGACAGTCTTTGAAAAGTCCTGTTGCAGTAAGCCAGTATAGGGGAGGAACCTGATGCCTCTTAAATGTGAGCATGTAGTGCTACTCGGTCTCTCCAGGCAACTCTGGGCATGCTAGATAGCAGACTGATGGTGTTGAAACTTAAGGGACTTGCAGGTGTTATGTGCCTTGAGAGTTTTTGCCTCAGCTACACTTCAAGGGGGAGAATGTCCTGCTGGTCTCACCATTAAGAGTGAGCTTACAGCTGCCTACAGAAAATCATCTGTGACGTATCCTGGTGATTGCTGTGTAAGGCTAAAAGTAAGAGCTGGGACTTTTTCCTTAAATGTGTGTACATCTTCTCATCAATGCATCTGAGCTTCTCTTTAATCTGGTTTAGTATCTAAATGCATATGTCTTAGTGCCTGTATTTGAAATAAAATGGCACATACTTAAGTAAATAATTGCTTTGAAAAAAACTGTCCCAGTTGCTGAAGGCAGCATATGCTTTTACAGAAAAATCTGAATTCATGTTCATTTGACAGCCTGGAATACCTGTCTGTTCTGGGATGTCAGTGTATAATATGGATTTTAAACTCTTTGGATTTAATGAACTACACTTGCTTCTGTAAAAACTCCATTATAGTAATTTTGGTTATTTATATGGATCAAGTGTAATATTACAGACTAGGTTAACCCTGGAAGGTACTGTAAAAATTTATGTATTATGAAAGAGGCAGCAACACCTCAGAACTGAGAGAGAAGAGAAGCAAAATGGCAAATGCTGTCTGAAAACCTATGTGAAATGTGGTCCTCAGGAAAAGCTGGGGCGAGGGGAAGCTGCTTTCAAGCAATTCACTGACAGGCAAAGGATTTACAGATACAAAGAAAGGTTTTAAATCTCCTTGTTTCAAATCTCCTTGTTTCATATCTGTTGTGCTCAGGGACACAAGCTTTTGTACATTCTTAGTAAATAAAAACTGCAACTGAATCACCTAAATTACTAATTTCTTCCCTTAGAAGAATATATACTGCTGCAGGCTTCTGTTTAACAGGCAGGGTTGAAATGGTGGTGATACATTACTAAACAGATATAGGAACAAACTGTAAAATGCAAGTGCTTTTGAACTCTGCTTAAAGAAGAAAAATCAAGACCCTACAGGATTTTCCAAATCTGCTAGCATCCATTAATTTGAATATTTCTTTCCTGGAATAAGTGTGTATCTTAGGATCCACTTGGGTTTATTTACTTAAACTGATTCCTGATAATGGTATTAGGTTTAGTATTTAATTCAGTAGAAAGATTTGGTTAGTGAATTTGTGTGTGTCCAGTCAATAGGCAAAGCTTATACAAGTATGAGATCTGACTGACCATCCTGGCCCTTGTGCCAGTGCCCTCTGATACTGTTTAGCTCTTCTCCAGAAGCCAGTAAAACTGGCAGCTGGTAACTATTTTCTATTTCACTGCTCATACTGCTGCCTGGTGGGGCAGATGCTGTATCCCTGCCCAGTGCACTGTGGTTCCACTTCCTCTCCCAACCCAGTGTGAGATTTTTCCTTAATGAAAAAAGTTTCTAGCACAGTGAGATAATTTGCTTTGAACCGGAGTTTTTTGCCTAACCTTCCTGGCTTTTTTGCCCTGGTAGGGGGAATGCTTTCACCCAGCTAAGCATTCTCAGCTGTTTGAGCTGGTGTTGGGTTTTGGGCACAAATCACCAGTTCAGCCCAATGCTGTACACCTGTGTCCCAGCTAAACAGTGCWCATAACTTGTAGGAATCCACTGTCTGCATGTGGATGTTCTTGGCTATGAGATGTTGTGAAGGTCCATCTGATAATGATAGTGAGCAGTATGTGTTCTGGACAAAAATGTCTTTGCAGCACTAGGAGATGTCTTAAATGCTCCCTTAAATGGAGGCTCAGTGGTTCCACCCCCACCTCAGAACCAAGGGGGGGAGGTATCAAAAAAAGCTTCTAGCTATGCTGTAGATTAGGCAGTCATGCTCCCATAAACTTGAATATCTTGATTAAGTGGGGAAGAGTCTTCACCAGCTTTATCAATACTCACAGCTGTGACTACTCTCACCACCCACCCCAAACATGAATTGTTTTGTCATGGATTTAAGCAAATACACTGCTAGCAGGATCATCTGTGCATAAAAGGGACCAATAAGCTAAGCTAGAAGGCAAAATTTAGCTTTCTTAAATTTCACAGATCAATTTACAGAGAATAGTAAGGACGTGTTTTAACTAGATAATTATTTTTGAACTTTTACTTTGGTAATGAATGCACAAAGATGACTTTACTACCTCACACTCTAATCCAGCTAGGTGTACTGTGTGCTTTTGTCCTTGAAGTACTGTGTGTCACATTATACTGCAATAAATGAAGGACCGTTTGCTTGTTATACTCCTCCTTAGTTTTCATTGCCTGCCATTTTCAKTGGGGAAAAATATGCAACTTGACCAAGTTAAGATGATTGATGGAAGACTTCAGTCCTGTATTTGCTATGAATGTTCAAAATGGTTAATCTTTGAGAGGCAAGATTCAACTGGCAAGTAGGTTTAGCTTTGTTACCTGGTCAAATATATAGTTCTAATTATAATCAAACTGATTATAAGCCAGTGGGGGAATAAGCATGCTGAATGAATAATACTGTAGTGAATATTTCTTACCTACACAGCATCAACAGAAAAAGGGATTTGAAGCTGCAGTGATGAGGGCTGCACATTGTCAGATGTGGCTTCAAAAAGCTCCTGTAGCTTCTGAAAGAAAAAAATCATTGGAAGTGCAATGGCTATCTCTTACATATTTATATTCAAAATGCATACATTTTCAACGCTGCCTGGGAAGATGTTAGGTATTTAATAACTGCAGCTATAAATATACTAGTGAAGATCTACAGCAACAAACTCAAAGACATGGTAGCTTTTTCTTCAATTTGTCAATGGAAACTGCATTCCAATCTATTACTGCTCTTTCTTTTTGTCATCTGTCCTTTAAATATTTGGGAAAAGTAGCTGTTTTGAAAAATAACTGTATACTTTTGAGAAATTATGCACAGCTTGAGTTTAGCCTTTGCTAACCTTGAAATGCATGAGTATCTAAAACACTTTAAAAGCATCACCTCTGGTATGCATGTAGTAGCAATACCTGTGCTGTGTCTCCTTTTAATTAATGAGGGAAAAGTTGTCACTGCAGATGAAAGTTAAAATGAAATTTCTGCTTTGAGCTATAGATAATCTTTAGCTGTACATAAGCAATTACATGAAAATCCATCCACACCRATCAAAAAGTTTGGCTGACACAAGATGTTTTCATCTGAATGTGAAACTTTTTGGCCTTTGTCAGTAAGATTCACAACCATACTGATTACTTTAAAATAATTAGTAAGTGCAATAATCCATTTCTCTAGATGAAAAGAAAATCAAAATAGTTCAATGCAGTCATGCAACAGATCTGAAATAAACAGGCTGTGCAGACTTTTACTGTATTTAATCAAATCACTGAAATATTTAGGACTTAGCTTTAAGGAAAAACTGATAAGAATGTTACCTACTCAATCATTTGGACAACTGTTAGTGCTAGTATGGTGTCTTAGATTTTTTTTTATGAAGGAAGAATTGCATGATACTATTTTCAGTGTCCAGAATGAACTTTTGGAAGTCTCTCACACTTTGTAGTTTCAAAGTCAATTGCTAATAGAACTTGTTGAAGTTTCACATAGAAGTCTTGCTCTTCAACTGACCAGAAAAATGTTAGTAAGCTTCCTTACCTTAAATAACTTTGATATTAGTCYGTAGCCTAATAGAACAGTGATACTATTTACTGAATTAATGTGGTCTGAATGATATACCACTTATTTTGTTTTGCTGCTTTGTTACATGTAAGTTGTTAATGTCATCAATTTGAAATGAAAGTAATTTCAATGTCCCTTAAAACAAGTAAAAATTCAGTATCTTGCATATCTTAACACCAGCCTAGTAATAGTAATGTCGAGATAAATCAGATTCCTACATTGACTTAAGCAGAAAATCATGCATGAGACATTAGGAGAGCCTGTCATAAGATACAGCACAAATGAGCAGATGGTGTTGTCAGAACATTGCCCTCTAAATGTTAATTCTGTAATATAGTTTATGTCACAGTATCTCTGTTGCATATCATTTTGGATGGATGCTTTATTCACTACACTATTTTTGGTAATTTTCCTGAGATTAATATTCTTTCTATTTCTATATTGCTGTGAGATTTCTTACTGAGATTAATATTCTTTCTATTTCTATATTGCTATGAGATTTCTTACTGATTTTTATAAGTACTTCATAAAGCTGCTTTTTATATTTAGCTTTTGAAATGTTACTATCTGCTCTGACTGTGTCTTAGGATCTCTTAAACAGAGTAAAGGAATCTGCAGATGTTTCTGGATTTGCTTTTCAGTAACTTTTGCAATACAAATTAAAATATGAATGAGTATTTGAACTAATTGCTAATCTTTTTCTAAAGCTACTGTCTTACCTTCAGATTTCATCCAATTTCTAACTTAGCAGCTTTATGAGGAAGGATTTTGTTTAGCCTTTGAAATGTGAAAGGTCAAATTCTGTTTTAGGGTATATGGGCTCTTTGCAGAGTATGGAAATAACATGAAGGGGAGAATYGTATTTTCATATAAGAAATATTAACCAAGAGAACTACTGTATGGACCCCACTGCACTACGGCTCTACCAGCTGAGGAATAGAAGTGGGGAGCCATCTAACTCTTAAGCAGCTTCATATGTGATACTTAAATTGCTGCTTGGGCATGCATGCRTGTGTGCACACATTCCTTGCTGTCTTTTCCAGAGGGTTTACTGAGCTGTATTGTTCCCCTGAAAAGCCTGMTTCTTGGTGTATTTAAATATCTGGACTCTTCTCACTTGTGCATTCTTTATCAAATGCTATACACTGCCAGCAGGATTCCTTCTAACATATGTAGACCTTATTAACTACTGGCATTTAATTCAGTGGGATACATAATATTTTCCTGGTAAGAACTCTTTCAGAATTGAGGGAAAAAATATATAATTTGTCCTCTGCATGGACTATTAGGTCATTCTATCTTACCAGAAATATTAGATGCTGTCTGGATTATTGTGTATGTGTGCGCCATGTCTCTGTTTTAAAGATTAACCAGCTGAGGCAAAGGTAAATATCTGCACCAGTATTGCTTATGATAGGTAACATTTTTTTTACTTTGAGGTCAGATTAGGGCTACAACACAGTATTTAATGTTTTGGTATTCCTTTTAGGAAATCAGTATTATCTTGGCATGAGTGAAGCAAGTTTCTCAAACAGAATTATGAGGTTTTTAGACTTCTGAGAATGAAACGGAATGATGCCAGAGAGCTGGCTGAGGTAGTAGCAGTATCTTTCATGGGAAGTGAATTTTATGGAAGTAAAGGATGAAGTGCCCACTGTACTGAAACTTATCTTCAAGTGGAAGCATGGAAAAGGTGGTGCGATAAAGACACCCTGTCATATGGTAGTGGCCATAGGCCCAAATTTCTATGGCGGTTGCTGTAGGCATCTCAAACTGCATGTAGGATTAACTAAACTTTTTAATAGTTGCAGGATCCTGCTATCATTGTTTTCTAGATAGTAGCTGCAGTTGACTTCTGTATCCAGGCTGTGCTTGACTGAAAAACAGCTAGAAATTCAGCTGGGACTCAACCACAAGGTACCAAGGATGCACAACTACTTCCCCTGCTTTGCATTGTAGTGAACAGTGCAAATAGGACAACTGTTGTAGCCAATGAGTCTCATTCTTTTTATTTCACCTTCTTGTTAGGCAGTGTGAATTAATTGGAGAGAATGCTGGCATCAGCTAAAGGTAACAAATGCAGCTGAGGATGACAGTTGATTATATGGAAGACAGTTACAAATAAGGTTCAGAAGTATGTGACTTACAGATAAAGAAATTACTGTTGCCCCAGAATGTTGCTGTTGCTTCCAAGCTCTTTATTCATTCTTCATTCCTGCCCTTGCTTTCAGCAAAYTGCTACTGGGTGCTGTACTGCCATCTGCACTGGCTTCACTGGTTCTTCTGGGCAGTGGTCTTGTCTTTTTGCTCCCAAGCTGTATGGGAAATAGTTCTTTATCCCATTTGCTTGCTGCCTGGGCAAAGGTAAAGGGAAAATGAGTAGTGTTTTTCATCACTTGGAACAAGCCAAATGCACACACCTGTATTAACTGTACTTGCTGACAATTTGACACTAATATGGTGACATGAGTCTTCAAATTAATCTGGCTAGCTGTGTAGAACAGCCCTGGTCTTGTGATGTTTGAGTCTGGGTCATGRAAGAAAAGAAAATGCAGTATCTTTYGTACAATAAGTTTTGTTCATACTGTAAGATCTSTTAATATGGAAGAAAAAGGCTTGAGTGAAAAGTGGTAAATTGGAGTGTCTAAGCTTTGTGGGCTTCCTGAATGGGACAAATTAAAGAGCAAATAAAACCTAGCAGGCAGGAAAACTCCAGGTCTGCCTGACTTATTCTGGTARGGGGTGCAGAGAGTGACTGAAAGGGGACCAACGTGTTCATCTGCATCCTTTTATAGGAGACAGCCTCTTGCATCACTGACAAGTTGGCTCTTGGTGTACCAGCTCGCTTGTTTCCAAGCCCCAGGCACATCTGATCTTGCCTTTAAAGGCATACACTATGCAAAGTCTCTGTGGGCAAGAAAGCAAAGCTGCATTTACTTGGTCTACAGAAAGTAGCTGTCTTGTCATATATCCTTCTTTGCCAAGACTGTCAATGCAGGGGCTCTCCATGGAGAGAGTGATTTGTGTGGTGTTTTTCTTTGAAACTGGACTGAGTTCCTGCTATTGGTTGAAGCATCTAGAAAAGTTTGTAAAATCAAATAATAGATTCCAGTTATGCTCCATTTTGATCAATGCTATGGTCATATGTGTCAGGCAGTACAAATAAAGGCTGAAAATGTCATTCTCAGTGTAGAACTCAACATGAAATATATTGTATAGATTCAAGCAACAAGTTTTGTGCTCTGAGCTTTTTGCTCAAAGATGTCATTTAACAGCAGAAAGTCTTACTGTTAAAATAAGTAGAAGGAATTAAGTGTCACCAGAAATTAATTTTTTTCTTCTGGTATAATAAAGCCAGTTGTAAATRAATCTTCACATTTCTAAATCCCCTTTAGATACTGTGTATATYTCTCTTATAGACTGACAGCAGTGTATGAATGTGCTTTAAAACTATACTGAATGAATCTATGATCAACAAATTCATCTTCCGTAAACTACTGAACTCAGCAAAGCAATATTTCAGACTATCAGCAACAATAGAGATGCATTTCAGAATCCCAAATAATACAGTTAACATGTAAAATCACTGTCTCCAGAAATATACTGGAAATCCTCAAGGTAGGTTGAAGAAAGAATTCTTTGATGCTGCCTTTTAAAATTTTGCTAGTGTCAAAACTTCTATCTACAAAAGAAACAACAGAGTAGGATGGTAATTTAATACCAGAGTTGCTTGCCATTCTGGATTCAGGGCTGTATTTCTGTTTTCTGCATTATCAAAAACCTTAAAATTTTAGAGTACTTGCAAAATAACTAATCCTATTCCATATAGGAAGCTATACATGCTAATGTTRTGGTATCTATGTGCATTTTAAATAGATTGATACATGCCTTGTGTTGGCTGGAAAATGTCAGCTAACAAATTAATAAAACATTGTAGAATTTTCTTAGAATTCTATCATCACCCTAAATATCCAGTTACAAACCTGAAAACTGTTTTCCAAGATTGCCCTTTGTGAAATAAGGGAACAAGTATCAGATGTCCTGACCAGTGTAACACAACTGAAATGTGAATATTCATGGTAAACAGTATTTCAGCAATCTACAAAATTTAGTGATAAATCTGTTCTGTGAAAAATATTTAAGAAATGTATTCAAGAATAACAGTTCCCTCAGAAATGAGGGGGAGCTGCTGAGATATTACAAACTCTGCTGATACCCACTGAATCTAGGAAGCATACCACAAGCTTTTTAGTAAATAAGGCCAAGTTTAAATAACTTGGCTCTCTAAAAGCTTAARTCTACTTTTAGATAGCAGATAGCCAGAATCCAGTGAATCAATGATGTTCAAGAGCCATTACCTTACTGACTTTACAATTCTCCAAATCAAGAGTTTGAGGTTATATGTATTGTGTATAGAGATATATTATTTTACTTAAATTCTTTATACTTGGTGTGTCACAGTTATTCTGTCTATGCAGCTGAACCTCTGCATCTTGCTGCAAATATGCAAGGGTCCTCTTTTTACCAGACTAGGTCTGTAAAACCTCTGGGAGTTGCCCTGACTTTAAGGGACATGCCAGCTCATCCTGCAGACAGTTGCTGAACACCTGCTGCCACACCAGGTCTTGTRCCTGCATTTCCTAGGTTGCTGGTTGAAGCCCATAGTTACACTGCATGATATATCTAATATCTGCTTCTGCCTCTTGGCTTACAGCTGCTGGCTGAGACCTGGTGATTGCCAAGGTGAGCAGTTTGCACCCCAAGTTTCTAGAAAGATGTTCACAAGTTTGGGGTGGAAGCAGAGCGCTACTGCAGCCTTGCTGCTGTATTTAACAACTTGTATAGCACAGCCTCACTTGTTTCTATAGCATATAGCAAAATGAAGTCACATTTTTGATTGGAAGCTATCAAAATAGATGTGATTTATAGTTGAAATCTTGGAAGTTGCACAGAAGGCTTGTATGCTGGCTGAGATTAAGAAAGTAACTACAGTTGAAACAACAAGCAAAATCATGTCTTTCTGATGCCAGCCTGAATTATTTACTATTACTACTTATGAAAGGTAACAGAGCTATAGTTGTCTAGCTAATAACCTGGAGGAGAGATTCTCCCCATGTATGCCCTGATTTCTGTGAGCTCCATTCACAGCAATTTCATGTTATAGAAATTATGTAGAATCAAACTAATCTGCCCTTTGCTTCCTTCCCTGTGGCCTCTGGCATGGCTGAATGAGGGATGACATCTCACTGCCACTGAAGACATGCTCAAAGCTGGGGGCAGAAAATTAATATTCCTGTGGCAGCAGGTTAGGCTTAGTCATCTCCATTTTCTCTCCTCCTAGTTGAATATTTTGCAGTGCCTCTCAGGACAAAGAATTAGCCCCTTAGTTTGCAGTTCATTTTGTTTGAAATTGTGCATTTTTGAAGGGGAGGAAGATGTAAACATAATTTAGCCATGCTCTGCTGACCATGCAAATGGTGAATCTGCACCATAGATTCTTCCTGATAAGACTTGCCTAAGAGCAGTCAAAGCCTACAAAGAAAAAATACTGCTTCTTTTAGTATCTTGTTAGTTTGAATCTTTGTTCTGAGTTTTTAATTCCTTGCTGAACTTCAGCATCTTGTACTCAGAAGATTTACCCCTTTTAAGCAGCACAATAAGGTGAAAGACAAAGAGTAAAACAGGAGTTTTAAACTGGATCAGCAATAAAGCAGCTTAGTTTTAACCTGAAGTTGGTGCATTCGGAACAAACCTACACAATTAAAGTTACTCAGTAGTAAAATACACATTAAGCAGTTATATTCAAAGGCAGACTCCTAATTTTACACCTGCACATAACCATAGATCATCTTAGGAGTGCAGTGTCCTGGGCTAAGCTGGAGCCTTGTACCTATCAAGACTGAAGTGGGAGGTGTTACTCGATGTTAAGTGGGGAACCGAGCTCTAAGGCACAGGAGATTGGTTACAGGGGAAACAGCAACAGGGGCTTTGAAAGTGCACAGGGTTTTTCAATAAAATGTTTTGGTATTTTATCACTAATACAGATTTGGACAAGTGTATGACTGTTTCACTTTTTCTGTTTAAATATTCCTTTAACTCTTCTATGATAGTTACTAGAATTACTGAGTTATGATTAAGAGCAACCCTTAAATTTGCATTAAATTTTAAATAGACATTTAACTTGGGTATATATGCAGGCAATTTTCTTTTATAATCAGAAAAAGCCTGCTAAGGAAATAATGCTTTCATTTAATTTGAATATTTCTTTTCCATCTATGAATCAATGCCTAACAACAGGTTGAATCAACACTTTTTTCCTTCAAATATGTTTTAAGCATAGATGCATTGACTAGAGGTGAGATGCATAGACCTGCCTGGGGGTAGGAAAAAAAGGGGGGGGAGCTGGCCCCTAAGTTACCATTCCTGGAAAAGTATCTCCATATGTCATTTGCTTTTCAAGCATTTTTTTTTTAACAGCTCACTCAAATTGGACTTATTTCACTAATGGCAATTTGAGCTATTCTTGCTGTTATTTGGGAGAAAACCTTAAAGCTAACACCATTTCAAGGAAAAACTATTTTTTTAAAACAATTGAACTGAGGGAGGATGAAAATGAAGGGAAGGAGGAGACGAGCACGGAGGAGAGGATGGGAGTGGGGAGCACGAAGGGACACCGCGGCTTACCTGCAGCGCGGCGGGAGCGCGGGCTGCCCTCCCTGCAACCCGGCAGCCGAGTGCGGAGCCGCCGCTGCTCGCGGGGCCGCGGGTTCGAGCCCGCCCCCGGCCGGGGGAGGGAGCCGGCCCTGCTCCCTGGTGGTGGAGCCTGTGGGGGCCCTGAGCAGTGTCAGCCCCTTGCTGTCACTCTTACTCTTGTTARTGCCCTTTCCAGTTTCTAGTGGTTTGCAGTGAGTTAACATCACCTGGGGAAGGTGTGGAAACATCCTGGGTATTTTCAGGTAACACCGCTGAAGTCTGCCTAGGGCTGACTTTTTTTAATGCCTAGTTTTACAGATGTTACTCTCCCTTTCTCTTTTGTTTGAGGAGAAAAGTGTTGCTTTTCCTGGGGAAACACCTCTCCCCAGAGCAGGAGAGGGCAGAGGAAGGAAGGAAGGAAGGGGTTCCCAGGGTGTGGTTCCCAAGCAGACTGGGGCTGGGCAGAGGAGGCAGCAGCAGAGCTGATGACTTGTCAGAAGTCATCACCTGCAGTGAGGATGACAGAAGCAAAAGCAGTCATTCCTGACMAGGTCGCCATCCCCAGAAAATGGTATTGCTGGTGCGAGATGCTGGAGAAGGGAGACTTTGATCATGGTCTCAACCACCAGGTCCTACTTTTGGGGATTAAAGAGATGGCCAGTGCTGAGGGAGGCAAAGCCTAGGAGGCCCCAACCCACCATCTTCTAGCAATGGATAAGGATCCTGGGCTTTTGCTGCTGTCCTGCAGAAAATGCTAGTCTTAGTCCAGGTAAGATGGGCTTTTCCCTCCCCTTAACCTTTGTATTTATGTTAGCAAGCTTCTAAAGTAGTTACTGATGCATTTCATGTTATAGGATGCCTGTTTTGACACCATGCGAGTCTGCTGTCTCTGCACTTTGAGTGCCCTCTCAAGCTGGAAACCATGGGAAGATCTGAGGCCTGGCATAGGAAAGGAAAAAACACATCTTAATGACAAAAATGGAGCATATTTTTCTACTGTACTCTGCCTTTCTGTTATAAATGAGGACTTTAGGCCATAATAGTTACTGCATCTGTGGGCAGGAGAAATTAGAGAAATGTTAAATCCCACATCTGCTGCAAACACTGAATTCTCATCCGATTATAAATCAAGAATACATGCTGAGCGTGTCTGCTTTGTGGTGCCTCCTTCCATATCTCATCCTGCTTGAACAGGCTGTCTTACTATGTAATGTATAGAGTGTTATTTTTTCATTTATCAGTCTAAGCAGAAATAAGCTTTAAACTCAGTGGGGGGGTGAGGTGGAATCCCTGAATTTTCTACTGCAGAACAGCTGCAAGTGGGAGATTCAGCAAGTTTGGTCCCATGTGGTATTTCATATTACTAGAATTGAACTGCTTTAAAGACAATTCTATTACAAACTGGCATAGAACAATGCTGATTATTTTTGATGGTACTCCAAGCACAGATTAACTTTGGTATTTTAGAAAAAAATCCATGGAAAAAATAAATTTCTGAAGCGTTCTGTTAGGTTTTATGAAGTAAATAGTTTCTATTTCAAGTTTCCATTAATTGCAGGTCATAACTCAAATAGGATGAGAATATTCTGCCTGAAGTCTCAAAGCATCAGTGTACTCCTGCCTGTTTCATTTCATTGTGCTCAAATGGAGATAGTCTTAAAGATCATGCTTTTTGAAAARTGAGAATTCAGCACCTGGCTGAATCTCAGAACTTTGAGACATAAAACATGTGAGATGTATTGGATAATCCTAGACAGTGGGCATCTTTCTCTGTATGATAATGCTGAACAGCAGCCATTGGTGGGACTCCAGGGTCCCTGAAGCACCTTGGTTGCAAGCAATGTGGCAGTATCTCCTGGAGACAAGCAGGTAAATTAATGTTAAATAGGAGTCCAGTTAGCATGCATTGAAATGTAAAGGCTGTCAAAGCCCRTTAATGTGAAATTAAAGCTTAAGGTTGTTTGCCCAGTCTTGGGTTATGTAGGTTCCTCAGTGCCTACAGCCCTTGGTCAGTTTGACTGAGGCTTTTCCCATGGGAATGTATCACACCATCAGCAAGGACTGTGCTGGCTTATGAGCTACCAGCAAATTCAAGTCTGTCCATCTGCAGAGGCTGCTGCCCATTGCTCCAGACCCACACCTCTATGCAGCAGGAGGATGAGGAGCACTGGGACCTCTTGGCATCGCCTGCCCTTGAAGTGGTCCCAGAATGCCTGCCCCAAGCATTAATTCGAAGCTTAAGTCTCTGAATAGAGGCATTCATAGACCAGGAAAATCAGCTGACTCCATCCTCAGGCTGGTAAAGGAGTAATGAAATTGTTTCRGAGAACAACTTGCAGAAAAGGCTCTTTGAACACACACACACACTTGGATGCCCAAGTAAGAAAGCATTTAACTCTTCTAGGAACTTAGTGCTTTGCATCTATGTTGGAGGTCATGCAGGGTAAGCTGGGTTTGACTAGATTTTTCTTGCAAATGGCAGCCTTGGGGGTTTGTCATAACATCTGCAGTGCTGATTAAAAAGCACTGTAATCTGTAACGGCTTTCAATAGCAGTCATGCTGAGAATAATGGAAAACGTGGTGAACCTCTTACATCTCCAGGAATCCAGAGATGTATTAAAGCTGCTGATTATACATATCAGCAGGCTGGCTTTGAGACTTTAGTTTCTTGAACTGTTTGCTGAATAGCACACAACCTGTATAAATAAGACAATATTATCATTAAATATTATCTAAAATGTGATATATCAAAATGAAATGTCCCCATTTTTAATTTTGTTAACAAGAATAAATGTTAGCCTATTTAACAGATACTATCTATTGGTGCAAATGTAAATGCTTTCTTGAAATTATTATCACATGTCCTGAATAAATGCAATAATGACTAAGGACTTGAAAATGAGATCAAATAATATAAATTTATACCTAAACTAAGTGCAAAACTAAAAATGAAWAATTTACTTAGATGTTTTATGTCTTTTCATTTTAATGAACTAATGAACAGATGAAAATAACAGCATAAAACATGCTGTATCTTTAGAACTCTTTGGAAACAGTTTTCTGATTATTATAAACTAAGTGGTAAATAGAAGATGAGTCAGTGTTCCAGTACCTAATGTTTACATTCAAATACAAATGTTGAAAATCAACATTCTTTTGCCTACTGCAGAGTTCATGAATAGCTACATTTAAATGATATTTATACTCAGTGACCTGAGGCTACATCTCTTTCAGACTTTTTGAGCAGAAGATTATTAAAATAAGCTTTAAACAGGCTCAAATTTTAAATTCATTTCTTCCTTTTTTACATCTTGCTTAAACATATAGAATGAAATCTTTTTCAGGGCTACCTATCGAAAGTCATACCTGCTCAAAAGTTTTCCTTCATTTTTTTAGATATTTTTGGCTTTTTGTTTTAGACCCTTGAAGCTTGTTACTCCTCTTGATAAACCTTTAACTTGTCGAGGAAATATCTTTGCTTATTTTTGCTGAAGTCACTGAGGTTTAATGACCCATTTTAATGGTTATCTGAACCTTGCAGGGTTACCTGTGTACAGAAATGAAAGCACATTCCTACTGAAGGGAAGTAAGGCCCCAATTTAAGTTCACTGTGCTAAGGCTCTGTTGCCTAGAGTTGCTGTATGCAGCTGAGAAGCATCTTCAGCTCCGATGATGCCTTTCTGGCACTTAGGTTACCTTTTGTTYTTTCTGTGTAGTGACAAATCTTCCCCAGGAGCAAGGCAGCTTTTTCTGAAGCCACTGCTTCTTTAAAAATCGTTTTGAGAAGCGCATGTTYTCAGTTGCCCCGCTTGTCATGTTGATTCATGTTGGTGGAGATGTTTGTCACAGCTTTGCTAGCTCTTGCTATGTAACTGAATGTCCAGGTGCTAGCTTTACTATAGTGCTTATGTTTCCRTTATGCTGAGGATGATGTTAATACCTGTGAATTAGATCAAATGCATGACAAAACTGAGATGAAGACAGTGGATTTGATTATCTCAGGTACTTGATTTTATTTGATTTGTCAATGTTCAAAAGCCTGGGTGGAGTAACCTTACCAAAGCAGAAACTGGAGTGCTTGCTGGAAGTGGCTGTCAAAGTGCYCCTTTCTGCACTTTTGCCCAGTCCATATTGAATATTCCTAAAGATGCCACCAGTGTCTGTGAATATAACAAGCATCTTTCTTCATCAGCTCTAATTATCACAGATTTCAGCCTTTCTCATACAATAAATCAGTTTTCTTTCTTAAATTCTACTTGCTGTGTACAGGAATTAAATTATGACATAATGAACTTTCACAGAAAAGTTTTTCAGACCAAATGGGGTTGCACTGTACTGTGAACTCATATGCARGGTCTGTGTGGTTTATAGCTTAGTTTATGCCACTACTCTTAGTGCTCTATCCCAACTCCTGTAGCCAGGAAATGTATTTATGTTGGTGCAAGCATTGAAATCAGTAGGGTTTAGGAAGTATAAGGATGACATGACATTAGAGAGTTAAGTTTAGGGAGACCCTATAAGGCTTTTTTTGCTTGTAAAAGAAAACTTATTTTGCTACTTCCTTTATTTTTGGTATGTGTGGCGTTCCTATTATTAATGTACTTTTACTAGTTTGTATTTGAATAACATGCTGAAGAAATAGTGCACAGCTGAGTATAGTAACAGTCCTACATACTAATTCCTGTTTGTGTTAAATGTAAACTTTAATGTACTGTTTGTTATTCAGGCTTATTGTGTATAAACATGAAAAGGACTCAAATGTTTTTTGTGTTTACTTAGGAATGAGGAATGTGTCTAACAGGCATCTGTCAGGCTTTCACTTACTGTAAAATATACAAGGAGAGTAATTGCAAGAGAGCCTCTTAAATGTCAGTTGAAAATAATGATCTCAAAAAATGTAAATTTTAATATTCACTTGTCTGCCTTACATGCTGTTTACACGTGTAGGAATATTAACCCATTAGTGTGCATGTGTCAATAGCTGATGTTAAAATTTGAGTTCACTTTATTTAAGCAAGTGATGACAACATTTGTTGTTGGTTGGGAGTATTTTAGAAGGCTGTCAGATCTAGAGTAAAATTCCCAGAAATCAATCTTGAGCAACTGATTTATCAAAACTGATGCCTTCCAAGGGGAAACTGGAAGAGTGCAGAAATAAACCCATAACTTGTCTTTATGAAAGTCTGGTACCATCATCTTCCTAGAGCAGTTTCCTTGCCAGGAATATGTCTCAGTGCTGCACTCTGGCACTCCAGCTAAATGCTTCCTTCTGGTTGAAGGAAGACAGCCCAGGATGTGCTGTTTTCACCAGCTGCCTCAGTCCTTTAGAGGACTAGATCTTCATCCCTAAGCCTAAATACCCATACAAGTTTATAAGAGGCTGACAGACTGCTCTCATAGTTTAACCTATATGAACTTGGTTTATTAAGGAGGACTTCCTCCTGTTCCTACTTAAGTTGGGGCAAACTTCCCAGTGACTTTAATCCAGGTAGCACTGGGCCCTAATTTCACTGGAAAAAAAAATATACATATATATATATACATACACAGTATTCTTAAGGTTGAAATTCTAAACTGCTGAAGGAACATGCAAAAAATRTTATGCTCAAAGCACTTTTTCATGTTCCTGGAGCGTATGCATGGAATTGTTTTAATTTGAAAGAAAATATTAGTCTTTAATTTTATCAGATTCTTATAGTTTAATAAAATCATACAGTAATGGGTGGAATTAGAATAAATTATTGTCAACATCTGTAATTAACTTGATTCAAGCCTGCTAAATGAACAATGCTTAATGTGAAGTGCTTGCATTGCACATCACTATACTTCTGAGTTATGTACTTTCAACTGCATAGATACACCTTTAAAACTGGCAAAAGACTACAAATGTTAACTAAAAAAAATAGTATAGCTGTCAGAGCCCCAAAACAACATTGGCTTTTTGAAAGTATCTGTATTATTGTTGTGAGACTCTCTACTCCAAAGGTGGGAAGGCAATGAAAGCGCTGCTCTTTCCTCCTCCCATGTTTATTTGCATGGGACTTCTGCTGATTCAATGTTTGAGATTAATTTCTTTCAGGTTTGAAAGATAATGAGTTATTAGTTGGGAACCTGCAGGCTTTGTATCAGCATATGTGCATAGACTGTAACAGTAAAAGTTATTTCTTTAGGAAACTAGACTGAAAAAAAACTCAGTTGCAGGATTAGCAATGGCTGAAAACTTTACAATGAAATAGTTAAGGTTTTGTCAGCTGGGTAATGACTATATGATTACATAATGCCTAGTCTCCTGATAATGTACAGCTAAATGTGATAGTTTTAATATGCTGACATTTTTGAAGAGGCACCAGATTTATCTCTGAAGTAAACTTTTTCAGGAATTTTATTGAACATGAAGACAGTAAGATAGTTAATGCACTTTATACAGCTCTAATAGCTTTGTAAAACGTTGTTAATCAGTTCTGTCCTAGATATTCTCTTATATGTTAGTTTTTATGATCCTGAAATGTTTGTTAGATGGAAAATATTTTGGGTAGCTGTGAATCCAGAAGCTAGAAATTTTGGCTCCTGGAAGTGAAATRGAATATGGAAGACTTTCTACTTTCAGTGGATAAAAATGACTTAAGGGTTTATCGAGTGCCATCATGTAAAAGTGTTTAAAGAAAACAGTTTGCAATATACAAAGATATCTTAGATTTATGAGGAGGAGGGCTGAGGAGGGCTTTGGCCTAGGCTAAAGTTCTGGGTTACTCAGTTCTGCCTAACTATTTGGGGCTTTTTTTTTTAAGATGTATGAAAAGAAATGGAAAATGTGAGGTTTGAACACTGATTTCATTATATTCGTATTGATATATCTTTGACACTATTGCACATCTATAGTTGTGTATGTATGACTAAGTTTCACTGAAGATTTTATAATGCTCATTAAAGAGCAAAAGCAGATATAAGGATGGACAATAAATAGTACCTTTATAGATACTGTTTGTGCCCTGAAATGGAACAATTCTTTATAATACACAGAAATATGCAGAACGTGCAGACTATAGGAGAAGGTTTTGGGCTCTTCTGATAAGTAAAAGCTGCTCCTGAATGTTTCTGAAGTTGCAGGGTTTGTATTTCTTTACAGATGCTTGCGTTTCAGCGCATGTGAACTCACAGTTCACTTGACGCATACTTCAAGTAAAACGTGTGCTCTGTTCCGATTCAAGAATTATCCTAGAAGTAAGATTATATAGTATTTTAAAGTACAGACGATAGTAATTTTCTAATGTATATCTTAAAGCCTGCACTAAATATTTTGCTGACATGTGCTTAAGTATATACAATGCTGCATTGGTTTTCCTAGGTATGTACATTTGTGTATACTTACATGTGATAAAGTGCAAACTGCTGAGTAGAAATAACCTATTTTTAATCACTGTACACTGATTTTTATTGAAAGTGCGAACAAAGATGCATAGAGCAGAGGTGCAGATGGCAAAAGCTAATCCAAGCAAAAGAATGACAGTGGAATATAAAAATTCCATGAGAGAAAGACACAATGTGTTCCTTAGTAATTCGGATGGGATATTTACCATCGGTCATGCTTAGTCCAGCTTTCCCTTCCCTCCTGTTCAAGAGGAGCAGAAGCAGAACCCATCTCAGAAGTGCAGCGACTTCATCTTTATTTCCTAGAAGAGAAACCCTGTTTATGATGGTAAGAAGCTGAGCAGATGAGAGGCAGCCTTATTACTCACAAAGAATCAAACAATCTTGACGTAATGTGCGTTATTTTTTTGAAGCTAGGAAAATGTTTGAGCTGATCTGCTGTTCCTACTGAGGGTGGCAGTGTGGTACCATTCTCGGTAARGGAAGCCCTGTTCTGCTTGAGCATCTCTCCTCATTTTGCGGGGTAAATGCTTGTATTTGGTCTGCCTTGACATTGCCTTACACTGATTAGMCTAAGGAGCAATGAACGGTCTACTGAAACTATAAGGAAAATTAATTCCACAGATCAGAACTTACTGTGTATCATTTGAAACAAAACTACTAATTACAGAAGCTATATCACAAAGCTTACTTTATTAGAAGGGAATTTCATGCAAGCATCTCTGATGCGTACAATTGGGTCCTCTTAATATCTGTGCATTAGTTCATCCTGAATCAAAAAATTATTTGAACTTATTTTGGAGAGACCTTGATTCTTGAGTACTAGAAATTGAGAAATGAGTAAATAAACTTTAATAGACAAAATATGGTACACTGAGCATTGTTTTGTCATTTGCTTCAGTGATTTTTATTTACCTGAGAACTTTAACATAACTGCAATCTGGAAATACTCTTAATCAAATTTTTGCAGGGAAAATAGTTCTTATGACTTTCACTAATAACTATTTGTTTAAATACAGTCAATTAAGTATTGAATTTAAAATAATGTTAAACTCAATTTAATGTTGAAAGGACCTAACTTGGAATGATAACAACATCAAAAAATAATGCATCTTCATTTATTGCTTATTTAATGTTTATATTAAGTTAGCTTTAAGCCAGGTTGACTTTTGTATTTAGCAGTGTGACTTGTATTTAGCAGTATTTGTACAGTGTGTCAGTAAAGCATTGCTGTGGCCAATGCAGTTTACACTRAACAAGTTGYTTTCACTTGTGAAATTAATACATTACATGCAGTTAAGATTGACCTGTTCTACAGCAGGCAGTTAGCATCTTTCTCAGTCTTAASWGMTTMKWRMWSTWTMAAMKTTKAWASWWYWMKAAKCWSTTATGTCTGACAGCTTATTGTTTGCTATCATCAATTTAAAGAAGTTATATTTGCAGTAAAAATCTTTATTTCTGTATCTTGGTGTCTGTAGCCATCTTTTTTCCTTAATTTTCCTTACTTTCCATTCACTTATTGCATAAAAATTAATCTCCCACCTAGTACACTTTCAAATCACAATGAAGCTTTTGAGTTAAGTAACTATGCTTTTACAGTGGTATGATAAATTAAATCCCAGTGTGTCATAACAGTAATAAGCCTTTTAGTAACTATAAAATTTACTCAGGAATGTGATGAAAATGGGGAAAGATGACAAAAGATTTTATGACATTAAGTAAATTTCATATAATTCATACAGAATGCTGTACCAGGAAAATCAGGGAAGCTTAAAGAAATATATTTATATATTGGTTTGTGCTGATGTGCTCACRTGAGGAATGCTAGGTATACATGCAGTCAAGGGATACACCAATGCAGTCAAGCTCAACACTTGCATACCCTCATTGGTACAGCTAATACACCTGCATTGCTTAGTTGTGTTTGAAGCTGTTCAGCAAGGACACTTGTGTAGCCTTGGGCAAGCTTCTATCTCTGTTTCCCTGAATATTAATTTAAATTTGGAAGAATAGTGTTTGTTCTGTTTCCAAGAAATAGCCTAAATGCCACTCTGATAAAATGTAAAGAGCACTTYAGAGATGGTAAGGTGTTATACAGATGCTAAGGCTAGGTTGTGGGCAAGCGAGGGAGGGACATGCAATTCTGTGAAACGCTCTGCTTGTGTGCAATGCCACCCCCTCCTCAGTCAGAAAAACTGTAGGCCTCATACAAGCATATGGTCACATAGCAACAAATCACAGTATTCCACTGCACCATGAGAAATTCTGTGTTCTTCACTTCTGCAGCAAAGAAGACCTAGAGATCCCCCTGAATTAGCAGAATCTCTACATTAGTAAATAAGAATATTTTTACATAGTCTGTTTCTGAATTTTTCTGAATTTCATAGACTTATCAATCTATCTGCTTATCTATAAGGAGATAGTCTTTTGAATGGACTCAGCTRGTCGTTGTCTGCTGGGTCCTGAAAGGCCACGCAGTAGTACAGGTTAATGCAGTTAGCATCCTACCAGTGGCACACAAGGTGGTGACTCGGCCACYATTTGTTTTGGAGTTTCCAACTCTCTCACCTAAAAACCCTGGAACTCTTTTACTCTTGTGCTGGTTTTTGGCAGAGGTCTCAAATTAGTCTTGAGCTCAGACCTTTTGAACTGTAGTAGAGAGAATAAGATCAGGATTCARTGAGAAATGCCTCAGGGATGTTGTTTGGTAGGTCAACATTAGAGGATTTTTCAGGATTTCTTTCTTGCTCCTTGTCTTTACCCTCCAAGGAACTGTTAACATGATTATAAATAGGAAAAGGGAGAAGTAGGCTTATAGATATTACTATTAGAAGGGTGTTTGAAGGAAGGACTCAATTGTCTGCTCGAGTTTTTTGGCAGTCAGGGTTCCTGAGGATGCTAAAGATAGAGGACTACATGGGCGGAGATGCTGAGTAGGATGGTAAAAACGATTGTGAACAGCACTGGGTGACTCAGAGGTGATGCTCATCACCAGTACTCGGGGGGGGGGGGGGGGTGTCTTTTTTTCTGGCTAGAAATTAATAGTAGGGGTCATGTTGTCTTACTGAGTCAAAGCTAATGGATAAGACTAATTGCACTGGAACAGAAGTGATGAAAATTACCAGGAAGAATTCAAACTGCATTCATTTGTCTTGGGACTCCTACAGATGTGTTTAAAAAAAATTAAAAAAAGAAAAAAGAAAAACAAAAAATCATTGGAGTAAGTACTGCAATTTTATCTTACTATTTTCTCTGTTTGGTCATTCCTGTTTGCAGGACAGTCATCTAGAAACAGGGTTTATCAGCAGGACTTCAGGATTAATAACTTGTGGGGGAGGAGGAGAAATCTGCAGCTGCCATTCTGTTGCCTCTTACTAAAGAATTAATGTCACTAGTGTAACTTCTCTGGTTTGAAAATGTGCAATTATCCATGCTAGCAAGTACTCTGGAAATAAATCAAGTCTGGAAATATTAGCTTTCAGAGTGTGACTGATTATATCATTTCAATGGAGAAGCTTTTAAAATTTGTTTGTATATAAATCTTGCTACATCAAATGGACACAAAACTCTTTTCATATGAGTGTGTGCTGCAGTAGAGTATTCAGCTTATCGGAGTTTGTTGCTGTTATGCTTTGCAAAATGAATGTATGCAGAATGATTACCAGAACTCACAGTTATTGACAATYAATTAGAGTAGGGGTGATAAACTGCCATATAAACTATGCAATACTTGCAACTGCTATCATCTCTATAGCCTTCGGTCTTCTAGATGATACATCTGGGAGCAATTTAAAACAATGATATTGCTATTTTTAAAGTAAAACATATCTTCATGCTTTCAACTTGTATTTTATTCAGAATTTTTGGGACATAAAAGTACCTAGATTRCTCCAAACGTGAGAGTCTCTAAACTCTCTCCAAAGAGAACTAGATGAAAAAGACTAATGTACAAAAATGTTTAAAATTTGAGAAAATGAATATTAGGATGTGAGAGAAAGGAATAACTAAAAGGGAAAGAGCAAGTAAGAGATAGGGAAAGGGAGCATAAGTGAAACATAAAAGAAAAATGAAAGCTGAAGCAGGAGCTGGAGCATGGTGAAGAGGAGCATGTAAGGGAAGAACAATTTGAGGTTGGCAGTATTTGTATGTGCTGTTGTAGCTCCCTGTCAGGTATTCCTGGAGCTCTGTAAGTTTAAATGAAAGAGGTTGCTTTGAGAAAAATGCATTTTTTTATTTCATAATGCCAGACAGGCCTGTATCACAGTGGTAGATATTTTCCCTAAATTCCAGTCTTTTGAAATGGTGGTTTAAAAAAAAAGGGGGGGGAAAGAAAGAAAGAAAGGCACTTGGAGAAAAGCAGAATAGACTGGGACTAATCCGCCAGCACTTCGGCGAGGGGAACCACCGTTTTTCCATTCACAAAGAGCCTTATTGTTCCTATATTAAATACTTAATTTTGTCTGCCTTTAAACCAAGTCATCTTAAACTGTTTTCTTATGATAGTAAAGCATGCACCAGCTCTGGCGGTGGTGTGCAGTGGCACAGCTCCAGTGAGGAGGTGACCTCTGCGTTTTCCAGGGTGGTTCACTTTCTCAATCCGCTTCTGCTGATCTCCAGGGGAGGACAGTACAGCCTGCCCTTGGCAGGGTCGAAATCCCGCTGTGCGTTTGGCACGTAAGCACTGGTGTTACAGGAGGGAAACAAACCATTGAGAAATCTCAGCATTTTGGAAGAACAGTGGTGGTTAATGATTGATATCCRTAGATGTCCTTCTGATATATCTTAATGTTAACAAATCTTCAGTGTATTTTCCTTTGTACAGCCTGTGTGACTAAGTGTTCAAGCTCTGAATTTCATTTCTCCTGAATTAGGAAACTCTTATGTTTGCCTGGTCTGGTTTTAATAGTGAGCAAAATCTAGGCAAGTATCACTGTATGTTCATGATTAGGAGTCAAGTTGGGGGGGAAGATGGATCTTGACCAACATGTATTAGGAGAATTTCTACTTAGTAGAGATTCAGCAGCTGCTGTTAATAAAAATCAACTATTACTAGCAGATAATTTAAAGTACTGAGTGAATAGTTATTTTTTTCCTATAGATGCAGGTGGTGACCAGGTGAGGGGAGAGAGCWAGCCTGCTCTCATGTTTGCTCCTACACACCAGTTCAGCATATTCATAATACAGGAAGCAACTAAGACAAGTGTGCCAGAACTGTCAGTACATGAATACAACTCTGCTGGACCAAATGTGATTTTTCTGATCAAATAACATTCACTGCAAGTGTCCTTATACCTGTGACTAGAGCAGACGACTATTTGCTAGCCATGTACCAACAGAAACATGGGACTCCTTAAACGTCTTTTTGATTTAGGCTCAGGTTGTTGCTAAATTTCTGCTCTCAGTATTGCAAATTCTATACAAAGGTAATGGATGATTCTTTTAAAAGACTAAGTGAAAAACTATCTTTGTTCAGTTTAACATATTCAGTTCAAAAAGTGGTCTGGTTACATGTTTTCTTACATCTTTACATGTTTAATTTCTGCATTTGATCCTATGGGATGTAAATCTGTGTAAAACTTGTTTCAGAGCCATACAGTTTACAGATGTTTCACCATTTTATAAGTTAAACTATATTACTATGGAAGTTAATCTCCAAAAACTCCTGACCTCGTWTTTTACTATGTGATATTATTGCTTGGAAAAGTTCATTGATGCTAAAAAATCTCTTCTATACTATGCTTTATACTTCCAAGGTTACTAATTTTTTATCATCTAGGCATAATTAACATATCTACAGCATATATTCTTGGTATTGTTAGATTTTCAGTGATATGTTATTTCAACATAAATAGCTGAATTCATAGGCTGTTTACTCTGAGTTGACAAAAGTGAAATCTGATGACTTTTGTGGGTGCTAGTTCTTGTTGGTAGTTTTCAGTGGCTGGTAGAGCACTGCTCAATGACTTGCAGATCTTTTGAAGACTGTCCATTAACTTAGAGTAAGAAGCTTTACCTAACTTTTAAGAAATCTGTAATTTGAATCCAGGTTTGAAATCTGATATTTCCTAGTGGGTTTGAAACTAAAATTAYTCGCCTTTTTGAGCTAGAAAAGTGTCAAAACCAGTATCTTAAAAGTAGACTAAGACCCATAAAATAAGAGGGTACCTGATGTAGCTTCACAATGTTAAAAACATCTTTTACACATGGTATCCTAAGGCTTAAAATCATTTAATTTCATAAGACCTAGATAACATGTTGCCCTGAGGTTACCTGTATGATACAGGTAACAAATTATCTRCAAATACAACAAATTGCAGTGCATGTGGGATATTTGTTCTGGAGGATTTTTAATTTACGCCTGCTCAAAAAGCAGCTGCTTGTGTAGCAGTTGTGGCTCCCAGGGCCTTGCTGGGTTGCGCAGGGCTGGCRGCGCAGCGTGCGGCAGATGCCTCCACCTGCAGCACTGGAGAAATGAGCCAGGAGATGGCAGYTGATGCCCTGCCTTTCGTGTCGCATCCTTTCCTGCCCCAGCCCTGTGACCTCCTCAGGTTAGGAAACATCCCTAGCAGATTTTGAATAGGGAGACTGTTAATTTGTCCTGTCACAGAAAGCATATTTGGGGAGGAAAAAGTAGCACACTACAAATAGGCTCTTGCCTGCAAGTGAGGAGCACTGACTTCAGAGACTGCTAATTTGTAGCAAAGCTAGTTAATATAGTTATACTTGTGAGATAAAAACCCTGCACCCAAAAATAGATTGCTTAGGAGCTTTTTAAAAAGTGATAGTTCTCTTGAGGGTGGTGGGGAGACTCTGATGCAGGACTGCCTTTTTTTAAAAAAAAAAAAAAATCAAGTATATTGATCTAATCTTTGCGAGTTTTGAGTTGGGAATATTTCTCAGAACTAAATCTTGTCCTTATTAGTATCTAATCACAGAATTTCACCCATTATAAAAAACTTTGTTTTCTATAAGATGCTTGGGGGGGGGAAATATCTGAAATAACTAGTGYAGAAACTAGTTAATTGATAATCTATTTTATTGGTAGTCTTAATCAAGTTGAGGGTTTAGAGTTAATTTAGTGACAGAGGGAGAGAAACTGAACTTTGCGGGGAGAAATGCTTTGAGTTGCAAATTGAGGGGACTGGGATTTGATAAAGCAGGGTCACAGGCAATTTGCAAAGGCAAAACTTAGGTCAGAATATGCTTTCATCTCAACAATATACTTCTGCCTTCAGGTAGGTGAAAAGACTGTCAAGGTTATATAGGAAAATACTGTCAATATGAATGGCAWCTTGAACTGGATGCCAAGTTGGAGGTGTGTGTTCCTGGAAAGAGTGAGTGATGGCCTTTCTACTGAATGTTTAAAGCATATACTTGTAAACTAGAGCTCAAGCAAAAAAAGCTAAATGGGCTTTAGAAAGATGGAGGCATTTTTAGTAAGAGGACAGATTTATGTATGTTACTGAYGCATGTGAATCTCTGGGCCCCAAGCTAATTCTCCTTTGTCAATACACACTAATCTGTGTTTTATTAAACTATGAATTAGCCTCCCAAGTAGGATTGTGTGTGAATTTCTGCACAATAAGAAAACATTAGGCTTAAACTGATTTACAAATCTGGGAAAAAGCCTAAACACCC
>NW_028185284.1:2196349-2204255 GCF_003343005.1 Rhea americana
ACATACGCAGTTACTTTAAATTTTTTCTGCTAGTTCAAAGAAAATTGAAATAGGGTGAAAAGGTCAACATGTGACAGCAAACAAATGTGCTGCTACCTATGAAGGTAGCAGATACCAATCACCGGCAAACTGAGCTGTACCATTTTTTTTAAACTTCAAGACTTCAAAAAGAGAAGTCTTTTTTTTTTCCTTCCCATCTTTTTTGTCAGTCTATAGAATCTGAAGTATGAAACTGGAAGAAAGAAAGAAAGAAAAAAAAGACTTAATACAAGACAACCATGATGAAATAAAGGCATGTGAGGAGTGTATAAATTCACATGGATGAACTTCAGTGAGACTCGAAGCAGCTTTGAACATCTAACAGCCCGGTGCTCTGTAGAATACAAAGTTCTCCATGGTGCTGCGTGTAAACTCGGCACAGACGTACTGAAAATAAATGAAGTGTGAAGAAGGCTGCAGGTTTACACCCCTTACTAAAAGGGTAGGTAGCTGATTCAACCACCAGCTCCTGTTAATCATTTTCAAGACAAAGCCTAGATTCTCCAGCTCTGTGTAGAAGTGTTGTGCACTTCCAGAGCATAGCAAAGCAGGTGGGCTGATTTATCATGAATTTATTTATGGCTGTGGTTAACAAAACATATGCAAATGGAAGGTGTTCAGGATTTTAAAGATATTTCCCTTTTTGCCACGCGGTTCAGATAGTCCCTTTGCTCTGCTGCTACTGACTGAGAGACATCTGATGGACTATAACACTTCTGTGTTGCAACTACTTTTCCACTGAGGATGCTCACTTGTTAAAGAATCACTTAACAGAGGGTGAGTGGGTAGTCAGGCTAAATTCACAGGCATGAAGAAATTACTTATTTTAAAGTTATTCTTTTCCATTTTACGCACATTATCTACATTCTGTCTACTTTCATCTGTTTGAAGAAATATTAAAATTAACTGAGTGACTTAATTTGATGTAAATATGTAAAGTTTTTTTGAAAATGGCTCCTTTGAGGGAATTATTTATATATAAATATATTTACCTTTTTTTCTGGGTTACTAATGTGCCATGTAATAAATTAAGATTTAACAGGGTAATAATTCATTTTGGTCATAAGACCATAAGGAGAATATGGTAATAAAGCTCTCCTTTTTTTTCAATCTTAAAATAGCAACTATTTAAGACCTATATGAATGTTGATCCTTCTTTCTTTTTTTATGCAGTTTAAGTTTTGGAGGCATTTTGAAGTTCTTTTTGTATAACTAACTGGTACTCACTTTTTTCCCATGTCAATTCACAATATATTTACTGCTAATTCTTCTGATACTTCCTCTCCTCTTTTTTTTTTTTTTTCATGTTATTCTCTTGGGATTTAAAAGATGCCTTTTTTTTCTCTCTCTCACCACATTTTTCCTCCTCATTTTTCCTTTTGCCTTGCCCTTTTGACAAGCCTCACCTCACTTTGCAGGTTTCCTTTATTTTCTAAGTATTGGTGGGCCTCATGAGAAKTGACACTTGAGAGATTAAGGTTGTTATTGGTTGCTTTTGAGAACTGTCATGTGTAGCCAGGGAAGGTTCCCCTCTCTGTGGGAACACCAGAAAGTTGGAGATTTTTGCTTTGGTAAGGCATTACTAGGGTTTGTCTGCTACTTCAGACTGATAAAACAATAGCAAGATACTATAAGATGCAAAACTGCAAGGATAAAGGTCAAAGGACTCAAATACCACCAACATTAGCAAATACTTGCTCAAAACTGGTGAAAAGTTATGCCTATATCTAWCCACAGTTGCTTGGAAAGAAAGACAAGCTTTGCAAGCAGGAGAGCACTGGTGTGTTGTGTAAGTGATGTCTAGTGATCCCAGAAGGAATATATATAGGGAGAGTGACTGTGTTCAAAAGTGATTTTACTAAAAWTAGGAAACAAATGGAAAGGTACTCTGAAATTTGGTTTAGAATATTTACAGCTGATATTGATAAAACATTAAGTGCTTGAAAAAAATGGATATAAAAAGCCACTTTTGTTAATAAGGTATCTGGATAATGAACCATATGACATGTTAAGTAGGTTTAAAGTGTTTTTGTTAGGTAGTGAAATTTATGAAGGCAGATGTTTTTCCTTTTATTACATTAATGTATATTTGTACAGTTAAAGGTAGCAGTAGAATACTTAAYGATATTATGAGATAATAGCATTGAAACCTATTGAATATGGTACTGTATGCTTATTACAGAGTTTCAGGTGATACATAATTTGCTAATACATAAATTAGCATGAGAGCTGAAGGAGTTTGAGAATAGATCTTTGGAACTATTCCTTAAAATATTTCAGTGCCCATCATTTATATTGCTTTCATTATTCTGAAAGAGTGTGAAAAATTGCTAATGTGCTTGAAGTTTTGTGGATTTTTAGCAACGAGGGTGTTGACTTGTCTTTTGTACAAATACAATTTGTCTTCAATAGCTCTGACTGCTTAGAGGAACAAACCTAAGAAATTAACTAGAAAACTGACTTTTTATAAAGAATTGCAGGGACAATATATTTTTGACCAGTTTCTATGAACCTCATTACCTCTATGTTACAAGCTTGTAGATATTGCACAAAGTCATGTAGATGACACGAACAGATTGCTCTGCAGGTTCCTTATGCTGAGCACTATGATCCCTGTGTCATAAAAATAATAAACAAATGGGTAAAGGCTATGAAACCTTAATATGAATGGAGAAGAAAACAGACAGAGATGGTGATCGGGTAGTGGTTAAGCAATACGCACTAGAGTTTTATCTGTTGCCCTTTAAAACAAAATAGCACCAGGCTCTCTAAGGAAATTACATTATTGCTGGTTCCTCTTCCACTCTACAGATATGGGTTGGTGCAAGGAAATTAAAGGGGACTTTGAGCTGTAGGAGCTGAGTGATAGAAAACAGGGTATTGCATTTAATGGCAATAAAGTTGGTAGAGTAGAAATGCAGCAGAACTGGTGTTCTCTTGGAGGTGATAGGTTTTGGATGACATGAACAGTATTGGAACAAAGGCAGCACAGTGGTGTCCCCTGAGAAAAGTGTTACAAATATTACTTGGGGGACTAAGGAAGGAAAGGAACCTCTCTATAGATAATGCATTTCTTTGCTTCTTCTGTTCCTTAGCTTTGAAGTTATGATGCTTATTTGCAACCAGTGAAGAATGAAGGTGATCTTATATTTTTACTTAAATAACAAAAGCAATGTTTTCTTTTTCAGAGAACTGTTCTTGAAAAATAAATACAATTTTCAGCACAAAGGCAAATACTGTATAGCTTGTTGCTTGTTTGCTTAATTCTTCAGAAGTAGTCTGAGAGATTTAGTTTGCACAAATGAAGGGATTTYTTTAAACATTAAGTATTTGGGCATCAGGTAATGCAGAGAAACCTACAGATGTGGACAGAGCTCTGCCTATACATTGTGGACACTGAGGTACCTGAGGTGACTGCAGTATGGGATGCCTGGGCCAAGGCTGCAAGAAACTCAGCATTATTATTTCATTTCGTTACTTGTGGTAGTTTTTTTCTTATTTTCTTTTTGTAATGCCTGTCTTGTTTTCTCTGGCTTCTTTCCCAAAAGGAAGTTGTCCCAGTCCCTGGAATTACTGTCCATGTGGAGTTCTCCACACTCATCCAGGAATTCAGTATGTTTGTTTCTAGAGACCTTTGCATAGCATCCATCTGTTGTTGACATCTGACCTACTGCCCTCCCTCCTATGGCTGCTGATTCAGCTGCTTGGTTGGTRGTTTAAGGTGAACCAGCACACTGACTTCGTATATTTTTCAGTGGTGCCCACTGACAGGACAAGAGGCAATGGACACAGACCGAAACACAGGAAGTTCCATCAGAATATAAGGAAAAACTTTGTTACTGTGATGGTGGCAGAGCACTGGAACAGACTGGCCAGAGCGGTTGTCCTCCAGGAGGAGTCTCCTTCTCTGGAGATGTTCAAAACCCATTTGGGCATGATTCTGTGCAACATGCTCTAGGTGCTTCTGCTTGAGCAATGGAGTTGGACTAGATGATCTCCAGAGGTCCCTTTCAACCTCAACCATTCTGTGATACAGGCTGGAAATTCCTCAGACATTCCTGTATCTGTTAAGCTAATGTTTACATGTGAAGAACTTCTTGAAGCTGCCACTCCTCTCTCAAGCATTCAGAGTGATATGTCAACTTCTAAACACATGCCCYCAGCCATACTGCTAACCAAATGCATGTGACTTGGTGATGGAATGTGTCCTCTTTTTAATTTAAAGACTTTCTTTAGTTTTTATTCTAATTCTTTCTGTAGAAAAGAACTCCTTAGATTTCTGTAGATTTGTTCCCAGCCTTCCTGTTTCTCCCCATCTGAAAGCAGGGACGGCTTGGCTCTGAGTTCCAGCGCTATTGCCACTGTTTGTTCTTGTCTTCTGCTTGCTAAAAATGTGTCCTAGAGCTCACTCTTGATCCTATTCTGCATCCCAAAGTCAGCATATCTTAATATTTTTGAAACAYCATGTTCTAGACATAAGTTGTGGGGGTTTTATTACATATATATGTGTGTATATATATACACAGCAATTTTTTGGTGTGTGTATATACACATGCAACACATGCAACTTGTGAAACTTAAGGTTCAAGATGATCGAGACTAGTATCTTACTGGATGGTGATCCAGCTAGCTAGCAGCTGGGTGTTAAAGATGTCTTTTGGGCTTTGAGAGCACAGGATGCTCTTTTTATGTCTTAGGGGTAGAAGACTGGCATTTGTTTGCTATTCTTATCTCTGCCCCCTGCATAAGATGTGGAAATTGTATCCTGAGCTGGTTTCCTCTTTTTTCACTTCTGTGTTTCAAGCTTCCTCCTCACACTGTCTGGACCCTTATCGTTGTACAAATTCTTGCCTGTCTCTTGGGTTGTTGCTGTGTTTTTTTTTTTCTCCTCTTGTTTTCTTAGTGGAAATGACTGACACAGAATCAGCTGTTGTTTGTTACTGGTTTGTGAATTGCAGTCAGAAGTTTRCCCAAAGGCAGGAGGATCAGAAGGAGCAAATTTTGCTCTGCAAAATTTGGATCTGTCCTGCTGTTGAAGAGGAAGTCTGAACTTTGTCACATGAGGCTACAAAGTCTGCCCTCCCCCCTCCTCTATAATGGAAAGAGTAAGGAAAAGTTAAAGTTCGTTTCACTATTGCCTTTCATACCTAAAAAAGACAGCTGCAAAAAAGTGCAATATAATTCTTTGCTCCTATAGTTTTGGAGAYGTTAAGTGATGGACTGATAAATACATAAAGTAGATCCTCTTTGGCTCAGAAACCTATGTACATTGCATCTCAGTGAAGGGCCTAGGATCTTTTTAGCTCTAGTAAACTGTAACTGTTATGTCAGTTTGCCACAAACCACCTCTGCTGGGCCTTTATGGTCCAGGTGATAACTTGTCATGTATGAAAATGTCATTGCTTGTCTAACGATCTGACTCATGGTGTACCTTCCTTTCTCATAAAGGTTTCATCCAAGTGTGGTACTGATCTTCCTCAGATAGAAAGTTAGCACTGACTAGCAAACTCAAGGTTTTATAATAAAGATGACTTTATGGTACATTTGTCAGTTAAAGGTTTAAATRGAACTGACAATAGGTCAATCTGAATATCTGCTGGTGATGTCACATGTGGTGTGGAGTTATCTGTTGGTGTCTGGCAGGGAATCTGTAGACAACTTCCACTGAAGCACTCTCACTTGGTAAATTTACATTCCCCAGCTGTTTGGTAAATGCTGTGTAAGCTGAATTGACTGAGCTTCATGAGTGTCCAGATACAGAGCCAGTAAGTCTAAACACCGCTATCTGAGAATCAGCCCCCAGAGTTTAACCATATTTTAAACTACTATTCAGCTAGATTTAATCCATTTAATATATGGTATATTGATTATATAATTCTACTTTATTTGCTGTGATGGCATTCTTCTAGCATGTATTCTCTGARGTGTGTTATTGGTATGCTTTACCAATCTGAAAAGATAGACTGATATATTTCTCTAAACTTGTGATATTTTCTACAAATCTATTGGTGTTTATCTTGGAGAGTTTGTATGTATTGAGGCTTGTATCAGTTGCACCCTTTTACAATGATTGATGTCAGGGTGACTGGCAATTACTTCTGCCACACTAAACCCTTTAAAAATGTTGCCATGTTTTCACTGGAGCGATGTCAGTTCTTTTACGCGGGCTGCTGAGGGCCAATCTTTTCTGAATAAGGGTAGTAAATACCCTCTACAGTCTAACTTTAGTTTTGTCTGCTGAAATATCACTTAAGCTTTTGACTAGGAGGCTGACTGCTTCAAAAAAAACCCTCAAAAATGCCTTTGTTTTTATGAAGACTTCTTGATGTAGATTCCTATTTCCCTTTTCCCAGCAAGATTAGGACCCAGAGCATCAGATTACAGTAATGCAGACTAGGTCTATTTTATGCTTGTAAGAAAGAGTAGTTTGTTTTGTAATGAAGGCAGCTGAAGGGAGTTTAAAGGAATTTGAAGAAGAGAATTGAAGGAGTGTCTAGAGATATTGCAGCAAACAGAAAAATAGTTGTGAAAGACTTCACCATCAGAGGGAACTACAGTGTCAGATTAGCTTAATGAAGACATCCAGATACGAGCACTGATCCTGGGTGCACTATTCATGTCCTGGTCTTGGCCTGCGGGGACTGTGATCTACCTGCCTTTCCCCATCAAAAGGAAGAAAACTTGTTGCCATGGGGCTTTTCCTCATGGCAATTTCTTGGGAAGCAGCTGGTTGAAATGGAGCTGGCAGGCAGTAGGCTATGGTAGCATGTCCAGTAGGAAAGGTGCAAACAGGAGTTCCCAGGAGCAAGAAGGCAGCTCAGTAAAAGTGCTGTGAAGCCCATGTAACAGGGCAGCTGGCCCTACCCACAGGCRAGGCATTGGCAGCTCACTACTGCTGGTACTGGACTGTGCTTCAGCATCATCTCTCCTGGGGAAGCCTTGGGGTGAGTGGAAGAGCTCTACGGGCTGGCAAGCTGAAGGCCACTGCTTTGAAAAAGGAAGTGAAAGAGTAGGGTGGTGGGTGGCTCTTTGGAGTGAGAGGTTAACCAGCCCAAAGCTGCAGTGAAGGGGGACAGATGGTGAAGCTTGGACACCTAGAAGCTATAGAGAAAATTGGTCATCCAGTGCTGTCTTGTCTCATTTGTGTGGGATCTGCTTGGGATGGTGCAGAACTGATCTGGGGAGATTACAGACACTGCAGACAGGGAGATGGGCCACCACAAGGTGTAGGTGGCTGCCTTGGGACTTTCCTGGCAAGTAGCTAAAAGAAGCTGTCTTTTGTGGTGCTTCTCATGAGCTGCAGCAAAGGGAGAGAAGTCATTCTGTGGGGCAGGTAGACACAGGAGGTGACTTGTCAGCAATTACTGCATTTTTTTTTCCTTGTGTGAGATGGATCTCCTATCTGGAAATTAAGAGGGTTATCACTTTTCAGGCTAGTTCTTTTTTCCACATACCCCACTGAGCTAAGGCAATCTGTTTACTTGTTATGTGACTTTGAAGACTGACAAACTGCTTTCTGCAGCCAAAATGCCATTTCCCTCAGACAGCAATGCAATTCTGCTTCAGATTAGAGCCCCAAAGAAGCAGATGGAGGCTATTCTGGTGATAGCCAGGTTAGCCAGCATGCAGGAGCTGCTAACCCTGGTGCTGCAGGACCATCTAGACAGATGCTGAGGAGCCCCAGGCACTGATAATGCTACTCTGAGGTAATTTCTACTTTAAGGAAAGCTGTAGGTCAGTTTGCAAGTTGGATCAGTTCCAAGTCATGTAGAGTTAAACTAACCCCTCCCACAGCCATGGACCATTAAAGCGCCCAGTTTCATGTGCACCTCTTGCTGAGGCAGCTCGGAGCCGGCAGCAGCTGAGG
>NW_028185284.1:2204756-2260103 GCF_003343005.1 Rhea americana
TGGCCGCGTCAGTCGGCGGGATTCCCCGGCGCGGAGCGGGGAGCCGGCGCGGCTGGCGGCCGGCCAGCGGGGGCTGCGGCAGCGGTGCCAGGAGAGCTGAGCCGAGCCGCCGGGCACAGAGAAAGGCACTTCGTTAAAAAGGGGGGGAAAAACCCCAACAACAACAACAAAGCTCAGTGGGAGTAGGGGGTATTAGGAAAGCCAGCTGGAAGGCGGTAGCCTTGAGGACTTGCTGTGCTTGCRTTCAAGGGGCGCTCGATGCTTGGGGTCGGAGGTGTAAGGGGTGAGGAGCACAAGCGCTCTCCCGAGGCRGGGGGCAGCTCCCCCCGGGCACCCTGCGAGCTGCAGCCCTGGGGATCCTGGGGGACTCGCATCAGCTAAAGATACTTACTGCGTGGTAGTCTTTCCTACGAGATGCGTGTCTTGTGCCAGAGCTTGCCTTTTATAATCAGCTGGCACGGTGTGCRCAGCGCAAAACGTAAGAGCACTTGTCACGCTTACCGCTTGGCAGAAACGTTTCCTAGTTTAGAAGCTGCTGTTGTCTTTCTGGATGTCTTACACCCTGCTTACAGCAGCTTCTGCCATATGGGCATCTGTTCTGTGCTACCAACAACGTGAAGGTCTTTGTGTGCRTCTTTTAAACGCAGAGCAGGAACTCAGGAAAGTAGTAAACTGGAAGGGGGACTGGGCAGAAACTTAATTGAGAGAGGAGCTTAGGATAAGTTTCCACTATTTTGATAGTTTCTTGTTCAGGAGAAAATGACTTGTTATGACAACAAGGTATTAAAAGGCAACTGGGTTTTTCTCAGAATAAGCAAAATAAAATGGCAAACTACACCTCTCCTTTTGTTTGTCCCTCAAGTTTTTCACTTCATGCCGTGTAATGAATGGTGTTTGAAGTGCTTTCTCAGTCTGACCTSCATCGGAGCTTAAAGCGAAGACTCGTAGAAGTAGGAGGTTAGCTCATTAATTTGTGTGGTCATGAGTGAACCTGGAAATATTTAGGACTAATTTGCCTTTTCTGAGGAGGGAGATAAGAATAGCTTTGAAACCAGTCTTTAAAAAGTTTCATTCCAAAAAGGAAATGTAATGCATGAAAAGAGAAGCCTTTGCTAGTGAGGTAAGGAATCACAGGAAAGAAACTTGGAGGGCGAGAACTGTGATTTAGCAAAGAGGACCAAATAAGCCTTCATTTAGAAACTGGAATTTTAAACAAAAAGCCAGAGGGGAACTGCCAGTTAATACCAAGCTAATTCTGGAAGAAGCGGTGATGGTGGAAGAATGGGCTGAATTGCAGAAAATGCAAGTTGTTTTGCAAGAACCTAATGAAAATTGGTGCAACAAATGGCAAAAGATGCATTTGTAGTGTGCGAGAAGAAAAYGTGAGGCACTTTGGCCTAGAAAAAAACAGACGACAAAGCATGGTATGTCTTTCAGGGGCAGTAGCCAATACTTGTGACACAGGGGAGTCCRGGACAGATGCTATCTACCAGCCAGTAGGAAAGTTTTCACCTTGAAATGAGTCATAAGTGCATGCTGAGGGCATGTCCTTTCAACAAGGAGGAATTATTCAGGAGAGAGGCAGTGAAGGACAAACAGGCCTGCTGTCCCTGGAGAGTCTTGCCCACAGGGATTGTAATAAGCAGTTTTGAAATGCTACTCTTCAGCTTTAGAGAGCCAGTATTTTTGATACGTATTCTAGGTAGAATTGATAATTTGGATTAGTATCCTAACACAGCTGAGAAATTCTGCTTGGAGTGCTACAGAGGAACAACTTATGTCAGTGACCAGTATGAATAGTTTTTGGGTAGAAATGTGACGTAATCTGAAAACTATATGTAACTGGGCAACTTCAGCCTGGGGGAAACATGATGCTGGTTTTATGTAGATAGCAGTAAAGAACAGTATACCTTTTTAAAATGTGCTTTTTAACATAAAAGGTTATTTTATATTAAACTGAACAAGATAGYTCCATTTTGGAGCTTCATATGGTGATGAATTAATAGCTGGTCTGTCAGATGGCTGCTCTTTATGAACCAGTAGTTGTTCCAGTATGGATAGGCAGCGCTAGTTTTGGTAATAAAGCAAAATCTGAGGGAAGAAATGTAAATGAAGAAGTGTGAATGAATACTAAGAATTCAAAGAACACATACTGGTGCTCCAAAAACAAGAATGAGAATGACTTTGGCTAGTTCATTGGAGCAGTGAAGGCAGCAAATAGAAGTTAAAACTAGCAAATGTGAAGGAAGTAGAAAAAGAGGAAATGGAGAACATCTGATACAAAAAACCAGACTGTTAATTGTGGAAGATTATTTAGAGAAAGTAAAGATGTCAGGGGAAAATCTAAAGTTAGCAGGACCAAGCACAATTCAAAGGAGGCATTCTAATGTGTGTTGGAACAAAACATATCTAGCAATTGCATAATCATTATGGAGGTGAGGAGGGTAAGATTTTAATGACTGGAAAAAAAAGCTTGTTAAATATTTGTTCTAAATTTGAAAAAAAAAGTAATATGAATTCAGATACAAAGGAATATTTTTATGGCAGTATTGTGACTAAGTAGCCAGTTTTTTTGCTTGACATCTCTTAGGAATAGAAGTTTTATAACTATGAGATTGATTGCACCAAATACTTAAGATATGTAAGTATCAGTGATGATAGCTTTCAATAAAGAGTAGAACACCAGGAAAATCAGACAGCAGGAGGAATGCTGATGTTGATTCAATACTCTAGCAGTATGAGTTATGGGTAGCCCAGAGAACTATTGCTAAATTAGTCTGTTGGCTCTGTCTAAATTATTAGGAAAGTTTCCTCCCTGATCAAGTCTTAACAGCTGGGGATTCTCTTATTTTCTTTCATTTATATAGAAAATGAGACTTRTCAAAGTAGTTTTCAGAATAATGCTATTGTGGAAATGGGTAGGACTTGTAAAATGGATAATATGAATGAATGTATAGGAAAGGAAATTATTCGCCCAACATGGAAGCAGGCCTGTGATATAATGTGATCCCCTCAAATAAGCATATTRATTATTATCCCAGTGTGGGTATAGTCTATGAGAGTCTGTTGGCAACAATACTTTAAGGAATATGTTCCCTTTGGTTGGGTACTCAATGGCTGGAGAATAGCAAATATTGTATATACTTATAAGGGGGGAAGCATTCCAAGTACTCACAGACCTTTTTGTTTGTCCTTGCTTTCTTCAAGTCTGTATTCCCCTTTACAAAGTCAGCTGACTTACAAAAATAGGTATCAAATAAGCAAAGCATGATTCCCTTTTGCTGTGTTTTGTCTTCTGTATGTTATCATATTTAACAACTGCTTCTTGATCTATTTCTCTGAAGAAGGCTGGAGGCTCGCTGGAATTCAAAAAAAAAAAAAATCCATAAAAACACCAAGGGATATCAACTGCCCATGAATAAGTTTAGGCTGCAAGCTTAAAAGACTTCTAGACCCTGCTTCCTCTAACTGTTAGCAGCCTCCTCACAAAAGGGGAAATGTAACAAGAAGTCTCCCTGGCTGGCATTTGAAACTCAGGATGTTTTATGAGCATGCAACTGGGAAGGCTGATGCAAGCAGCCTGCTATCTAGCCCATCTTTTGACTTCATATTTGTGCTTGTTCTGTTTTTCAGAGAGAGTGAATGTGATTGAGAATAGTAGATATTAATATTTCCCACGTTTAAGCCTCTCCAAAGAAATAGATGCATTTCTCATTTTATTTTGACTACAAAAGTTTCCCTGTGACTCTCCAGCAAAGAATAAACCAAATGAATTAAGACTTGGATAACAGGCAGACCTCAAAGAGTTGTCAAAAGGAAAYTGTCATTCAGCAGCTGTTTTCAGAGGTGTTCTGCAGGAGGAGGACTGATGGTATTAACCATTTTYAGTAATGATGTAGAAAATATTAAAATGACTACTGATTTACAGATGGAGTCTGTCAGCACTGCAAGAACCAGTGCAAATACCAATTAAGTCAGAGGAAAAAGTCTAGGGAAGCCAGGAGTGGTTGGAAACATAAAGAGCAAATAATAGGCTTCAAGCCAGCTTGTGAAAGCATGGCTAATGCAACTTTGGGGAAGAAAGCTGGACATTCAAATATCAAATTGAAAGGGGAAAAGGGTTTCTGGACAATGCTGTCTGGGGAAAAAAATGCACATGTATTGATAGCAAAAAAGTTATGAGTTATGGCTATCTTAAATGGTATATACAGTGGATGCATTGCATGGCAGAGRGGGAAAACTGTTCTGTTGTGGCTGCTGCAACCTGTGTTTGCCTTCTGGCTTGTAATTACCAGAAGAACTTAAACATTCAAGAATGGAATTCTAGGAATTCCTAGAAGAAAATGAATAAATTTAAGAGGCTGGACACCTGAAAAGGGGAAGATTACAAACACTAGTTGATAGCTCTTGTGGCCTTTCCTAAATTGCATAGCTGGTTTAGCCTAGTGGAGAAAGAAGGAATATGACCAAGCCTGGTATTTTCACAAGAYGTTTCTGCACCTGGAGCACCAGTGGGCTTGAAAGCAATGAGCAAACCCATCCTTGGAGTCCTCCCGCCCCAACACACACTCCACCTCCYCCTACACTAGATATTTTGTACCTTCTTGCTAGTCCCAGTTCTCTTGTTGTGTGTGCTGACAGTGTACCTTGGAGCTGCATCTGATGTGACTGGAGTTGAGACATGAGTCAGGTTCTCAGCTTGGAACTGATTTGTTTAAGGCTGTTGGAATGAAGAGCAGTGGATGTGTTTAAGGACAGAAATRCTTAGACTGAACTTTAGGTCAAGCTAGCATCATTCTAAGGTGACTCTAGGGAGGAGCCATCCTATAAGGGATTACTATTTCTTGAGACCAGTGAAACTGAACTGTAATTCTGCAGTATATTCCCAAGAGAAACACCTAGGCTGGTTCTCTGCAATTAAGTTAGGACTATTTCTTACATTTTATTTTCTTACCTTTTTATCAGCTAGATGTGAGAACTAGCTTCATTTCTCCACTTCATGGAAACTTCCCTGAATGTTGTAGAAGGTTATGGTAGGTGCTGCATTGTGGAGTTCCTTATCCACAAGGCTGTTGCCAATATGCATTTGTGGGAAGGAGCAGAGCAAAAGATTATTCCACAGTTGGTTTAACTTAATGTTAGTCTATGCTGCTAAAAAGGGGGAGAGAGGAAACTTGTACCCAGCCTTTTTTTTCTGCAGTAATTTTCCGCTTATCTGGTTCACTGCAGCTGCTTGAATGCCAACACCAGTCAAAGCGAGAGAACAGGAGGAGACAAGGGTGAAAGTCACTCAGAACTTTGTAAGATGAGGAGTGACACAAAAACAGTGCCGTACTTTGTAACGGTGCTGCATTAGCAATATAAAATAAGAAATTAGTTAAAGGAAAATAGCCTGAGTGACTACATGGAAGGGAGCAGAATCGGCAAAGTGCGCACTGAGCAAATTCATCTGCTTGGCTCCTCTCGCTTGCTCACTCTTCCTAAATGCCACTGGAAAGATCAGTTTTCCAGCTTGTTCTTCTGGCCACATCTCCCTTTCTGCTCTGCACCCGTCTCCTGCTTTGTTGCGTTGGGTTCATGCTGCTTCTCTTCACGCTCAAGGCCTGCACAGGCARTGTGCAGCCGCTGGTCCCTGCTGTCAGTACTCTGTTGGTACTCAGCCCATGTCCACGATGCTACCAGCTTTGTCCWCTACCTGTTACGGCTCTTAGATGAGCCCTTTGGGACTCTTGCTCCCTGRGTCCTTGCAGTCCGAGAACTTCCCATGAGAATCTGCAGAGCTGCCTTGCTGTCTGCCTTCAAATTACCTTAGAAATCCCTCTTGTAATACAAGTTTGTTTTGTAGGCAGCAGTTAAGCTTCCAGTATGTGAAGATTAGTGTCCATCAGTCTGATCTGTGCTGTCCTGTGGTCCCTTGTGACCTTCATCTAGCTATAGACTTAGTCTTCTGCTCAAAAGTAATGCTTGCACAATGGCTGGATGGTTTATGGGCTGAAACTTGCACCTTTAATCAAGCACTTTTGCTTTATAAGAGTAGAAGTTTAAGGATCCTAACTGAGTTTGTATTCTCCCCTTTGTTTTTTGTTCCTCTTGAGAATCCTTGTCCTGATCATATAGGGCCTTTCTTAAGGAAGAGAATGAAAAGAAAATTGACCTATTTTTACAGGGGAATGAGAAGTAGCTTGTTTCTTCATTAACGATCTGCAGCCTCTCAGCAAAAACTCAAACCATAACTGGCCTTTGAACTTTGCATGCTGCCTGGAAAAGGTGAATCAGCAGCTCAAGATGCAGAAACCACTTCTACCCTTTTGTGTTTGCAATGCTTTCACGCTGTGCTCAGAGGGTTCCCCAGACAGCTGAGCTGCAAAACGGCCGTTACAGCTGTTKTGGCTTCTAAATGTTAACTAATAGTGACACTGCAGAAGGGGAGGGAGCAGCCTCTGTGTGCAAGCCTCCCTGGCCTCAGCAAGGAGGGGACGGAGCCTCCCGAAGCGAGGAATGAAACGGATCTGGGGCCTCGGCAGTGTGGCTGATGCAATGGTAGTATCTGTGCCCTGTGGCAAACCTCAGGGAGCCAGCACGAAACTGGAAGGAAGGCAGAGCACGAGCTGGGCAGTAGGAAGGGGCAACCAAGCGGGATTCGTTCCTCACCTGAACTGCCCCCTCTTCAGCCCGCTTTTTGTGCGAGCGACACTGGGCAGCCCTTGCCAGGAAGGATATCTGCTTTGGCCAAGATCTCAGCTATTAGCTCTAGCAGCTTTGTGGGAAGTGCTGGAAATGGGCAATTTTCCCTTGAGTGCATGTGCCTGATAGACTGACCTGCAGCTTCTATTTATTTAGTGGTGCTTTGCTGAAATAATATAGGAAGCAGACTGTTTATCAGCTTTGTCTGAGACTGCAGTAAACATTAAACCAGATTTATCTGAAAAGGTCTTTATTCTAGTAAAGTGAGCAGTCAGGTTCTTGTTTACAAAACTTAGAAATGCTATTACAAAAAGTGTGGAAGCTGTAAAGAAAAAAAAATCCAATAATATCTTGTAGGATTTGTTTTTTCATTAGCTAGAGAGGATTAAGACTTTGTTCTGAAATTGGTCACAAGTTTAAAGATGATTTTGGTGAGTGGTTTAACACACAATTGGGTTAAGCTGTCTACCTAGCCTATTGAATAKACCAGTTCAACCTGTCCCCTGCCCCTTATACCCCCACCACTCCTTTCCCATGCTATGTGCTTCAGTAGCACTTGTATGACTTTGCATCAGCCTCATCAGAGAGCTGACCTGTCTGGAGAGTAGCTTGGGGAGGGGAGTATTTTTTTAAAAAATAATAATCTGTATAAATTTAAGGTAGAACAATGGTGAGAGAGAGGGAGGAAATGTTTTCATGGCAGAGCAAACAAATGAGTTTAAGCTAATTGTGAAACTGAGCCTTTGCACTTCCTCTGAAAAGACAAAGTTTTTACATCAAAACCTGGCACATGCTGTGAACTCCTTATTAAAGGCAGTAATTTTACAGTTGCTTTTTAGGTTACAAAGCATGTCTCAGCTTAAGAGACTAGTAATTTCTCTGCTAATTTAAGGGCTGCTTTGTTGTGGCTGCTTGGGGTCCATAAGAACATGAAGTGGATCCTATAAACCTTGCTGGTTATAGATACACTTCTGTAAATAGGGATCTTGGAGAGCCTTTTCTACTCCTTCTCAGGAGGCTGTAACCATAAACTTGYATTGTATTATATTGCAAACCACTTCCCAGGAATTTTTGCTATGGTGTAGCAATTAGCCTTTAGGCTTACCAGCATTTCATAATGATTGCATATAATACAGCAGGCCTGCTCTTAGCCCATGGCTCTTTTATGAAGTAGTAACTGCTTTTCCTCTATTGTTCTTTCCTCCCTTCATGCTTGTAGTTAGATATTGAAAAAGAAACGCAGTGAATGCTTTTTTTTCTCGCYATGGGGCTCTACTGTCTCTGATTCTCTCTATCAGCATTTTTCCTCAAACCTAAATGACATTTTTCATTTTTCCAATGTTTTTAAAGTTGTAACAGAACTTCATAAATCTAGTATGAGTCATATGCATGTACTTTATCAGACCAATAGTCTCTAAATTGCTGTTAGTCTAACATAACAGTAGAGAATAAATCAAAATGGTAGAAGATGAATTTAAGAGTAGATGTACTTGAAGCATGCTGCTCCTTCCCCTAGACCCTGGGAACTGTGTGTGGGAGKGAATGTACTTTGTGACTTGGTTTGTGAGAGCTTCCCAGGCAAGTGGGTAAGTCTGGTGGACAAGGCATTAGGCTGGGTTACTGTCCTTCCACTGTGCTATTGTCTCTTGCACGTTTTTGCAGTTTTTTCAATGGGGATAATGATGCAGACCTCTATAAACTACTTGGTAGCATATGGATGGAAAGCATTGAGACAAATTTAAGTGCTATGATATATATTAGGGAAAGGCTGAGATTTAATGCGCAGAAGTCAAGTTCGATGATTGGCATTACCTATTTGGTATTAGCTCCCCATGTGTTCTGGGCAAGCAGCGCTGCTGAAATATGGTGCCAATTATGAAAGCCACAAAGGTAAGGGGACCCCAGGAATAGTGGGAATGAAGTGAAACAGTCCAAGCTTTACTCATTGTGTATCTATTAACAGAAATCTGAAATCATAAGGCTGTCACATGAACATGAGAAAATTTTCTGTGGACAAAAAAGCCTCTTTGAGACTTGTGGTTCTGCTAAAGAATAATTGCAACTATCCTGTCTCACCAGAAGCTTTACGGGGAAGCTGATACTAGTGCTAGCCCTGCTGCATGAGTTTGATTATGGGAGCATGGCCAGGTCTGGACAAAAGAGACAGTGGTCTCGGCTTGTACTGTCACAAGGAGCTGCTCACCATGTGACAGGCTGTAAACAGCTCCAGCTCACCATTGGCACCATGAGACCATGGGTGTAAAATGTTTTAAAATCCACATGCTGAGCCTGGTAGTGTCACCTAGGGGCAGGCTGCACTGTTCTTCTAATAGATTTGTCATCTAATTTCAACAGATTGGCACTTCAGTCTCACTGGGTTTGTACATGGTCTGCTGGGAGCTCCATGCAGAGCCACATCTGGGCAGCAGGGCATCTTGCAGGAGCCCAGCCCAGGCTAGTTTCCYTAAAAATCTGCTTCCTTTGCTGTTAGACTACTATTAGGGTTGCCAATAACCTAACTAAGCTGAGGAAATGCCTTTTCACAGCCATGATGAAGGCCTGAAAGAAAGCAAAACTCCAGCCACATACTGCCTGCAATGGTAGAAAGCAGATGTGAAGCTGGTATCTCAATGGTCATTGCACCCCTCTTCTGGATGAGGAAAAGGTTCCTGTGCAGCCAGTCTGCAAAAAAATGGAGCTGACCAATTGTGACTGCAACTGTAAGTTGCTATCCCCCACTAATTCCTCCTCTGTATATGTGTACTGCTATTGGTAATATACTTTCCGCAGGCTTCCCATGTAGTTGTAAACTGAGCACTCATAAAGCAGCCTTTCGCACATCTGGCTTGAGGTTATGTGGTGTTAACCTACAATGTGAGTGTTGAGCAAAGCTTTTCTGCTCTGCTGCAGGCTTCTGCAGGGCTTTTAATGAGCCACATTGAGGGGAGCAGTATGTAAGGACTTATGGTGGCAAAACAGGTCCGGAAGAGAGTGCTTCACTAGTAATAGCTGACTGGTGGTGTTGTAGATCTGTAGCAGGATTGTGAAGGTTGGTTTGGATGAAGCGTGAATGGAACTGTATGTGTGAAAACTGGAAGAAACAACAGGGCAAGGGTTAAAAGAATGGCCTACAGTGATAACCAAGGATGTGACTGACAGCAGTAAAACTGCGTAAACACAGGTAAATGTGGTGTTTGTGACAAGCCCATGCTGCCTGTACTCTGACAAGGCCCCTGTGCAGATGGCTCATCAGCAGCAGGTCTGTGCTCTGATAAGAGCAGGATGATAACAAGGTTACTGCACATCCCAAGGGCTTTTTTCTCCTCCTATCCTAGCAGGAAGACAGGCTGGAGACATAAAAGTAGATGAAATGAGGAAACAGGCACTGGATAGTGACTTTGCCTGGGGTTTTCTGGGGATGAAGTAAGCAAGATACTGGTGCGGAAGAATCTCACCTTTATATGAGATTCTTTTATTACAGTTATACCTGTAATAACTCTCAGTTCCTGAAGATGACAAAAGACCTATCCAAAATCCTATAGTCACCACTGAAGAGGAATCCAAGAGATGCGGTGAGGACTTGGTACCTGGCAACCTTTGTCCCATGGTGCACACATGATCCTGGACACATGCAACTTGGAGCTTGTGAGTATGGGGATGTGAGTGAGTGCAAATGAGAAACCTGAGGAATGAGTGTAACTCAAATAATTTTTCAAGATATGTATCACTTTCCTATTCCGTAAGATCCTATACTGAGATTTGTTACATTAATCCTCTTCAAAACTACATTTAAAAACTGTACTTGATTCCTAAATGAGGAAAAGATATGAAACCTATATTTGCTCGTAACTAGTTWATAATGCTGCTTCAGATTGATTAAACAGAGCTTAAGAATTTTCTATTTCAAAATGATCAGTGATACAAAAAATGCAGTTGTACCCAAATAAGGCTATGAGAGACTTCGTGAAGATTGGAAATTTTTGGGGCAAAAACGTCAGACAGAATGAAAGTGCCAGGGAAGGTGTCAGACATGTTCGACGATATAAAGTGCAAAGCCTCAGCTGCTTAGCAGGCCTTTGCCTTCGCAAAGGCCAGTTCCCACGAAAAGTGTGGTGATTTCCAGTGTGTCTGTACAAAGGGTGAGCAGGTCATGGCCCAGGAGGAGACCCACTGCTGAGAAGCCTCTGAGCACAAATGGCGTGGGATCTCAGCCAGCCAGTTTTAAAACTAGGGCTCCCACACCTGCTCTGAGGAGACAGCCACACAGATTTCTCTTTGTAGGATAGAATTACCTTACAACTTCTATTTCTCCTTCAGCCTGTTACTTCTTTGTTCCACATTTCACATCTCCTTGAATAAGTGCATCTCTTTGTCAGACCAGATCTCATCTTCCCCATGTRTTATTGTCCATATGAAAAACTGAAGTTTGAGTTAGTCTCATGTTTGTCCTATTTTTCCAAGTTATCTCATATTGTTCCTTGTGTAGGATGGTGGTTTCCATAGATACCTTGGATTATTTGTCCTCTCTAGATGTGCAGTTCCTCCMGGGGAATTACAGTGCAACTTACCATTTCCATTTGAGGTCTTTGGTCCTTCATCCATATCAGTGATAAACTGATTACTTTGCTGCTTTTCTAATGTCCTGTCATCTTGATATGTTGCCTTGTGCTTTTATATGGCTTTCAATCTACATGATAAAACTTCTATCCCAGCSAGTTTCTAATTTTAAAAATTGGTGACATTGCATGCCTGTTTTAGAATATTTTACCAGTAACTGCTGGAAGTTTCAGCTCAGCTCTACTATGGGTGACTTGATACGGAACAGTGTTTTAGTTCTCTGTTCTTCTCTGCTTGTGGCAGGACATTTTATGGAAGAAAAAAGTCTGGCAAAGTATTCAGGATCAGTGTGATCCTATCTGATAGCTCAACCAATACTGAATAATACTGGGATAGCTCTTGTGAGTTTTCTCTCTCCATCCTGTCTCTACCTTGCCCCAGAGGAAAGCAAACATCCTGGACTGTAGAGGTAAATACAAAGGCAAGTCACTGCTTTATTTAGTGGTGAGAAAGTTGACCACTATCAGTCTTTCCAAATCCTAGCAGCAGCCAAGAAAAGTCTGGTCGCTGGCATAAGTTAGAGCTTCCTTCTTCAGGGCTATTCTGTCCTTATCTGGGAATTTATTTCCCAAGTAAGGCTGTTCTGCTGATTTAGCATCACAAGAAGTGATGCCAAGACAGCTCCAGGCCGCATTTAAGGAAATGCAAAGGAGACAAAGTCACAAGTTTTGGTGATTTATAAATGAATTTGTTCTCTCTCTCCGTTCTTTGTTCCAGAGCTGTTAATAAATAGCCTTTTAAATCCCCCTTATCCTACAGGAGATGTGAGGAAAAGTCTGTGCCCAGGCTTTTGTCCTGCTGACTTGCTGTAAGCGCTGCTGCTAGCCTGGTGGTCCTGGGGCTGAAGGGAGGGCTCTGTGCTTTGAGCTTGGGACCTCATGGAGCCAGAAGAACAGCTAGGCTAGATGGGCTACAAGGCTGAGGAGTGCAGCACTGCAGCAGGGAAGAAGCAGACCTTGTAGCTCCCTTTTTTGGGGGCCTAAGTTTGCTGGCCATTCCTGTTGCTGAAAGGCTGCAATCATCTTAAGAGTTTTCCATATTAGAAGTCTCTCCTTTTGCTGGAGTGATTAGGTCACAAGACAGCTCTTGAGCTGAAGTTGACTTCATTTGTTGACTTTCGATGGGAGAGAACTCTGATGTCTTTAACCTGCCAAGCATCATCTGTGGATATATAGCCCAGAGCAGAAACCTGGAGGCAAATGCTGTGGAAGAACATAGAGGTAGGTCAGGGATTTCTCTGTTTACAGTTTCTTACAGGGAACAGAGCTGATCATGCTTGGCAAGAGGCTGTAATGTCTGTTTACTGGTTCCAGTGCTGGGCTCTGTCTCCACAGATGTCTGGGAGGCTTCTTGGTCACCCAGAAATGGGCAGGGTTTCATGCTTCCAGAGCGGCTTTTTCTATAATGCATGCAGACAGAGCAGTTCAGGGCCCTGTTGGAAGGACTGGTTGTTATGACAGTCCTGTGTCCTTGTTACCACTGTGTACCCAYGCTGTCTTATCTAAATATCACTTACATTTTGAACTGGTTTAAGTCAAAGACCTTGTAAAAAAATAAATAAAATAAAAAAAAAAGAATGAAGAAATAAAAAGYAAAGGCCAAACTATGGTTTGATTATTAATGGATTTCCTTTCTTGAGCCTCATTCTCCCTGGGATTCTCCTTGTCTCTCCATGTAATAAGTAATCTGAATTTTCTGGATTAATGAGATCTTATGGCAGACCATTCATCTAGCAAAACTTCTTTGCTGTTTTGTTCCAAGTTTGGATGAGGCTTGAGCCTTTGCAATGTTCTCTTCTAATCACAAGCATTTAGCTTCATGTTTAACTTTCACTATTTTCCCAGTCTGTTTATTGCTTTTGCAACCTCTTAAGAAATATTTCTTCTCCCATTCAGATGTTTTATTTTGAGGTCCTTGCCCTGCAACAGACTTTGGTCCCTTGTTCTTCCCACTGTTTGTCCCTAAAAATACTGCAGGATAATTTGTTTCCTGCTATTTGAAATGGAAATAGTAGCAGCATGAGGAACAGAGCGTGATATTCATGCCAAATATCATGAGCTGAATTCTCCCCATGGTTTGTGGGAATCCCAGTTATTAAAGCTGACCTCTGAGAAATCAGTATATTTTTCCATAAAGCCTAAACAGTAGAAGCATTCCTCAGCAGGAGACAAACTATCCCCAGCTGTTCCCTGCACTCTGCCATGAGGAAAGTAGACACTAGTGCTGACAGCTGGAGGAAAGTGGGCAAATCTGGAAATGTTTAGTTAACTAGAGAGCAATCTCTCTTAACCTTTGCCTTGGCTTATGGAAGGGTTGCTGTCCTACCTCGACAGCAGTGGCCCTTCATCTGCTAAAACTAACTGCAAATTGGAGGTCCCTACTATCTCCACAACCACCACCCCCTGTTAGTGGATAGTAAACTCCCTGGGCTTCTAGCAGGCCAGAGATACGCTTCTCGAAAAGAACAAGCTGTCCTTAGAAATCTCACTTGTAACGAATGTGCCAATCCAGGCGTAGGCAGAGTACCATCCTCAGACGAGCATCACGACAGTCCCCAGCACGCGCACTCATGTGCTGGGCTGGCCGAGGAGCGTGTTCTGCCTGTCCCGCTGTGTGGGGTCTAACTGTTGTGGCCTTCATTGATGGCTCCGCTCTGCTTGTGATGGACCTGTCTGAAACGCTCTGGGTGGTTTTGCAGTTGGTCTCCAGCACTTTCCAGTCCCAAGGGGGAAGTGAAACCTTTGGAGGTAAACTGATTGCTGTGCTCTGCAGAAATGCTTGGGAAGCTCTTGGTCTCAGCAGGCTGCAGCAGCACTGGCAGGCTGGTCTCTGTTCTGTTGCACGTGGTGCTTTGGGTAGCTACGTTGTTTTTTGGAGGCAAGATTACTGCTGGGGAAGTAAGCCCCTGAAAAGCGGTAGTGTTGTGAAGAACAGAGGGTGAACCCAGGAATCAGCAGTTCTTGGGAAGGTGTCCTTCAGATATGCAAGCATCTCATGGCTTTGCAGCTGGAAAGGGTGGCTGTCAGTGGGGAGAGAGTGCGAGGAAACTGGTGGCTGTTGGGAGGGCATATTTCAATGCTGGGGAATGCTGTGTGGACACTGAAGGCACTGTGGGTGGCAACAAGGTTGGGTGTTTTCTCTCTGTGGTCAGTCCCCCTGCCAGAACCTCCTGTTGGGGGCCAGCAATATGTACAGCACTCAAAACTGTGTTTTCTGGGAAGTTCCTGAACTTCCTGACCCATTGTGGGTAGTGAAGGATTAAAATTAAACAGTTACCCTTGAGGCTGCTTCCCTTCTTTTGTCATGGCAACTTTGACTTCCTGCTGGTGCAGGAGGCGGAGGGGCCACAGGGGAGGGGGCTGCTTTGGGAGGGGGCTGCTTTGGGAGGGTGACATGGTTAAGGGGTGCATAGGAATGATTCCCTCGTTGCCTAAAGCAATAGCCTTATCTTTAACAGCAGGAGCTACAGTTAAATAGTTAAACGTAATAGTTGTGCGGGCATGAGCCTGGGAGGAACAACCAAAGCCATGGTGGGTGAAGGCAGTAGATACGCCTGTTGCCAGTCATGAAGTGAGAGTTAATGAATAGCATGACTGTTCMTACAGTTCTGAGAGAAATTATGATACGATGGTAGATTTCAGTGAATGACAGTGTAATTCCTCAATCAAAGATGACCATCACACAGCTTACAGTACATSCAGAACAAGAGAATGATATATATGCACTGATCTTGGTAGAGAAAAGGATGTTAATAGAACTAAGAATTATTATTCATATAAAAGCATGAAGTAATGCATGTTTGTTGTGTACTAACAAATGTATAGTAGCTCTTTAAAGAAATCATTTCCCAAATTTAAAAATACCTGATCTGAGTCAGTGAAATGAGAATTTAAAACAACTGAATACAAATGCTATTCAGAAGCTGTCTATTAACTTCTTATTCTATTCCCCCAAAGCCTTAATCCAACAGTTGAAAGTTATGCTAATTTAAAAAATAAAAATATCTGTAAAGAAAAGAGGCAAATTTAAGAAAACAAGGGAAGCTGATTGCAATTAATGTAAATTTAAAGTTAGGAAGTGTAGAATACAATCAAGGAAAGCATTAGGAGAAATTTGCAGTCAGTGGAGTTTTGAACAATAGAGAAGAATTTAAGCATTTTGAGCCCAAAAGGAAACCTGGCAGCAGTATAGATCTGTTGGAAGCTGACATATTAGAGCTATCAATAAAAATAAAACTGGAAAGGTGCTAGTGCTTGATGCTGCTGCTTTTTTTTTTTCCCCAAAAAGCATATGTCTTCACATCATCTGATCACCCACGTTATTGCTCGAATATATTTGGTTATGAACTTTGCAAGGGGAAAAAGTATTGAGTTCTCTAGATACTGTGATGAAATTTCAGGTTTTGTGGATAATAGTAATAAATCCACTTCAGTTAAAACAGTGTTAGTAAGCCTAGTAATAGAAGTCGGTAACATAAGTTGTCTGATAGGAGGTTGATGTAAATGATAATAGTTGTTCCTTCTGATCTGAAAACCTTTTTTTCTGTTGATCCTAAATAGGGTATGGACTTAGCCTGGTAAACATCATTTAAATGTGATAATTAACTTGCTAATGGCCATTGTGTCAGAAATATCCTGCTACTTGCTGGTTGTTTTTGAGTATCTCATTCTGATTGCTGGGATATAAAACAAGAATGTCTTCCTGTAGAGGGCCTATGTAACRAACAGTATTGGCATCAGACAAGTTTTGGTGGGGATGGTGAATGCCAGCTGTGTAATAACAAGGAGGGAGAGCATAGCATGGCAATGGGAGGCTGTGCAAGAGGGGTGCGATCTCAGCTCCTCTCCGCCTTGTAAGCGGGTCAGGGAGGCAGAGAAGTGCATCCAAGGCTGCCGGAGCGCCGTGGGAATGTCTCCAGCCGGGAGGAATGCGCTTTGTGCGCTGTGCTGAATGGGGGCTTGTCAGCGGCACTGCCCGGGTCGTGGTGGCTCCTGCTCACAGCTCCCCCCGCCTCGACATCACACCCGTGTCGCGGTGCCAACGTAAGCAAAGGATGTGGGACTCGACGTTGAGCACAAAGCCCCTCTRTGTCCCCTTCGGGCCATGCGGTCGGCTGCAGGAAGGCAGAGCAGGGGCCCGTGTGCTGCTGGYGCCTTTGTTTCAGGATCTTGCTGCTGCTCAGCTTTTGCAGCCTCTAGCACCCTCCAGCTTGCAAGGATCACCCTATGTTCTTTGCTAGCAAAGCAGTGAGGGCACCTCCAAGAGGTCCTGCACAATTTCCTAAGCCCTATCCCGGGAACAACTGTAAAAGGACCAAAAGGATGGGGTGTTCCACCCTGAGCAATGCCGTATGCATGGATAGCTGGGTGGTTGTGGGGGCAGCAGAAGTATGAGAGGAAGGAGCATGATGTTAGGTTTGGGTGCAGCCTGGAGCTTTCCTGGAGGAGTGGAAGAACAGACATGTTCAAGGAACTGCAGCTATATCCTATGTGAGGATCACATACCCTTTGCTTTGGTCCTTGCTCATGGAATGCTTATGAGTGCGTCACCCTCCTCTTACTAATTCCTTGCCTTCTGAACTCCAGGAAATAGAGCTGGGAGAAAAGTCAAGGAGCCACCCCCAGGTAAAGGCAGGATCAGCTAGAACAGTGCTGRCAGAGGGAAGACAGCAACCCCCAGCCATTCTCCTTACTCATYCTTACTGCCAGAATTATTTTTCTGAAGTCCAGCTTGAACTTCACTGAAGTTCAGGCCCAATACTTTAGATTTTACCTCTAATAGACATGAAAAGTAGTGTATGTTCCTCTTTTTTTCTTCTGCTTTTCGTTTGAAGGCTGTYCACGTGTGTCTCGATCTTCTCTTTGTAAATTAAACAATTCAGTTCCTTCRATCTTTCCTCACAGGTCAAGTTTTTAGGCCTCTGATCTTATCCTCTTCTGGAGTTTCTCTAAGTGGTCTACATCTTGAAATGCAGCATCCAAAATTGGGTATAGAAGTTTGTATGAGGCTTCACCAGTGTTAAATGGAAGAAGGATTATTTCACAAAATACTTATCGCTACAAGAATGTTTTGTCTGCAACTGCTACTTAACCAATTGCTCACCACTCTTTCTTTGGGTAGTTGATAGTTTGTAAGTGTTTATATTTGCTCTTGTCTGCGCAAAACTGAGTTGGTTGTTCTCCTGAGGCTCTCTGCTCCATTTGTCAAATTTATTTGGAATTCTAATCCTGAGTGTGTTTTGCTCCTAACTTGGTATTATTGGAAATGCAACGGGAACATTCTTTATTGCATGCTTTGTTGTTCACAAAAGCATGTGGGTACATGGCAAGGAGTAGTTAAAGCACTCAGTCTAGCCTAGATGCGTGCGAGTCTGCAGTCTTTTGAGACTTGTAGGCAGGACTGTATGATTTCAGTTAAGTGTCTTTAAGAGTTTCTGAGCAAAAAAAATGTGACATAATGTTTTCATGAGCCKTTATTCAGCCTAAGAAAACAGTTCTGAGGAGTCTCAACTGTTCTGCTTTCACAATATGTGTTGACCTGAAACAGGTGGTTTACATCATTTTATATGCAAAGCTTTTGCTGCAATGTGGCCAGGTCCATGGAAATTTTTAAGGATCATGTGGATTAAAAAAGAAAAGGCAGATGAAGAATGAGCAAGAGAGGAAGTCAGRTGGGGACAGAATCAAGTAATAGGTTACAGAATTAAAACTCGTGTGGAGAAAATTTCAGGAGAATGTTGATAAATGAAGTAGCTTGGCTTTTCCAAGTGTGTTTGAACTAAAATTTTGGTCCCATTGAGTCTGAGGAAAGGAATGCCTTTTAAGATGGTGCCTCAGAAGCTGATGCAAGATCAGCATCCTCGCTGAGTATATAACTGCCCAGACAAATTTCATAATTACAAAAGCTCGCTTTCCCTCAGCAGGAAGATAATGTGGGTACCCTGTATCCACCCTTGGTAGAACAGCAGTGCTGGCCACTTGCATCCTCTTTCCCTGCCGTCACTGCAGGCAGAACTTCACAAACATGAGCTCTTGCAATAAATAAATRTGCACAGACTGTGTTGCCAAAGTTGCTCTCTAGAGACCTAGGTAAGATTTGTTCATGAGCACCTGCCCTGCAACCTTGCTGAGGAATTTGGGCACCCTTCAGCCATGGGTGCTTGTGCTCGTTCAGATGCTTCTGGTTTCAGCTGGCAGTCAGGCAGGCAAATTGTTGCTCCTTGCTTTAAAAATGTGGTGGCAACTGATTCATTTCTGTACTGTTCCAATTTCCTGGTCTTCAAGTACACCTGTTTCAGTGGGCTCTCAAGTCGAGGAACTCCATGGAGTGTATTTGCGTTTGCTGAGCTATGTGATTGCATGAGCAGACAGCAGTTCTTCCCCAAAGAAGGGAAGTGTGCTTAGAAAACCAGTCATTGGAGAGGCTCCCAACAGACCGCAGTAGCTCCATGGGTGATCAGCAGAAGAGCTAATTGCCGACTGATGGGTAGGATTAATAAAACACTGTCTTATTCTCTGTTGTCACTCTAAGACTTGTGGGCAACAGACCATGTGGCTTGGACCTTCTCTTCCTCATAGCTTGCAGCGTAGCTAATTTGATTAAATGTAATCAAATGAGTGTGAAGGTGACAGTGAGGAACTGTCTCGTGATGAGGCAGCTGAGCAGTTTATAGAAAGGGGATGCCTTTGCAGTAGGGGCTCTTGTGATCCCTTCTGCCACAGGCTGGCTATGAATTTCTGAAGAAGAAAGGAAACATCAGCTTTACCTGTTATGCTAAGCCAGAGCTTAGACCTGTATTTATGTTTGTTAGAGGTGACAGGTTGCAGTGAGGCTATCTGAACTGAGCATGYGGACCTTTGACCTACGGCCTTGGACTGTACACAGCATCTCTCCTTTTCAGCTTAGCAGTCCTAACTTCAGTCCTTAYGTCAGCCTCTGTTATCGCAGCTCTGGAAGAGAATAGTTTCTGGATTTCTTTTAAGATTTGTTGTTAATTCTTCTTGGGTAGAGTCAGGAGGTAGGTAGCCTTGTCTGTGAGTGACATCTCCTGGCTCAYGGACATGCTAGTGACTTAAAGTGATTTCAGCTGGAAGAATGGTTTCCTATTTGTTTTAAAGCTCTATGAGACAACAGGCACAAACCAGCTTGGTATCCTTCACACAGGGCTGCCTACCACACTAGTGCTGTCTTTTCTGGGTTATTCACTGAGAGCAGAAGGGTTTCTGTAGGAAAACCACTGTCGGCTGAAGTGGTTGCCAATGTCACTCTCAGTCGATGGCTAACTCAGAGCCAGAAAAGTTATTAGATCTGTTTATGTTCTGGGCCCTGCACCAATCACTGGATGGAGCTAGTGGTAACCCTGCAAAAAAACAAAGAGACCAAAATTAGAAACAGGCAGAGATGCCTGAGCAGCTGGGCTGTGCTCCAACATCTGGAGAGTGCTCAATGCCTGTGCAGCTGGGCGGCACTCCAGCACCAGGCAGCTCTAAGCTCTGGGGTGGAGAAGAAAAGCAAGATAGCTTGCTATGCTTACTTACAGCCTTATGTGATTTTTCTCMTTTTCATTTAAAATGGGGACTATGGGAGAACAGATTTGTCTCTGTTGGGTTTGGGCCGGGCGCAGAGGTGGAAATTTGTGCCTTAATCTTTAGCTGAGGAAAACTGCTCCTGGAAAAGTCTTAGGGCTGGCGAGTCAGAGTTTGGTAGTGGTGGTACTGCCCAACTTGGGAGACTGAGGAGTGTTTGCAAGGTATTCTGCAATGTTAACACAGGGTGTCAGGGAGCTGGAGGAGTCCAGGGAATAAATTAACTCCCTAGTTACTGCAGCACCTGCTGTTATGCCTAGACATGATGGAGCATAACCAAGCCCATAGGAAGGGAAATTTGCTCCAATATCTTCTCTTTCTGAGCAAATGGCAGGTGAGTTTTTTTTTATTGCATTGGAATTCTGCATCTGGATTTGCAATTTTTTTTTTTAATCATGCCTGTATACTTAAACTTTTTTTTGAAGGTTATTGTTTTGCTAAGTTACTTTTTTGGCTGTGTGCACCACTTGTACGTTTTTGTATGTGAAACACTTCAACAAAATACTGTTTGGTAGCACTAGAGTTTATGCAGAGCAATGCTCTGGTAAGGGATACAACAAWTAATTCATGTAATTACAACTTGGAGTCCTGAAAAGTTTGATAGTGAGCTATAATTCAGCAGGGAGAATTCATATTCAGTGTTAAGGCAATAATGTGCCTTAGAAAAAAATGACTAATCTCAGATTGAAGGCAGGATGTAGATAATTACCATTGTCTCTGACTATAGACAAGGGATTTCTACACCTCTTTGTTGGAATAGTCCACTTTAGTAGGAAAATCATTCTGGCTTGATGCTAATGCTGCTACTTTCAGAGTGTTGTTGCTGAAAAGGAGTAGCAGGCAAACAATACTACTCACAAGTGAGCTTGAAAATCTCTGAACTGATGCAAAGGCACCCATGCTTCAATCCTACAGCGCTAAACAGCCAACAGAGCCATGAGTGGCTGCCTCAAGACAAGATCTCAGAGGAGGGGTGGCAATATTTGTGTGGATTTGCTGTGCAGCTGTCAGTGGCAGTTTCAGTTTTCAGGCATGCTGGCTTCATGTGTATATTGTGCAGCTTACTATGCACTAAATCATCTGTTTGTATTCAGTTTCCTGRTGTTAAAATAACTTTGTCTTCAATGGACATATTCAGTGCTATCATAAGCTGAGCTATTCACTATCTTCATCAAGAAGAAAAGTTTCCCAGCAGTTATACGCCGGCATCTCTAACCACTTCAAGCCACGAGTTCTGAGGCTTTTTTGAATAAAGCTGTATAAAATGCATTCATCCCTCCTACTGTCTGGGATGTGCACTAGGCTATTTTTTTAAGCTGCATTCTTGGCGCTATTGGTAAGCATGCTGTGCCTCTAGCAGGCACTCGCAAAAGTAACACTTCCAAATTTCACAGTAAGCCTCAGCGGATTTACACATGAGTGCAGTGAGAAGGAGCCCAAAGCTCCAGGTCGGTGTTAGGTTTCTTACAGACCTGCCTGTTGGGGAGGATTTTCAAAACAAGTTCAGCTGGTGCTTTTAGGTCTCATTCTCTTAGGTAGGTGGGAAGAAAATACTTGTCTGTGAATGTAAACTTAGAGCTTTCCAGAGCTATGTTGCTTTTTTTCATGCGGGCTAACTTCTGAAAGTAACCCGCAGATTTTGGATCATTTCTAAAATTGGGTAACATTTAATCTCTATAGTTCTGGTGTCTGGAATTAACTTTTGCATGAATACAGAATAACTAGAAGTTGTTCAGGACTTGACAACTTTTCATATTTACATGGCATGCAGCGGAGTGCCGGGTTGGATTTGGAGCACTGATGCAATATGGCCGGGGGGCTGGAGAATGAGCTCAGGAACTCAAGTTTGGGCGTGTGGATGCAGATCAAGTTTAGTTACCTTACTTTGAGCTTGAAAATGGAATAAGTTGCCTAAGTTAARGTGTTTACTTTCACAGTGGTATGGTGACCTATAGCATACTTTAAATATCTTCTAACCTTGAGTGTTTTTATATAAAAAGAGGAGCTAGCACTCTTGTGAGCAGTTAGATCATCAGTGCTTTTGAATATGGAACACAAGTGCTAGAAGAAAGGAATTTCRTGCCATAGCAGGAGCAGGCATGTCCCCTAAATCGCTGAAGCTATTTATTCAGTTGTAGTTGTTGAATTTACAGCTGGATTATAAATGCAGAAAATACTTTTGCTGATACCTTCTCTGGAGCTTTGTGTTATAGATGGTATTTTATTAAATATATCAGATGGGCTGAGCCTAAGACGTGAAGTGAGAAATCTATCATGTGATATATGAATGATACTGAGGTACAAAATAAGAGTATTATACCAGCTGCTAGCAAGTGTGTGTGTGCATATGTGTAAAATATATATATATATATCCATCCACCCCCTATACATATATGTGTATGTTGGTTCTGAAAGCTCAAATGTCATGCTGGTTCTGAATTATTTCTACCAGCCATAAATGGTTTTGTTAGAGAATTCTACTGCTAACCATGTGTTCTCAGACATAAAAAGTAGATTTGTTGCATAGGTCATATCAAATGAATTCGTAACAGTTAAGGCATGAGATTGTTATGAGTTTAAATGTTTTGCAATGAGTGGGATTTTAAAGCATGTAACACTTAAAATACARATTAACAATTAATGAATTTAATTAAGATTAATACAGACTACTCATAAGCTGRTCTATTAGGATGTAGTATCAAAAAATCTCTGTAGGTTCCTTAAAAAGGCTATGGGGAGTGCAAATCGTATTTTAATACATCATTGCCAAACTGCAAACCAGCATTGCTTAAACTGTGACTGAAACGTTAGGTCTCCYAAACATATTACCAGTGATGAAGGTGGTGTAAGTTTTTACAAATGCTGTAAAATCCTTAAGTCCAAAGTATGCTATGATGAATTGTCACAAGAGTTAAAGCTTTTGGCTCCAAAAGACTATRCTGTTTTCTATGTTGGCAGTATGTAACGTTCTTTCGGCATTTTAGTCATTATTGAACCAAAGGCAGAGCCATAGTAGAAGCTGGTGCTTGCCTCGTACCGATGCTTTCGCTATACYGTTGCTCAGTCACATGCAGTTATTTCAAGGACCGACAAGCTTCATTTTCAAGTTCTTTGATCATAACTAAGTGCAGGGCAGCCCGTGGAGATGCGGCATGGCCCCAGACGGTAGCTCTGCCTCCACAGAATCCCACACAACAGACAGAGCTGGAGACCAGTGCAGGAGTGGGCAAAGGTGGGTGGGGACCCAGCTTACAAGTCTGTGCTGCTATTGCTATTCAGACTCAGCATGGATGCAGAGCATGGGCACAGATGCTGCAGAACGGGAAGGGACTGTGGGAGTGTGCCCAAAGACCTTTGGGGTAAGGTAAGACGGGTACTGGGATGCTAACAGCCTCTTTTTTTTTTTTTTTTTTTTTTTTTATGTAGTTGCAGGTACCAAACCAAAGATGTCCTGGACAAGAAAGATTCTGCTTATCCTGGGATTTCTCTCTACTTTGGCTGCAATTGCTTTAATTGCTGTAGCAGTGACCCAAAACAAGCCACTTCCGAAGAATGTTAAGGTATTATGGGGTGGGATACTTACAGGAAAACAAGTGAAACAGCGGAGATAGGGGCCCATGTGCTCCAAGGTACCTTGCTGGGTCTGGCTAATCTCTCTTTCTGACTCCTTGCACCTCAAGCATCTTCTTTTACAACTTCCTAGCAAAAACAGATGCAGTTTCCTGGGTGATTTCTCTTAATTTCTGAGCCCCAGTTTTGCTACTTGTGTGCTCTCGCATCCTTTTGATGGAAACTTTGAACTGAAGTGCTACTGATAAAACTAATGAGACATGTTTCTACAGCAGGCAGATATGCAGTTTATTTCTGGTCTGACAGAARATGGTGTGGGACCAGGATGTGCATGTGTCCAGTGGCTCTGATATAGTGGGTCTGTTTTGTCCACAGTATGGGATTGTGCTGGATGCAGGGTCATCTCACACTAACCTGTATGTGTATGACTGGCCAGCGGAGAAGGAGAATGACACTGGAGTGGTGCAGCAGGTGGAGGTGTGTAAAGTTGAAGGTAAGAGGAGAAAGGGGAGCTGTGGAAGGGGCATGGGAGGAGGAATAGATAAGGCAGCTTAAAAGGCTAGGGGAGTAGGAACTTGGAGGAAGAGGCCAATAGTGAAAACAGTATTACATCTGTGAGCTAGCGTATCTCCCACTGCTTCCCATTGGGAGCTGTTTGTGCCTACCCTTCCCAAGAGGAAAGCTGGTTTCATTTTTTCCCTTTCGGGATGCATGGGAGTAAGTGCTTTTTGGAAAGAATTACTCCAAAGAATGTACTTCCCCTCCTGTAGTCTAGATTTGCCCTCTGTAAAGGCCTCTGCGCAAGCCAGGCATTGTGCTTGCTGGTCATGGTTGCTCAACTTGCTTTTGCTTAGGAAATGTGTGGGCAGTTTTTTATTATACTTAATTGCTATGTGGATACTGTAGCGTTTAGAAAGGCATAAAAGAAGGTATAAAATGTGTCTCATTGCTAGTTTCTTGCCTGCTCTGCACAGACCAGGTACAGACTCCAGGTGCTGCAGCTGTCTCTGCATGTGTGGAGCTTCCCTGCAGCTCTTGCCCGCTGTTGTAGGCAGCCAGGCAGTGGGGCCCTGGCTGGCATAGCAGAATGGGAACTGCTGCCAGCTGCATGTTTGGTTAGAGAAAGGGTTGATGCTGTAGCATTTGTAAAAGTCCTTAGGAGAGGAAAGAAATTATGGGACAGGACTTTCCAGTTTAGTGAATTTATTGTGTGAGAGGTTTATGAGATAAATCTTTGGCTAAGGCTAGAAAAATGTGATGGTTGAACCTGATGTTGCTGTCTGAGTTTTAATGTGCAGGTCTTGTGACCCTGGGGCTATGCTTGGAGACTGTGAAATGAAACGTCCTGATTTCCCTCCTCCCTTTCCCCCCCAGGCCCTGGGATCTCAGGTTACTCCCGTGCCACAGAGAAGGCGGGCCCCTCTCTGACGCAGTGCTTACAGAGAGCTGAGGAGGTGATTCCCCCAAACCAACACCCAGAAACACCCGTCTACCTCGGCGCAACYGCTGGCATGCGGCTTCTCAGGTACTACAGGGCTTGCAGCCACAACCCTCCGCAGCACCAAGTGCAGGGCCCCAGTGGATGCTCTGCGGGCGCCTCTTGGCAGACTAATGGGGCCACTTTGGCTGTGGCAGGGACCAGTTCAGTCCTCAAAGTCACAGCCCTGTCTGAGCCCTTGTGAAACAGAGCCTTCTTGCTGGGCRAAGCTCTGAGTGAAGACCTTTGAAAAGCTGCAAGTTCGTGCTTTGCCTAAATACTCCCTGCTCCACATGCCCTTTCCAGGCCCAGCCTRTCCTCTCTTACCAGAGACTCCCTGTGCCTTCTATGCTTGCCCAGCAGAGCCCTTTCTATCTGCTTCCACCTTCCTGTTTCTCCAGCACCCACGAGCTATGCTGAGATACCAGAAGGGCAGTCATCTCCAAGCTGGTATACTGAGCTCAGACATCACCCGCCGTCTAGTATTAGGCCTGATCCAGGATTTTGTGCCCAAGAATGTATCTGCTTTCTGCAACTGCAAATTGGTCCAGTAAAAGATCTTGCAACCCCCACATAACTTAGCTCTGATGGAGCCAAGATAACTTTATAATCATATGTCCTCCTTTAATTAGGATATGTGATTTTCATGGAAGTGTCCCAGATCCATTTCCTGACTGGGATGGAGAGCTAATTTAATGTGTATAGTGCCAGTGGAAACTCCCCTGGGGCACTAAGTGACATAGCTTTCCTCTGAAAGAGCTATGGCTAGTATTGGGAGGAATATCCGTAGTGTGAGTCCCCTCCCCAGTGTGTGCTCTGGGAGAGCCTGGAAGCTCTGGTCTCTGCTGCAGTTACTGCTTTCTGCTGTAGTGGCTGTGCTGTTGAGGTGTGATCCAGAGAGGAATGAAATCAGTTATAGCTGCCTTCCCTGTGAACTACTGTTTTATTATAGTTAACTTTTGGTGGGGATTTGCAGTCTGCCTGCTCAGAGTAAAGCCCCTCGGTTGCAGAGAGCTGTCAGCCAGAGTCAATCAGTCCTTTCTTCTGTTCATTCAGCTTGGAGAATAAAAGTGCAGCTGACAAAGTCTTGTCATCAGTAGAGAAGACACTACGCTCAGCTCCCTTCAACTTCCAGGGTGCCAGAATCATCAGCGGTCAGGAAGAAGGAGCCTATGGATGGATCACCATAAACTACCTGCTGGGCAGTTTCAAGCAGGTACCGTATCCGTGGCAGGTCCCTATTTGAATCAYTGCCTTAAAACAATTTGAAAGCTATGCCTTGCAAGATGGTGTTGTAAGCATTAGCTTCCTTTTTAAGCCATTTATCAAAGATCAGGAGTTTGCACGTCTTGCCTCAGCAGTTATAATGAAATACAATCCATCCGCTCAATCCCTACTAGCTGGTGTCAGGWTATACAAGTGTAGTCAGGCTTAAAGCACTGAAGTAAAACACCATCATCTTTCGCATGGATACAGCATCCTCCTCAATTCCTATGCTAAAATATTTCTGTGTCTGGGTAAATGTCTGCAAAGTTCCACTGAAAACTTCTTGGTATTTGACAATGACTATCTACTATAGAGCTTATAAATTTTTTTAGGAGCTAAAATAGTAAGCTGACTGTTTTTTCACATAATAGTTGTATCAGATTACATGTTCTTAATCCTCCTGTGAACATTCAGACACAATCCATCTGTTTTTCTGAGCCTGCATCTTGTTCTTCTGTCTTGCTCCATCTCACATCCTACCCCCTTGCCATGGCCTTTCTTTCCTGTTTTCCATGCTGCTGCTTCTTTCCTCTTAGATGTTTTACCTTATCCATGATTCTCTTTCTCCCTAAAATATATCCTCTCCATGCCTGATGCATCTATCTTGTTTGTAATTTTTTTTAAGTCTGGATGGACAAAATTTCTGCATATCCTGAAATCCGTAAGTGAGACATCAGGAGCTCTGGACCTTGGAGGAGCTTCAACTCAGATTACCTTTGTACCAAATGAAATTCCTTATGAATCCCCAGAGAGCTGGCTGCATTTCCGTCTCTATGGCAAGGACTATAAAGTGTATACACACAGCTTTCTCTGCTATGGGAAAGACCAGGCTCTGCAGCAGAAACTGGCAAGGGACCTACAGGCAAGTACATCTGTGGCTGCAGGTGGAGATCCTCGACCCCTAGCTTTGACATACTGCCATTGTACAAGTTGTCATATCCCAGCTAAGTGTCTCGCCCTTTAGACTRCATTTGGAAAATGTCATCAACATCCATTGAAAACCGGAGCAAAAGCTCAGGGAGGTAACAGCCAAGACTTTCAAAAGTGCTATTGATTTGAGGAGCCATGATCCTTGGGCATGAGATAGCAGGAGAATGTGCTTAACTGAAGTATGTAAAGGAGATCTTTCAACATCTCTGAGAATCCCAAATCCACAGCAACTTCAGAAAGTACAGCTGAAAGTAATTTGTCCAAGGTCCTAGAGGGAGACTGTGCTAAAATAAGAAGCAGAACCCATATTTTCCAAATTGCAGCTAATGCCTTAAAACCATTCTCACTACTTTTGACCTGATGTGTATCTTGGTGTGATGCGTGGTRACAGGGGCCATGTGGCCATACATCCAAGGGCTGTTTGCCAGGGTGCTTCTCTAGGATGGAAGGTAACTGCTTGGGTTTATCTTACTTTCAGACCACTGAGAATGGCAGCCTCTTCGATCCGTGCTTTCACCAGGGGTATCAGAGGACTATAAATATAAGTGACCTCTTCAGAAATCCTTGTACATCAGCTGAGAAAAAGCAACTTCCTTTCAGCCAGCTGTATATACAGGGAGAGGGAGATTATCAAAAGTGCCGAAGAAACATCCAGAATCTCTTTAACAAAACCAACTGTCCTTACTCCAGTTGCTCCTTCAATGGTATATACCTTCCTCCAATACAGGGGGATTTTGGGGTGAGTCTGTGCATTCTTCAACTCTTGTAAACCAGCATGTCAGAAGAGCAGAAACTCAATAATACTAGAGTGTATTCTCTGTGGCTGGTGTAGGAAGTCATGTCCAAAAAGCCATCTTGTAAATGTAACTGCAAAAGTAGCATTGCATTTACTGTGAGGAGAGAGCATATAAAGGCTGCCTGAGTAGCAATATCAGCCTAGCAGCGTTCTCATTTTAAGCAATCTTCAGATATCTCCTTGGCATGCTCCATTCACTGATATATTTTTCAAAGAATCCTTTCCAATGGCCAGCACAGAAGGCAGGAAAGCTTGCTGTGGGCACTGATGTACTGCTCCTGCAAGCCTTGTCTCACGAGCAGAAAAGTGGTACCTGAGCTGAAATTCATCTGGAAGTGTGAGTGCTTTACTGAAACTAATTCATCAGCTCCTCTGCCACCCAGACATGATGAGGAGACAGCGCATGCACTGAATGCACATCGTGCTTGACGCTTAGACTGAAAGTCAGTCCYAGAGCTATAAGTCTTCAGAGGCTGAGAGAATAGCTGGGGAATGTGTTAACACTCACTTTGTTCATAAACTCATGCCTATGTATCAGCTGTTGGCCATGGTCAGAGATGGGTTATTTGGACTTTGAATTRTCAGCTGGAATCGTGTACAGTCCCTTCAGGCTGTCGCCTCTCCTGTTTGTGTAGCAATATGGGTTGCATGTTCATCTCAGCWGCTGTCAAAATGGGATTGCAGTTGCGATGGCAAGTAGCATTTGCTGGGTGCCACGATGGCRCCAACATGCAAAAGAGATTTACTGAAGTGCTTCGGGATGTTGTGGTTAGTGAAATTCTTCCTCAYGTCCCCCTTTTTCGGGTCCTTAACTGTCATCAGCTCTGAGCAGTGCATCTGGAAATGACATTGCTCTTGAAAATAGACCTTCTCTTATGTGTCTGTGTGTATTTCTTGTATTTCTGCATCTCTTCAAAAAAGCTGCTTTCTCCTGTGGAATTTCCATTGTCCTGCTGGTGCTGCAGCACAGTCAGGTTAAAATGTTCTTTCTTCTTCAGGCTTTTTCTGCTTTCTACTTTGTGATGAACTTTTTGAACCTGACAAGTGAAAAAAGCCCTGTTGCTCTGGACAAAGTGGCCGGCGCTGTCCAGAGCTTCTGTGCCCGTCCTTGGCAGGAGGTGAGTAGCGCTTGCAGCAGTGGCTGGGGCTMCCTCTCTCTAACAGGGTAGAAAGCCCATGTGGCAAGTGCTGCTGATATTTTCCTGTAGGACTAAATGGTTGGTGGTAATTTCCTATGCATAAACAGGAAGATGCACCCCCAGCACCTCCAGTGAATACTCAGATGCAAACTAGAGCTGTGGGAAAACAGGACTTAACTGACTTCTTTCTCCCTAGGTGAAGCTAGCATATCATCAAATAAAAGAAAAGTATCTGAGTGAATACTGCTTCTCTGGGACCTACATCCTTTCTCTCCTGCAAAATGGCTATGAATTCACTGAAGAGAACTGGCAAAGAATCCACTTCCTTGGGAAGGTGTGCTTTTTTTTTTCTTGGGGGGGGGGGAGGGTCTGCCCAGGTAACTCTTTGCAGGTTCTGCTGTATGCCCTGACCCTTCTGCATGGGGTGCCGCTGCCTTGGCAATGCTGTGGGCAGCCCTCGCTCCCCTGGTGCTGATCCCGCTCCTCTTCTGTTTCAGATTGGCAGCAGTGATGCGGGCTGGACTCTGGGCTATATGCTGAACCTGACCAACATGATCCCTGCAGAGGAGCCCGCCATGCCCCCTCTTTCCCACGGCAGCTATGTGGGGCTGATGGTGCTCTGTTCCCTAGTGCTGGTGTCCGTGCTGCTACTTGCCTGGCTGCTCTTCCATAAGCCCAAGTGCCTGCAGAAGGGGGTTGTGTAGGAAGCACCACGGGAAGAGAGGGTCCATGGCAATCCAGCAGGGCAGGGCTAGGAGCTCCCCTGCAGAGCTGGCCTTGTGCTGCAGAGCCCCTCTTGCCTCTCATGGAAGCTACTGACTGTGTACAAGGGCATTGATTTCTTCTGACTCAGACTTGCACTGACAGATGATGGGACACCAGTATCGCCACCACGTTCTGCCAAGGACAGACAAGCTGGCGTCCCCTTCTTGAATGGGTCGTACTTTCATTCACTGAAACTTTGCTGCTTGTTATTTTTGCCTTCCTCACAGCAGTATAAAGATAGGAGTGGCAGCATCTTTGGGAGCTGCTGCTCCTGCAAGTGTAATCTCAGGGTCACAGATGCCACTGAGCTCTTGGAAGCGATTGCAGGTCGGGTGATCTGGCTCCTCCTCCAATGAAGCAGTCCCCTAGAGCCCTTTCAGGACAAACAGCACCAGCATGCCTCTGGCTCACCTCCCTATACCCTTAGCCCCTGCAGCTCCACCAGATGGGTACCRTACCCAGCTGACCCGTTGGGGGCTGGCCATGCTCCTCAGTGCTGCTTAGCACAAGGATGGAGAAACTGAGTACGCTGGTGGTCGCCATTCCTCAGCTGGGCTCAAGCAGGCGTCTACTGCTTTTGCAAGTGGCAAGAAGCCTCTTTCCCATGTCTTCCTGATGCTGTTGCTGGACCAAAGCAGGCTCGCTTTTACACTGAGCCATTCCTATGTCCCTAGGACAATTGTATACATCAAGAAACATGAGTTCCCAGCCAGGCATTTCTGACTTTTTTTTTTGTAGGAATGGCTTATACTGGCCAAGGATCCTGGACCAGTAGTTGGCACATGCTAGCACCCACAGGGATTCCGGTCCCATCAGCAAGTACATACTCACAAAAGCACTCCTGTCTTACTGTGCTGATCATACAKCAGTCTCTGATCCAGGGAATATGTATGTTAAGTCACATTCCTTTAAAAAAGACATCTGGCAGCAGCTAACTTGTTAAATCTGAGTTAAACTCACAGATTTATTAACTCTTTGCATCAGCAAAATAAGTAAAAATTCCCATTTCCTTACTACTTACCTTAGACTTAACATCCTRTAAGACCTAGGGCCCAAAAGTCCACATATTGCAGCTAATTTTCTAGCCCTCAAGTAGGGGGATGCCACTGATCAGGTTTATGCACCACTTCTATTTTTCAATTCTCTGGTCCAACAAAAAGAAGAGGTAAGTTGGAAATCCATTTTTATAATGCTCAGAAACCACTGGTGCCTGTTTACCTCCCAGGAAATCTCCTCTCCTCCTAATAATTTATGTATGCTAGAGGCCCAAAGAAAGGTATGGTGGGAAAACAATGGCAAACAAAGACCTTCACCTGTTTCACCAAGTGAAGCTGCAGAAGGGTTGGGGGAGAACATGCAGTCTGGATAAACCTTTCTCCTTTCAGCTAGCACAGTCAGAGCTTAGGGCTTTTGTGGTCACCCAGGTTGCTCCTCTGTGTAGTACGGGCCAGAGCAAGTCCCTCAGCCACTTCTGTGTCATGTCTAGAAACAGGAGCTTTAACTTATTGAAGGACTTGAAAGTAAGGGAAAAATCTACCCTGTCTTATGGTAAGATGTATGGGCAGTTCACTGTTCTTCCACAAATCTGTTGTCTTATTTCTGAGTTATCTGTCTTCAGCTACTGTTGGRTCTTGTTCTGCCCATTTCAAAAAGACTAAGTAACTCTGCTATCAAGATCTTTTTATTTCTTGTTGGTGCTTGCAAGTTGTCATCATCATATTAAATAGATTAACCTTCAGTGCTTTGTTGTGACCTCACTTGTGGCTCTTGATTCAACTTTTGTTTTTGAAGCTATCTTTTTGAAGTTTGGATACCAAAGTTTGCAGCAGTGAGTGCCAGTAGACTCTGTAACTGTATATGAAGGTAATGCCATTTGTTAAGGGTCTGTCCCCTATTCATGTAGCTCATGGTCAGATCTGTTCTCTTAAGAAAATGTTTCATATGGGGCTATTCTGTTCAGTTTAGCTACTACAGCCAGGCCTTTTCCCCCTGCCATAGCATTCCAGAACAGTCATGTCTCAGTATGCATTACTATCTTCYATCCTGAGATATTTTGCCTTCCACGTGGCAGTACTGAAATGCATGCTATTGAAAGAATATTGCCCAAAGCAAATGATCCAGAGCAGCCTGCAAATGATTTTTTTTTYCCYGATACTGTTTATCCATTTACTGGTTTGTTTTATCTGCAAATATACTGAGACCTTGAGTTTGATCTGGAACTGGAGTCTTCCTTCTGTTCTTTTCAGCAAAGATATATAGATGAGAGATTACTGTTGTTTTTTTGGCTATGGCTGGAAGGAATGTGGGAAGTGAGTGTGATCAGAGCTGCTTCAGCTCCCCAGTGAGCCTTTCTGATACACTGAGCTCCAGTCCTGCTTGCAACCCATTTCCTGTCCTGTGCCTCCTTTCTTATGTAAGGAGCCTCTATAAGCAGAGCATGTACCCTGGAAAGATTCCTCTTGCCAGTGGATGGGTCCTTCTCACTGCCTGAACAATATGAGAAAACTGCAGAGCGGTATTTCCTCTCCTGAGACCTCATCTCGGAGCTGGCAGCTGCCAGTGCTATTTAGTTTTGTCTGTGGTACTGGAAAATTTCTGAAACTGATGCAGAAACTCCATATGGAAACTGGTGTGGAGAGAAGGCCAGGTCTGCTTCCCTGGTCCCCGAGAAGGGATTATGCCAAAGGAAAAAAGGTCAAATACAGAATCTGAGAGAACTGAGATAAATGCAAAGAATGTAAATTACTATCTTTCTTAAGCCTTATCATTTCAGGCCAAATCTGAGACAATGTTTCCTAAGGAGATACCAGAGGTGTTTTTAAAACYATTTGAAATGGCTATGGCTCCAAGACTGACTGACTGAAGGCATCCTGCCATACTGAGATCCCTTTATCATTGGTTTTACTCGAACCCTCCCAGCAAAGGGTGTATGATTTTTCTTCCCTGCAACCTTCTCTGCAATTGCAGGATTGTTGTATCTAGGGTGGCTACCCCAGATGCTGGGCCAAAGAGTCCAAATATCCAGTTTAATAAAAAGTCACTCTGCTGCATTTGACTCAGATGTTGATTCAGCCATCTGCTCTGCACATGAAGACCATAAAAGAGGGGGAGTGGATTTTTCCAGATATGTCAGAAAACAATAAAATAGCATCACTTCTTGTTAATGCAGTTGAGCTGCCTCACTGGTAACTATTTGTGCCTTATTTCTGATTTAATAGCTTCTGTCTTTAATTTCCAGCCACTGGCTCTGGTACAGTTTTCCTCTAGGTTAAGTTGTCCTGTAGCATCATGCGTTCTTGTCTTGCAAATATTTGTGTCAACTAAATCCTCTGGGTTGTGTAGAATCTAGACCACTTGGACTTCCTTGGTCTCTACTGTTCTGTGTGTCTCTTGGCAGGAGGCATTGCAAGAGCCTGCAGAGACTTAAGATGAGTTTCCTGGTGGGGGTGAGGCCCTGATGTCTCTGGCTTCTAGCTTAGATGTCTTTTTCAGGAATGTTCCCTGGGTGGGACCTCACAGCTTTGCAGAGGAGGCTGAGGCTGGGCCTGGTGACTTCCACAATGGATGAGGGCTGAGGCACAACTATAAGGGGGCTGAGAATTTTTTTTTCTTTTTTGCGGGGGGGGGGGGGGTCTTGGATGCCTCCAGCTCTCCCACACCTTTTGTAGAAAGCAGCCACTGTTGACAAGAGGATCTGCTGTGCACCCTCTTTCCCACCCAGCCAGCCTTTCTGATTTCTCTGGCCCCATTGCAAAGCACAGCAAAACTGCCTGGATCGTTGGAGCTGCTGTCGGGAGCAGGGCATGTGGAAGTGGGGCCATCATCACTGCAGTGAGATGCTTTTTGGATAATGTGGGTTACCAGCCTTTTGCTGGTCCTGTGCTGCTTTTCATCCACCCCAGCACTCAGAGCTGGTGCAGCCTCTGCACTGTGCACATACTGGGGCTGAACACCTTGTTCTGGGATGCTGGGGCTGCCAGCGTTGCCAATGCCACGGCCAAAGGGAAGCATGCTGAGGACCGCCGTCTGTGACTCCTGACACTTGGGCCACRTGCTTTCTCCTGGCAGCTCAGCCCTGCTGGAACAGATCTTTGTTTTGATGCACACACAAATCTCTGTATCCTTATCACAAATAAAGACTTTTGAACAGACACTGGTAGAGTTCTCTCACTTTTTTTCTATAGGATGGGAAGTTGCCAATAGTGGAGTGGGGCTTTAAGCRTTAAGGCAGCATTTCCTCTCTTGCTGGTTTCCTGCTGTCCTCTCCACCAGACTTTAAATTCCTGGTGGATGGGCAGCATCCCCTCCTGGCAAGGAAAGGCACTGTGTGCCCCTTCTTGGTCTGGGGCAGACCTCCTGGGGGCAGTCTCACTCCTAGGAAGGCTGCTAATGTCCAAATCACGTCTTCATTGAGTTTTATCCGGAGCGCTCTGGGAATGTCTYCTGCGGCATCTTGAGTGCCTCTGTTCTCCACAGTTGCATACTGAAAGACTGAAGTCTTCTGTCCCCTTTTACTCCCTCACCCACAGCCAGCATCCCTGGCTTCGTGCCAGGGCTGCTGTCCCACCGAAAACAGGAGAAGGATGTGGGGCCCAGGGACCTGTGTCTGTGTGGCTCTGTGTGTGTGCACAGCTGCAGCTTAGCCAAGGCAAACATACTTCATATGTGTGTGTTTTTAAAGCACACTCCCCAGTATACTCATTTTTATGGCTCTTAACTTGAATGTTCCTCAAATTTTCCAATCTTCCTCTTGTAACAATATGGTCAGAATTAAAACTAATGCACCAGGTGGAGTCTTTCCAGTGTCGAGTCTGAAGGGATTGTCTTCYTCCTGCCTGCGACCTGCCGCCTTAGCGAGCATGATACGGGGGGAGCTCTGGGCTTGCATTCGCATTCCTCTCGCTCCTGCTGCTGTGGCACTGTGCATTCCCACTCTTGCTCTCATTTTTCTTACTGCCTCAAGGTCTTTCCATCTTTGAACATCTGGGGGGATGGATGATTTGTCCCAGATGTTTTAGCTGCATTTTCCAAATTAAGTCTTTGTTTACTTCCTACACTGTTTCTAAGAGCTAAAGTCTCATATTATTTGTTTCTGTTTTCAGCTGTGTTTTTTTAACATGTCTTAGTTTACTGTTGGCTTAAAACTTCATTAGCATGTTGTTTTCCTAGAATGTAGTAAGAGCCATGCCAGGTCAGATCAGATATCCCATGCTTTGGCAGTTGTCTCCAGCTGCGGGTGATTATTTAGGTGGGTACTCTAGGAAAGGGTGTGATCCTTCTCTTACAGCTATTAGTAGCTTAGGAAATTTGTGATCAAGTGATTCTATCTGGACCTGCCTAATAAACAGCTGTAGATGGCCCAGTTCTCTATGAATTCATCCTGTCCCCTTTTGTATTCATTTAACTTTCAGCCTTTACAAGGTAATTTCATTGTGCATTGTGTGCAGATGCTATTTACTTTGGTTTGCTTTAATCCCACTACCTGATAATGAGATGCATCCATCCTTATGTTACGGGATTCTCCAAACCTAGTAATGCTTTAGTTCCTTCTCTATCCACCCCAAATGTTGCTCATGGCTCCTTATTAGGATATAACATTCCTCTATTTCTTTTTCCTATTCCTTTCTTGTATCAGTGTTGCCCTGTCTCCATAGGGAAAAGAGTGTTTTCTCATGTCCCTTGGCAGCAGWGTAGCTCCAATTCTGCCAGTGGCTGTCACAGGCCACTGAAAGCAGAGCGTGGGAGGAGATAGGGGAGGGGAGAGACCAAGCGCGGGCTTGTGCTGTTTTACTATAGTCCTATCTAGTGCTCTCCAGCTGCCAAGTAACACCAGCTAGCACTGGAAGTCTGCCCACCGCTTTTGCGTCGCCTTGGTTGCTGAGAACTGCGTGGAGAGTGGCTCTGCGGGAACTTAGCAACCCCGGTGMGGTGACGTGAGCAAGGCAAGGGTTTCCCACCACTGCGTGGGATGTCACCACTCCAAAATACCACCGGTTGCAGCTTTTCATACAGATAACGTTACCACGCTCACCCACGGATCTCTGCACAAGCTGCCAGGGTTTCCACCACTGCTGGATATGGATGCTTTGAAGGCAAACCCCGTGCGGTGCTTCGCTCGCTTTAATCTCTTCTTTGCACTGCTGCCTCTGCTCCAGCAAGCAAGAGGCCACCTGGCCTTCAGCTTGTCCAAGAGCCATCCCTGGTGAGCTGCCATCTGTCATATATGTGCATGGCCTTCCTGCTGCACTAGTGGCCCAGCTGCCCACCGCTGAGTGAACGGGCTCTTGTTAAATAGCTGCAACAACAACATCTCCTCCAGTGAGCCATGCAGCTTCCCCATCCTGGGTCCCTTCATCCCAAAACGTGCTGTCTCTGCTACCTGTCTTCTCACTGACTTCTTCCTTTCACTCCCTTCAGCTTCCAGATGGCAGCTGCTCTGCCATACCCTTGCTTAATGATTTTTCCTTGCTCTCCTACAAGTGCTTAGAGAAKCTGGCACCTCCAGCACCATTTCTCGTTAGCTGATCCAAGATGGGTGCGATGCTGTTCCTGCCTCTGAAAGCATATTACTCCAAGATTGACTGTCAAGCAGGGACGCCGTGGGATGGAGTTTAACTGGGAGAAGGCGTTAACATGAGTATTACTATCTTTGTATATGCAGAATATGTGGCTATTACTATCTTTATATACATGTAATATTCTTTTTTTTTCTGGTTGTCTCTACAGAAAATAGTTCTTCAAAAATAGGAACGTTAAGACTCCATTTTTTCCTGTTGAAAGAGGATATAAATGAGAGGAGGATGGGAGCTGGCACTTGCCATGCTGGGGCGGAGCGCCCTCTGCCTTGCTCCAACCCCTGGCTTGCACTCTTCGCTTTAGAGGCCATAAACAGGGACCCCCTGGTTTTACCCCTGCTCTTCCTGGGAAATGGGGGCAGGACAGCAGACTGCAAGCYAGGCAGATGTTGATGCAGGCAGGGAGGCACCTATACCCCATYTGGGTGTAGGTAGGCAATGCTGTGCTGGGGAAGAGGCAGCTAAAGAAACCCTTGTCGAGGGCTTGAGGGAGCCAGCATGGAGCTAGATGATGGCCAGCAAGGAGATGGTGGTTAAGCATGGTGTTGGCCACCCCAAGGAGCCCTTTGCTTATGGTGGGGGATGGTGGCAGGGGGAGCTCCTAACTGCGTGCTCACTAGCCAGTGTGGCAAGACCAAAGCACCTGCAGCATCTCTTAGCCAAGGAAGCCTTAGAGCTGGCACGTCCCAGTGCAATGGTATATCTTGGCTGTCTGCAGCTCACTACAGCAGCAACAGGGCTCTTGGGCAAGCATCAGSGGTGTCCTGATGAAAATCGCTGTCGGAGTGGCTGAATTGCTGGATTTCTAGCTCTGCTGGGCAAGGTTGCAAAGCCAGCCAGCCTGCTGCACAGAGCTTGCCCGCCTGCGGGCAGAGCACCGGGGCTCTTGGGCRATCGCTGCCTTCTGGGGCAAGGGAGCAAGAGGCAGAGAGGTGGAGGGGAACCAGATCCCCCAGGTCTAGAAACATCCTGCAGCTGTGTCTATAAATAAACAGCAGGGCATTTTCAGCTGCCTTTGGGCTCTTAAACTCACTTCTGCTGCCAGTCACTCCATGCTGTCCGAGAAAATTGTTGTACCCACTCCCCGCACACAGTGCKGGTGACTTCACCCCTCTGAGCCTGCTCTGCCCACTGGAACCTGCTCAGCAATTAGCTCCAAAATCAAACCCCATGTTGCCCCACGTGTCTCCTTGCGCTGCTCCTCAGGGAGCAAGGGCTCGGGGAGGGAGAGATGGGCTGGAAGATGGGCTRCCTTTAGAGCAAAGTCTCCCTTCCCTTCCCTTCCCTTCCCCAGGAGATGGGGCAGGAGAGCAGGATCAGAGCCTCAGGATCAGAGCTGGCGCAGCCCGGGGGGGCTTACAGCGGGAAAGGGGAGCTGCCAACCCTGCCAGCAGTTGGGCAAGGCTGGGGCCGGGCAGGCTGCAGAGAGCCGGGCAGCAGGGCAGAGGCGGCACGCGACGGTGCAGGATGCTCCGCGGACCCGCTCAGCGAGGGCGATCCCGGGCGATGCAGCGCCAGGCTCAGCGCCATCCCCGCTTTGCCGCTCTCTCGCCCCAAGAAACGGGCTCGGCGACGGGCACGCAGTTCCCCGGGGGGGGCCGAGACGAGGCCGATTGCAAACTCGCCCCCGAGGCGCTCGCCTCCCTGCTTTGCCGGGAGCCCCGACTCCCGCGAGGCGCCTTCCCCCCTGCCTGAGGTCTCCGTGTCTTTCCCCTCCTGGCAGCAGCGCTGGCGGGACGGCAGCTCCCAGGCTGCGCCGCTCTCTCGTTCCTGTGTATTTGGCAGCCCCGAAGCCCGCGGCGGCCAGTTTTCCAGCCCTGCGCTGCTTCTGCAGTGACAGCCAGTGGCTTCGGGGTCCTGTTTGCTATCCAGTTAATAAGTGAACTGGAATCAGTGAAACTTTCCAAAGACGGAGACGGGTTTCGGAGGCGATCGCAGCGCGAGGGTGCGCGAGGGCTGCTGCCGCYGCGGAGCATTCCTGCGCGGCGCCGGGGCCGCTGGGCCCCGCGGCGGAGCCCCCGCTCGCCGCGCTCCCACCCGCGGGCCCCCCGCCCCGCAGGTGCAGTGGGCTGGCACTTGGCTGGGAAACTGGAAAGAGCTGGTTCGAGTTTGCACTTTAGCTCCTGGCGGAAAGGGAGCCCCGCGATCCCGGCGCGGAGCGCGGCAGGGGGATGGCTCGGCTGCTCTGGCCCCTGCTGAGAGTCCTGCTGCTGCTGGAGGTGGCGGCCGCCGTGAGCTTTCTCCACCACCGCTACGAGGAGATGGTGCAGGCCCTCTTCAGCGTGCAGAACGAGTGTCCCTACATCACCCGGATTTACAGCGTCGGCCGCAGCGTCGAGGGGCGGCATCTCTACGTGCTGGAGTTCAGCGACTACCCGGGGATCCACGAGCCCTGTGAGTACGGGGGCCGGGGCAGGGGCGCGCACGTGAACCTGCACGCGCRGCCCGCCCGCGCGTGAGCTGCAGCTCGGCCCTGGCAGACGTTTTGTGCAGAGCTCCTCCGGCTTTTAAACTCGGTGCTGCAGCGACTTGCGCCCTGGGGATCCTCACGGGTGACCCTGCCTCGGACCACGCGGGCGCCGTGCGTTGCGGCAGGCTCGCACGAAAACCCAGGCGAGCCCGTCCCGGCGTCCCCGTGTCACTCGCTTGGCGCCTCCCATACCACCCGCTCCCTCCCAAAACTCGGGGTCAGGCAGGGAGGGAGAGAGGCGCGGGCAGGAGGATGCAGAGCGGTGCAAGGGGAGAGCGCGGCCCTGCCTCCCCAGCCCCACAGCAAGGCGGCAGCCCACGCTGGGTGCYGGGAGCCAGCGCTGGGCTCGTGCCGCCCCGCCAGCCTGGCCGGGCCACGCGACACCTGAGGCAGCCGGTGTCAGCGACGCCACGTGGCCCCGCTGGCAGCACCGGCATCTCGAGCTGCTACGGCCGCAGCTCCCGGCTCGGCCATCAGCAACCAGCGCCGGGGATCGAGGGTGCCGGCTGGCTCCCTGGCTGGCAGGGCACCGCACGGGGCTCTCTTGCACCCCTCCTCGTGCCCGCTGGAAGAGATGCAAGCTTGGCTCTGTCTCCTTTTTTACAGGAGCTTTTTGCCCTCTCAATGTCCGGCTTGCGTGCTGGCACAGTTACATGCAGGACACCCGTTTGGCGCAGCAAAAGCACCCTCGGTGCTGAGGGTGTTTCCCTGCTCACTGGGGTCAAGGAGCAAACGAGGGACCCTAGMCACTCCATTGGATTTTATACTTACAGAACTGCAGAAAATCAGACGGGAAACGCTTAGGAGGTGACCTAGCCCTTCCCTAGCCCCATGCAGGCTCAGCTTGTCCTACTCCGTGCCAGCAGCCCTGCAGCAGCAGGGGCATRATATGGTGGCAGCCTGGACTTCTTGCCCAGTTTCTTCTATCTTGGGCCATCCTCAAAGCACGATATTTTCAGCTTGTAGTACGAAGGCTATGGGAATCTGTGGATGCCTTTTGAAGGCTGTGGAAAGAAACTATGAAAAGCAAGCCTAGAGTCAGTGSACTTGCATGCAATAATTAAAGTTTGTTTGTCCGTGTGGGTAATGTTTATGGGTCTGCAACTTGAAAAAGGCTGGCAAGTCCTGCCAACAAAGCAGAGAAGAAGGAGTCCCTACAGAGATCTTTTTTTGAAAAAATAAAGGCTGCACGTATCGCCAAGGCATTTTTATAGATTTAATAACTGGATTACTTAATTAAATCAGTTCTCATTTCTCCTGAAATCTAACCAAGTCAACACATGTTGCCTGCCTGCAGTGTCCTTTTCTGAGCCACAGCGCTCAGAAGGTCAAAGGCAAAGGACATGGAAAAGCAGTATCTTTTGGCTGAACTAGAATTTTTTGTAGAATTTGTCTTTAACATGTCTAGAAACATTGCCTGCCTCCTGTATGGTGAAGGCATGAGGAGATTTGGATCCAGCAGGCAACTGGCTAGTGGAGCTGTGGTGAGTTTTGCTCTGGGGACCCCCACAGGTCCCCCGTGCTCGGACCATGCAGGTCCCACGCGTTGCAGCAGGGCTGGGTGCTGCCACCGTGGTCCTCATCACTACTGGCCATTGAAAAACTGATGGTACAATGTGAGTTTTCAGCTGTGTCAACCCAGTATTTGTGCTGACACCCCATTTTGTCTTTACCCTTTCATTTGAGACTTAGGCTCCCTTTTAATTGAATGCCCACGGTATCTCTCATCTTACCAGTGCTGATTCCAGTCTGCAAAAGGACCTTTCTTCTCTCCCAAGTGACTCAAAAGCCTGGCTTGCCTGGGGCAGGGAGAGCTTAGCCCACCCCTCACATTCTGCCTCTCCTTCAGCAAAGCAGTGAATGCTGCTCTATGCCTGCAATCTCTGAATCTGTATTTCAAGGCCTAATTTTAGAAAAGTCAGTGGCAAGAGACTTTTTCTCGTTGTACTGCAGCTTCCTAAGGGATAGTCTGATTTATATTCACCCCTCAGCTGCCCAGGGCTCCTTCAGGCTCTTGCATGTGTCCTGAAGGTGAGAAACTACTGCTGCCTCCCTCTAGCATCAGGCACAAGAGTCGGAGGGCTTAAAAGCAGCAGCTGGAGGAGAATGTGTTTTTCTAGTGAAAGACTGGACTAGCCCAAAGCCAGGGACTGATCATATCCCACAGAGTAACCTAAAGCTGCTTAAAGAGTGTGGGGCCAGGAATGTGACATGCTGGTGAGAAGTGCAAACAGCTAAGGGCAGAGACAGGAGTAAATGGCCTGTCCTCTCCTCATCTGCCCGCTGCGTGCCCTGGAGGCCTCCTCAGCACCGGGCTCGGAGTAACAGCATACTGGGATGGCCAACACTCCCAGGCACGGTAGCTACCTCTCCCCAGCCCAGGGACACCAGAAACACCAGAAATTACACATCCTCCTGCTTATTCCAAAGGCAAGCAGAAACTCATTGCCAAGCCTGGGCTGCTCCTGCATCCTGTGATGAACGGGAAGGTAGCCCATAAGAGAACTGTGCTTTTCTTGATCACTACCGTTTGCATTTTCCAAGGGAAAGGGACATTTCACACCATTTGTCGGAGGGTTCCTTGGGCTCTCTACAGTGGGAACTGGCTCTTCCCTAGTCCTGGTTCCTGCTGATGGTATCTTTGCTCTCTTGCTTTTTCCAGTGGAGCCAGAGTTCAAATATGTTGGGAACATGCATGGCAATGAGGTGCTGGGCCGCGAGCTGCTGCTGCAGCTCTCTGAATTCCTGTGTGAGGAGTATCGCCGGGGCAATGAGCGGGTCACACGCCTCATCCACGACACGCGCATCCACATCATGCCCTCCATGAACCCTGATGGCTATGAAGTGGCTGCCAAGCAGGTACCAGGCAAGCAATTGCCTCATCCAGCTGGGTAGGGGTGGAAAGCCCTTCAAAAATGGGCTCTTCTGGGTTCCCTTTGATCCACTGCTAGATGTCCCCCCCCCCGATGAATTTGGTCTCCTCAGCTGGCAGCGCTCTGCTGCTCACCTCCCATGTCCTGACCCAAGTGGACCTAGCAGGTTGTAGTCCAGCTTCCCACACACATGCCCAGGATACCAGGTCCTCAGCACTCAGCTGAAGCACCCTGGCGGTGGACAAGACCCTGCCCTAGGCTAGGGAGGTGGTAGAGAAGAGGCAGCTGAATGCCACTGTCATGAGCAGGTGGGGCAGGAGGGCTGCATGGAGCAGAAAGCGTCCAGCGCCCACCTCTCCAAATCTAACCCATTCCTTCGTGTCACCAGCCGTGGAGGGGGAGGGTTAGTTTGTTCAAGGCTCTTTCATCTGAGGTATATTGTTTATTTGGCATGTGCCTTGCTTTGAGACTCTGGAAAATGGAGATATTATTATCGACTTTCCTCTGTCAGTACCAATATTCTTTATTCTCCTGCCAACARTAACACACATGCTGTGACTCAAAGCCACCAGAGAGCCCTTACAATGGCCGGTCTCAGCAGCTCTGACACCGAGCTTGCCTGTGCCCACACTGTACTCACCTGGCTGATACAACTTTGCCCCACAGGGCCCGGACAGCATTGGGTACTTGACTGGGAGGAACAACGCCAATGGAGTGGACTTGAACCGCAACTTCCCTGACCTCAACACCTTCATGTACTACAATGGGGAAATTAGTGGGCCAAACCACCACATCCCTCTGCCAGACAACTGGAAAAGTCAGGTACCGGTCTGGGATGCTGAGAGTGCTACAACATCCTCCTATAGGGACCCAGCACCCAAAATATATGCATTCTCCTTYGCCTTGCACACAACTTGTTCATGCCTCCTGCATGCACAGAAACAACCTGCTTCTCCTCATATCACAACTTGCACCTCTATCAGGTGCAAGGGCTGAAGCAGACAAATTGCCAGGAGGGCTGACATGACTGATCATGCCACAGCCTGCTGTGGGGCAGCAGCTCAGCCCAGGGGTGGCTGAGCCTACCTCTCTGTCCCTAGCTTCATCTCTGTGGTTCTGCTCTCATTAGCCCTCTTCTCCTTGCAGGTGGAGCCAGAGACACTAGCTGTGATTCAGTGGATCAGCAACTACAATTTTGTGCTCTCAGCCAATCTGCATGGTGGAGCTGTAGTGGCAAATTACCCCTATGATAAGTCTCATGACCAGCGGTTCAGGAACCACCGGCGCACAGCTAACACACCTACCCCTGATGATAAGCTGTTCCAGAAGGTGAGCAAGGGCCATCAAGGGCAAGGGCTGTTCCCACAGCCCCAGAAAAATGGAGATGTGAATTTTTCTAGGTCATTGACTTGTAGGAGCTGACTCAAGAAACATGTAGGCAATAGCTGTTAGCACACATGGTATTTCTGACGGCCACAGACTTGCCGGCCAAGACAGACCATTCCTGCCACAGGCAGGTCCCACAACCCAGCCAGGCTAATCTTAACCYTCAGCAGTCCCTTCCTCTTCAATGTCATGCCTGGATTCCCCATAATTCTGCTACCAGCAGTATCTTCAGTCTTGCCATCAGCCCCACCAGCCAGAGCTGGAGCTTGCTCCCTGCTTTACTAAAGCTTCATAGCATGTATCTCTGTGTGCAGGATTTTCCTAGAGAGGTAGCAGGACCTGGCTGGAAGTTTGGTGAGAGCAGGATAAGGGAGGTCAGTGTCCTGCAGGGAATAGTGGATGGGGAGGAATAAGGTACAGAATGAAAAGAGACCAAGAACATACACAGAAATCATGGAAAATCTCAGTACATGGTGCTGAGCYTGCTAGTATTAGCTGAGGCCCGTGGTTTTTCTCCATCGTTAAAAAGTCCCAGAAAACAGTGTCTTCAGTCACTGCTGCCATTAGGAAATACAGGAATGCTGCACAGAATAAGCAAGTTTGTATTAGAACAGTTAATGAAAAAAATAAGTTTAAGCTAGAGTTCAGCCGTTTTTGGAAGCATAGGCAATGGAGGGGCTTGCCAGGACCTGCTGTGATCAGGGCTGCACTCCGACCCACATGGAAAGAGGCTGCAGTCAGGGGTGTCAGCTAATGACACGCACATAGCTTCAGAGGTCAGAAATGTAGTGAAGTAACTGTTTTCCTGCTGAGAGGAACATGAGATTACACCAACACCTGAGCTATAATACAGAGGTGTAAAGTTTGCGTTAGGAAATGCAAACACCAGTCTCTCTTAAACTTGGTCTTATGCAGAGGACAGGCTTTGGAGCCACTGTCCCAGTTTTGAACCTGCTTTCATGTCTAAAAGTAATCAGTAATCTCTGATAAGGGCAATAAACAAACAGATGCCAGAAACAGAAGTTGCCCAAAGCCTTTCCTAGTACAAATTCTTCTGATACATATGATATCTGCCTCAGGATTGACACTGGTGCAAGTTTTCCTTGCATGGAGCAGTCTGGGTATCAGCTCCCCTGACTAGCGCGGTTTGCTGCCTGGGGGCCTGCATGGTTGGGGACGAGCACTTCTGTGCGGGCCAGCACCCTCCGTTCCCTTCACCTTAGTGGGAGCAAGGCAGAGGCTGTTTGTGGTATCAGCAAGCCTCCAGCTTGCCCAATTTCTACTCTTCTCCCTCCTCCTTCATCTGCCTACATTTCCTAGTCGTCTCCACCATGGGTTGGATTTCATGGCAGTAAAATACAGGAACCGGACTGCTGTCTGACCTCCTTGCCACATGCCCCAGTTAAGACTGTCCGTGAGCAGGAATGTTGCCCCCAGACCTGGCGTGGTGGCTGGGCAGCAGTCAGCCAGCACAGCTGCCTGCTGCTGGAGCCCTGACCTGCTGGGTGCTCTCTCTGCAGCTGGCCAAAACCTACTCGTACGCACACGGCTGGATGCACCGAGGCTGGAACTGCGGGGACTACTTTGCTGATGGCATCACGAATGGGGCCTCCTGGTACTCGCTCAGCAAAGGTAAGGGCTGGATAGGAAAGACGGTGAGGGGAGGGGAGAAAGCTGGGAACAGGGTGTGGAAGAGTCTGGGAAGGGGTAGAGAGCTGGGGGGTGGACCCCAACACAAGAGCTCAGGGATAGTGCTGGGGAGAGGGCAGGGAAGGGCTGTGGCAGCACTGTGACCATTACTAGACACTGTTTTGGTGTCTACATCTCCAAAAGGACAAGGGAAATTGGAAGTGGCTTGGGACAGAGCAAAAAAAAAAAGAGGTTTGAAAAGATCTGCCACATGCTGACAGAATAAGGAAGCATTAAGCTGTTGGTGTATCCAAGAATGCCTGTGAGATAACTCCATTAAGGCCCAAAACTGTGGATATAGGAAATACATTTCTTACAGCTGCTGGCTTATGAAAAATCCTGTACATGAGGAAACTGAAAATCAGCAATTAGGTAAAAGAAAAGATTGGAGAGTAACTGGAAAGGGAGACATGGCCCCTGAGGTGCAAAACCTCCTGGAGTTTCTAAAGGCAGAGAAATGAATGACCTGCTTGAAGGAAAGAATGAGACAGCCACAATGGGATGGGGCTGCACAGGGGGGAGCAAGAGCTAGTCTCACTACTTGGAGGGAGAAAGGCTGCACCTGCAGAGGAAGGAAGGAGAGCTGGGCTGTTCTGGTATATAATAAATATGGGCCAATACACCTGGGACATGGAAGTGGGGAGGGAAAGGGGCCTTGTGTTCCCTGTTGGCCTGGCCATGGATCTTTTTCTCTTCTTTCAGGCATGCAGGACTTCAATTATCTCTACACCAACTGCTTTGAAATCACCCTGGAGCTGAGCTGCAATAAATTCCCCCCTGAGGAGGACTTGGAGCGGCAGTGGATAGCCAATCGGGAGGCCCTTGTTGCTTTTATTGAAGAGGTAAGGAGGCAACCCTGGGACCTTCGCCCTTCCCTGTAAATCAGTGGGCCCTGGCCCTGACGGTAGGAGACCAGCAGATGCTGGGAGGGAGGGAGGAAAGTTACAGGGATTGCTGGGTGCACTGGAAGGGGAGTTGGAAGCCAGTCACAGAGCTCGCTGGGGGCACTGAAAAGGGTGTTGGCAGGCTTTGGAGAGGCTGTTGTGCTCTGGACTGGCCTTGCTGGGGAGCCAAGGGTGCAGAGAAGGGCAGAGGTGTCCCCAGAGCTCTGCTCTCCTCCAGTGCCCTGCAATACCCTCTTGAGTACAAGGGCTATAATGCAAGAATCTCCCTCTCTCCCTGCAGATTCACCAGGGCATCAAAGGGATGGTGTCAGATGAGAACAACAATGGCATTGCACGAGCAGTGATTTCTGTCCAGGGGATCAGCCACGATGTCACCTCTGGTGGGTTGTTGATCTCCTTATACCACGTTTGGATAGAGCCTCTCTGAAGCTATCTGTGCTATGTGTGAAGGGGTCAGCAGGTGACACCACAATATGTGTGGCCAGCACATTTTGCATTTTACAAGCACTGGCTGTGAGAAGTTAGCAGTGCATAGAGAGTATCTTACTAATGCTGCTGCCCATGAGTGTGCTGGACCAGGAAAAAGCTGGGTTCAGTGCATCTGGACTGAAGGCTCAGAGGATGCAACTGTCATTTGGAAAGGGTGAAATCTGGAAAAGGATTTTCTGGTTTCATCCTTTTCTCTAAATGGTCTATTTTCAAGTGCAGGCATAGTGTGTGGCAACAGATCATGTCAGATACCTGTAAGAACAGAGAGAATAAAGCTGTAGCTGAGAGGGTAGGAACAATCCTCTAATGAATAAGAAATAGTATAGTCCATAGGAGCCAAGACAAAGGGGGCAAAGGGCTGCAGCATGCTATGTGGACAAAAATAGAAAAATGGAGAGGGCTTAGGAAAGAAAGAGGCAAGAGTTGAAAAGCAAACATCATTCTGAGGGACTTCAGAAAGCTCCTATTTTATTTGAGAGCGGAAAATACACTTGTATATTACCAAAGAGAAGGTTGGAGGAACAACTTACTCAAGCACAGAAGTATCTACACAGAGCTCAAATATGTGCTAGCAAAGGATGCAACAGCAGACCAAGAAGGGCTGAAAGTCCAAGCTAGAATTTAGTTTAGCAATGAATAGCCACTTCAATTYATCCAAGTTGTGGTGGTTTCTCCTTTGGTGGCAGATGCTTAACTTCCTATTCGTAAACATGTTTCTCCAATTTGACTAGACAGTATGGACTGACCACACAAAATAGCCTGTATTCCAGCTTTCCAGAGGTCAAACAATCAAATCATCGAAATTCCTTCTGGTTATAGGTTTGTGACTCAGTGGCACTCTGATATTTGGCAGTTACTATGCCAACCTGCATAGGCATAAGGGGAGTGCGCAAGAGATCACAGACTCACAGATGTGCTGGCTGGAAGGGCCCTCCATGGTTTCCAGTCTGACCTCCACTTGTAGCAGGATTATCCCTAGCGCTAGATCTGATCAGACATCGCTCTCTCCAGCCGAGTCTTGCAGAATTCCAAGAATGGAAGAATTGGGCAGGAGAGCAGCTGAGCTATTTTTTGACAGTTCCAACGTGTATCATCTGAGCTGATGAAACCCTGCTGAAAATCCAAACATGGCAAAATTCTAAGCAACAGGAATTAAAGATTGTATTATGCATAAGGAGTCATGGAGCTTAGGTTTGCTATTTTCTGACTGGCAAGTGCTCAGATTTGCAACTTCAGTGTTCCTAAGGACAGGCACAGCTAATATTGCTGTACCATCCCATTTCATCTGGCATTTACTTGCAGACTTCTACTGAGTAGCACRAATGAGCTCTCACTTCCAGGCCACCAATGCACATCCAGCCTAGCAGCAGCCAGCAAATTTGAAAGAGAAGACAAAAATTGCCTGGATTTTGGAGACTAAGCACCCTAGAGGAAGTACCCTCAGCAAGAGCCAGTGGGATATTTTTTTAAGCTGTTCCCTGTGCGTCCTGACTGCCTTCTCTTCCCATCATATGCTTTAGGTGACATGGGGGACTATTTCCGGCTGCTCCTGCCTGGCACTTACACGGTCACAGCCTCTGCAGAGGGTTATCAGCCCCAAACAGTGACAACGACAGTGGGCCCAGCTGCACCTTCATTGGTGAGTCAAGCTGAGTAGTCATGAGGGTGTCTCAAAAGGTCTTCACCTTGGGGAGAAAGAAACACAGCAGAGGATGTCCAATTACAGGCACAGATGGGTTGTAAAGCCTAGTCAGCGGCTACAGACTGTCTGCCAGAACCATAGAGCTTCCTGCAGTTCACAATGAGGAATGGGCAAAGGAAATGCCATGTGCCCCTTGATTCCTTGCAAAGAGCCCTCAGCTAGACTGGGCTTTGTGCTGGCTCCTGTGTAGCTCTGCCTCTTTGGGGAGAAGTGGGGCTGTGCCCAGCCATTGGCAGGCTGGCTGCAGTATCTGCTCCTGAGCTCTGCCTCCATCCTCCCCACTCTTTCCAGGGTGTGATAGTTTGGAGGCAGCATCTGTCCCCTAGCCCCATTGCTCCATGAATTTCAGTTCTCTGCCATTCAGTGCGTCCTGACCTGGGACAAACACATAAGCAAACTCACAGCAGGAGGCTGAGGTCTGCTCTTCTTCCTGTTGACAGCTCCCAAGACAGGTTGGGGCTGGTGCTACTGAAGAATAGCCAAGCACCTTTGGGAGGCAGAGTTGGACCAGGTGCTCTTGACAGCAGTGTGGCTCTTGCAATGTCCTTCCTAGGGCAGGCAGGATGGCTAGAAAGTGGGTTATAAAAAGTAGTGGGTGGYGATCCCTGCCCCTCAGTGTTGTCGTGTGAATGCAGTAGGACCTCAGATGCAGTCTCTTTGGAAGAGTGGAGGACTGGCAAGAACCCCCCTGATTGTGGCATCCTGACACACATCATATGCTTCACTTCATATACTGGTCAAAGCTCTGCCTTAAATACATTGCGGTGGGTCTCCCACCCTCCTTTTCTTCATCCCACCCTACACAGCCTCTGAAGCTCTTCCAGAGCTTCCCTTTTCTTAGGGTTAGAAACCTTTTAATTTTCAGCCTAAATTTATTCATGGTCAGTTTATCCCTACTTGTTCCTATGCCAACATTGTGCTTTAAATAGCTCCTCTTCTTCCCTGGTATTTATTCCCTGATGTATTTATAGAGATCTGTCATGCCCACTCCTAGCCTTTGTTTTGCTAGATTAAGCATCCAGCTCTTTGGCGTTCCTTTGTAAAATTGATTTTGCTTTTACCACATTACTGTAGACTACTTGATTTGTTCTCTGATGGTCTGATTTGCAGATCTCCACTCACAGCAGCCCACCGGTCTTCATGTCCCTCCATCCCTAGAGCACGTTGTACCCCACTTTCATTCTGTCCCTCTCACAGAGAATCTATGTTGCCCCGTTCCAGTTTCACCTTTCTCTGTGGTCTCCCCATTCCCCGTCTATGTGATGCAATGTCCTGCATGTTCACTAATCCCTTTCTCCTATAAYCGCTTGCACTGTTGTTGTCCACTCTCTCTCATATATCCTCCTGCAGTTTTGCAGGCATTGCTCTACCTCACCAGTCCAGCTTCCTGCCTGGCCTCCATCCCATTCCCACCATTAAGTGGTTTGCATGTCTTGTTCCACCTCTACCCACAGCCATTTTTTTTTTTTTTGATCTTTGTTTGGCTGGGTGGTTATTTTCTCCCTGGAAGCTTTTGCCTAGACCTTCTAGAAGCACTTGTTGACTGATTAAACAGGATTCAGCTAACCAGATGCAAATAAAAAGGTTTGTCTAGCCTACATTATTGTCTGTATTAAATATTCAGAGATGCAAAGCAATGCTATTCCTCTACTCTCTGATGGGAAAAGATGAAGAAAGAGTGCAGCTCAATCATTTGCCTTTCACAGCTCATCTTCCAAACCATCCTAGGACATTCCTTTGCCCTAGGAGCAACTCTCTGCATAAGAAATATAGCTGTTTTTTGGGACAAGATTTTCCATGGGCAAATTGCTTCCAGCTGATTTAAGCACTGAGTTCCCATTGTATCATAACACTAGCTGAGGTCCCTTATTGGCAATGCTTGTCTTGGCCGAAGAGCTTAAAAGATTAGCTGCAGGGGCAGGATCCTGCAGTCCTGAGCCAGCAGGAGACACACACTGTGTAACATAGTTATTTTTGTTCTTTCCTCAGGTGCATTTCCAGCTCAAACAAGACGTGGTGAGGAAGCCCCCAGAGCGTAAAACCTCAGGCACACGCACAAACAATAAAGCCCTTCAGAAGARGGTAGTGCCAAGAGCCACCCACCGGCGGACCCAAAGATGAAGACAGCTCCCTTGGCTGAGAGCTGGGGGAAGCCGTTATATGTATGAGGCCTGGCTGATGACTCCAGCCAGTGAACTTTCCAAAAGTCCAGCATGAAACTAGCTTTAATTATTAGATTATTAAATGAGGAAGTATTTAAACCCTGAGCAAATAGTGAAGTCATTCACAGCAGAATGTGCCTAGGCTGCAGTTCCCAGGGCAGAGTGTCCATAGCTGCTGACCTGCTCTCCTGCACTCAGTCCAGCTAGGTCAGCTCTGCTCACTTTATTCTTGGACTCAACTCAGTTGCTACAGGCCCCATAAGATGTTTAAACATTGGTGCACAGCAGACAATGAATCCTGGCCCTGGTCTTTGACGGTCGGGCTCAATCTGGGCACACAGATCCAGCACTAGTACTCTGGGTGTGAGTCCCATGCTTCTCCCTCAGGTAAGGATGGGAACTACCTGTAAACCTCAAATTTGGGAAGGTTGGGCAGGTTGGTAGGTCACTTTTATAGCACTTTGTGATGTGACAGCTCTGAACACAGTCTGTCCCCTATGCAYAGCACAGCTATTACTGGTTAGCAACTCCACAGGTAAGAATGCAGCACTGGGATATGGTGGTCCAAAGTCATCTCCTGGCTGGTGATGCCACATTTATTTTGCTGCACAGATTGGACTTTCTGGTATCTGGTTTGGATTATTTGTAGTCAGACTGGCTGAACTGATACACACTGGCAAAAGCAATGGATAATCCTGTCTCCTGAAGGTCTGCTCTAGCCAGCACAAGCTATTAGTCTCAGCATAGGTGATACTGGGTGAGTTCTGACAACTAGTCATAAATAGGAGTGTAAAATAGGTGAGGGTTTGGAGGGGGAAAAGTCTCCAAACTTAAGGTTCTGTGCAACAGGGAAATACGGATACATAACTGTGATGCTAGCAATGTGCCATGCCAGCACAGAGCTAGGCACGTGAGCTGTAATTGGGTTAGAGAAGACATGTTAGCAGGTTAGCAAGGTTTAGCAAGGTGGCGTACTGCAGGCTGGGCCTTGAAATCATGTTTACAATGTCTGAGGAGGTTTGCAGTTAAAGCAAGAGCAATGAAAGCAATGCTGGATATTTCTATGGTAGAAATATCTAAGTAGACAAAACTCTTCTGGCATTCTTTATAGAAATAAATAACTCCAGGGGGATAAAAAGCCCCTTTCTTGTGCCCCAACAATTTATTTTCCCTTGACTCTCTCCATATATCAATCCTGTCCAGAAAGCATCCCCCAGCCATCCCCTTAGTTCTTTCCCTTTTRCAGACTTCTCTTAATGTCCCACGAGCAACCTCTGCCACCCTACTCTATAGGCAATGTTCTACATTTCATCCCTCACTGACAAATCCTTCATTGTCTCTGATATGTGATGATAGTGGCATTTTCTGCTTTAGCAGCGTACATACAGTCTTGTACCACTGCCTGTTAACAAAAGCTGTTTCTCTGACAAGACTTTTCTTGGGAAGGCAGAGCATCCTGGCCCTCAGACTATCCCTTCGGGCTATTGCAAAGAAGTGCCACAGAAACCATAAAGTATGCCACCGTGGCAATCAGTGATTTCGGTCTGTACAAGCCAGCGTGGGCCGGGGGYGCTGGCCAGTTCCGCGTTCGTAACCAAAGCTGAGTTCAGATTCTCTGCATTTTTCTCTTWTGGTGTTTGGAATTGAAAAGGACAGCGAGGCCAAGACATTTAAACACCTTTGTGGTTTAACATCTCTTCCCTGGGCCAAGCCCAGCTGCTTCACTCCAGGGTCCCCCCTACCTGAAGCGAATTGTAGCTACATAATCACATAGACATTTTTCCAGTGGACCTGCAGGCAAGATGAGGAAGGCTGGCCTGCTCTGTCTGCCTCACGGCCTGGCCCCATGCTGCATGCAGAAGGGTCCAGGTTTTGCCAGGCATCTGACCAATGTGCAGGAAGGTCATCCTGCTCCTCAACCATGGCACCGGCTCAGCTGGCTGAGCTAACCACTCACCTCCAAGGATGTGCATGAAGCTAAGATTGAAGAAAGGGCTCCCAGGGAGAAGGTCAGAGCCCACAGGTGGGATCTTGCTGTAGTTACAACGCTGACTAATTCAGCTGGGGGCTCCCTAGGCAGTGTGACGCCTCTGCCTGCACAGGGCTGCCCATGCCACCAGCACTGGATAACTGCCACAGGTCCCCTTACTGAGCCTGATGGCTGCAGGGTGCTCTCATGATGCCCTCTTGTGGCCCTGAAAAATGTAGTAACAGCACAGTTCCCCTTGCTTTCCAGGGCAGAGTCAAAAGACTGAGATTTCTTCTCAGTTTGGAACAAGGCAGACCATCTAAGAGGCCGAAGCACTCACCTTTGCAGGCCGCTGTTGGGTCAGCAGYGTAGGAGCAAAGTTGAGAATCTCGGTGACGAGCTTTTTCCCTTATAAAACAGTTCCTACAAGATGCAACTTTCTGGAGGAGTCTCTCTCTTGGCTGGGATTTGTCCAGCTTCATCCAGTTTGTCCTCCTCCCAGCKCTGAATATTTTTGTGTTGAGCAGTTTGGTAAAGCTCCACTTGGCCACGGTCAAGCTCTCCACGTGAAAACATGGTTACAAAATGTTTCCGAGGCACCACTCTCTTGAGCCTGCCTCTCTAGGGCTTGCCATGAACTTAGCCCCAAGTGTTGCAAGAAGCGTGGGCTAAAACAGTGCTAAACTTTTGGACGCTGCAGCACAATGGTTTCACATTCATTTGAGGCTCCAGTAAAGGCAAAAGTAGTTGACAGGTTTGTGTCAGAAGAAACATTAAACAGTCAATCCTTCCTCAGCCTTTCTGGGCCACTCATGATTTTGCAGGGACCGTCTCCCCCCCCACACACACACCCTGTTTCTTGTCCTTTTTCCAGGCTGAAGAGTCCCAGCCCGCACAGTTGTTCACTGTTCAAGTCTGTCCCATACATGTGAGCATCCAACCCTTTTTCAGGTCTCATTTATCCTTTTTGAGATGAGAGGACCAGAACTACACGGAGAGATGGGATAAACAATGTGAAGCTGGGCACAGAAGAACGAACCAAACTTTTACAAGGAAGACTGTGAGGATCTTGGGATGATCATTACCCTCAGTGGGAAAGGGGACTTCTTTCTCTGTGCACGCTGTTTTCTGTGGCTGGCATAAAGGAGGCAGAAAGTGGGAAACTACAGACAGCTGAACTCAAAGAATAGAGAATCAAGAGATAGGTTTTTGTGGTGATACCAGGAGAGGCAGGTTGGGTTTTGTGGCGATACCAGGAGGGGCAGGTTGGTCACAGCAGTGACCTGAAAAGTAGCAGGGGGGATCAGGATGATGAATTCTCTAGCAATACTGAGAATAGAAAAGATAGAGCTAGAAATGGATGATTAACAGTCAGCAAATGCTTAATGTAAAAGTACAGGGAAGCACATCTTACAGTGGAAAATATAAAAGGCTTTTGTAAGTGTGTAGCTTTTATTGGAAAATCGGAAAAGCTGGACTCAAAACCAAGGAAAGGGTAGGCTGGAAGGGAAAGGGGCAATGAAAAGCTCAGCACAATCATTAAGTTATAGCGAAGGTAAGTGCATAAGAGGGACATAAGTCTGCACAACTGGATAGCGTAAATCAAGTGCAGAAGTTAGCAGATGCTGGGAAGGGGGTCTCAGAGCTGTGACTGATCCACAGGTCTCAGTGTCTGAGGACTGAGTTCCCAGAAAAAGACTCAGTTTTCCTTGGATTATGTTACCTCTGTACTGGTATGTATGAGTTTAGACCAATTGCATTGCTTCCCACTAAGGGGCTGTGCACGCTTACCCACGGGCGCCACTGCATTTATCTCCCATCCTTTGCCGCCTGATTGCGTTTCTGTGCTGTTGTCCTTGCAGTGCCACAGCTCTGTGGACATGGATATCTGCGTGACCATTTGATGGTGCCCAAGAGGAGGAAGCAGAGCTGCACCAAGCTCATCCCTAACTGTGTGCAGTCTGGGTCCCATTTGTGGCTCTCGCTGACTACAAGCACAGAGAGCTTCCAATTAAGCTACGCACAGCACACAAGCCTTTCTGCTCATGAAGCACCAAGTTGAGCCATTCACCTGGTGGAAGCATACTGTTGAGCAAAYATTATGCTTCCCGCAGTGTTGGACTTCCCTGAGGCAGAAGATGATGTTACTCATCTTTGCTCAGGCTAAGGTCCTCTGGAGCAAACAGACTGTAGCTGCTGCGTAGTGAATGGGGTGTCCTAGCTCCATTCATTAGGCAGTCTCTGTTGGGAAGAACAGCAGACTTCTGGGCCAAGAGGACAACATGTAAAGCTCTCTGTCAGGAGCTGATGTCCACCCTCTGCTCCAACAAACCACATTTCAAGCAAGCATACCTGTAGGAAAGAGTATCCAGCTCCTTGTGCAGCCTTGGGCCCTCTGCCAAGAGCAAAGCATCTGTGCCAGCAGAGGTGGTTCCCAGCACCAGCAGAGGGGATGGGTTGCAGCTCCTGTCCTGTGCACGTACTAACACACAAACACTACTTTCACAGTGCRGCTTGTTCTGTGCAACCCAGTCTTCGCTGGCGGCCAGCCGAGTTGCGATCTTGCTCGTTGCTATGGAGAAGTGTAGCTAAATGCACAGACAAGTGCCAAGCCGTGACGACTGCACGGAAGGCTGCGAGACGTGCGGCTTTACAGCGTGTTGCTGAGGGATGGTATCCCGTGAGGCACGAAGGCTTTTTTTGGCCTGCCAGGAGGGTCCAACTGCACTTTGTGTATCCAGCTTCTATGTGACATGTGCAAACCGCTCTTTTATGTTGTAGCTTTCTGCTGGGGAACTATTTGTTTTTCTCTTGGTGCTCTGGAGTGATGTTACAGTAAGGCTAAGCAGCACGAGCCAGCTCCTAGCAGCAAAAATGGAGATTGCCCCAGACGGGCAGTGCAGACCCACTCCCCCCACAGATGGATAGAAACTGGGTGCAGGAACCAGAGCCCCAGGGCTGGCCGTGTCTGCAGGACAGGCTCACTTTGCAGGGAAGGAGGCGCTGAGGAGGGTTTGGGAGGCAGCAGCGCGGGGTTCCCGGGTGGCCTCTCGGCCCAGGTGGGAGGCAGGGAGCATGTCTGCAGCACCAAGAGGGGCGTGTGGCGCACAGGCACTGGGGCCCACACGTGCTGGGCRTCTGGCTGTGCCGCACTGCTGCACGCCTGCTGGGGGGCTGCGTGTGGGGCACGGGGCGCGGGCCGTGGCCATGTGGGCCCCACGTTCGAGGAACGTGCGTGGGGCAGAGGCTGTGGCCAYGCATGCCCCACATCAGAGGGACGCGCGTGGGGTGGAGGCCA